>NC_071088.1:10899166-11213333 GCF_027358695.1 Spea bombifrons
ATTGGTCCGGTCAAAGCAGGCAATTTAGACATTTAATGTTCTGTTTAGTGGAACATGCGTCAACGGAATGTCACAACCTGTAAAGGAAGAAGTAAAATTCCCATTTGCCATATTTATTGTACAGACATATCATAATTCTGCCATTCTGTTACTATAACACCGTACTTTTCTGTTCAGTCTCTGGCCACATCAATGATTGAGTTTGCCAACTGAAATATATAGACTTATATAGCGCCATCATATTCTGCAGTGCTGTACAACAGGTGAACAGGGCATAACAACTAATGCATCACATAACAATTTTAGATTTACAGACACCAAAGGTAAGGAGGACCCCACCGGGACGAACTTATAACCTAGAAGCAATATACTTTAATGCGCTTATGCACAAAGGTCAAATAGAAGACGTGTTCCTTTGTAAACCATTTAAATGATCAGTTTTATAGCTTTGAGAGAAACATTAGCATCTGAGTGAAGTATCCCGCCACTATGAAGCCTAACACAGTGCTTAGGAACACTATTGAATATGATGAGAACATTTAGAGTCATGTATCAAGCTCTTCCTGAAAGCAACTTTCAGAAACACTATTGGAACACTATTGAATATGATGAGAACATTTAGAGTCATGTATCAAGCTCTTCCTGAAAGCAACTTTCAGAAACACTATTGGAACACTATTGAATATGATGAGAACATTTAGAGTCATGTATCAAGCTCTGCCTGAAAGCATGGATAGAGAGATCCCCGGAACACAGAATCAATAATTCTATGCCATTCTTTGTCTGTCAAACCGTGGCATGGGGTCCCATTTGTCTCAGCTTTAACTGTTGTCTGTTGTCAAGTTGTTATAATAAAGAACTCAAAAAAATCACTGTTACAGAAGACATATCAATTGAGAGGTGCCTGGTTGTTATAGAGTTAAACTACATTTGTATTTCAACTCAATACAACTAACAGCCATGTAGAAAAATATGTATAGTGTGTGCATCAGTATATAAAGTTAGATGGTATATTTATATTTAAAAGTAATTAATTCAATGACTATTATTATTATTTATGTATTTTTTACTAGTATGTGTTTGTATGGTTTTGTTGTACAGCAATTGTAGTTTTCCGCGTGCTGGAATACATGTGCTTTAATTTTGTATCATAATTATTTTTGGTAAACAATAAAATCCTTTAGGTTTAACCACCCAGAGTGACCATAAAACTTACCATCTGACTCATAAAGGTCTAGGGAGAAAAGGACTTCATTAGATAAACTAGACTTCAATAGCATTGTATGACAGAACAAGGTTAATGTGGTGCATGGACAGGGAGAGTCCCCCAAAATATTACATAAATGTCTATAATGACAAGTGCAGTAGATAAATGGAACAGCCTTCCATTAGAAGTGGTAGAGGCTAATACAGTGAGGGGATTTAAATATGCATGGGAAAGAAATAAAGCTATCCTGAAGACAAGACCAAGGACTGATAAAGATCCGAGATCCTGGAAAAACGGGCAGACTAGACGGGCGGAATGGTTATCTGCCGTCAAATGATATGTTTCTGTGTTAGTTTACTGGAAATAAATATATATATATATTTACATATTTTTTTTGATGTTAAACTATACTACGGTATATAGGACCCTATTTAACGTGCAAGGAAAAATATGTTTCCGTGGGATTTCCCCTTTCGGTGCCCTGAGTTCATAGTTGACTGATTTCATTTTTTTTTTTGTAGTTTTTAAACACTTTTTAAAAATATTTTCATTGGTAATATTTGTTTTCTTTGCCCATTCCTGAGGTAAGGATTAAACTTTTCACCTTGGCCATTTTCACTCAAATTATAAACCACAAAACCACACACTTTAATACAATAATGTATAAAGGGTTCGTGCGTAAGAGTAGAAATGTTCTGTAACACTGAACTCTTGGTTAATTCGGGCAATGTAGCTAAATACATTTTAATCCTTTCCACCGTTCTGTTTTTTAATACAGAGAAGAATCAATATTAAATTGGGAAAAAAATAAAACCTAGGACCAGGGCCAAACTGGCATCGATGAGGTGGTCCTGGCGCTTTAAGGCCGGTGGCTGCGTGATGATGTAAGAGCGGCCAACGGCTGCACTGCTCCAGCGGCAGATCAGGTGAGTATAGGGCAGTGTCGGCCTGCGGGCCACCTGGAATTTGCTCGGTATACCAGATGGCCAGTCCAGGCCGGGGGGCTATCATCACCATTAATGAAACATTTGAAAGAGGTCTATTTACTTAGGTTTCCTTTTAAAGGAGAGACCTCTTTCCCAAAGACATTTGACGTTATACCTTTGTTGAATAGATTTCTATTTGAACTACATTTGCTTAGATTTGGGATACATTCAGAATGACTGCTGTTGGGTTTACATATAGAATCTTGTTAACAGAGAGACTGATGTCCATCTACAGGGGTACTGCATTAACTTTCTTTAAAAAAAAAAATAGAAAACACAGTAATGTGAAGGAAAGATTTCTAATTGTAAGTTCATGGGAGTTTAAAAAAATATCCTAGACTAGGGGTAGCAAAGAGATATCTCTGTACTGGTTCCATACTTGACCCATACACAGGCCCAGATCTTGGGTATTTATTGACCTTAATGAACTCTCCTGCTCTGTCTCCTTGCTTAAAAACATAAGAGTGAACCCCCAACCAGCTCAGCATCCAAGGTAGAAGACTGGGTCATCTATACGGAACAGGGACCTTCCTACTCTTCCTAAATTAGTGACTTTGACTAGCCAAGTGTCACAGAGATTTAAAAATACATAGTTTACAATAGCAGAATGGCTACTTTTTGAGACACGCATAGGCAAACTATGAATGGCCCATAATCCAGTTTGATAATGCCATGGTAGTTATTAAATAACACAGTACCAAATTCTTTGTTCTCATAATGGTGTTTATTATTCTCCTATAGACTGCAAGCGATAAAAAAAAGATACAATCATTGTTAGGCAATAAAATATGTTCCTAAAATTGTGATATTACGCCAAGCCACAGAAATCGCTTTTATGATTTGGGATAAAAAAATGATGACACATTCGAGCTTAATGAAACTGTAGTATAAGTATAGCTACTTTTGGTACTATATCCAGCTGTAATGCACCTCCTTATGGATAATTGATTGCGGGTGATTATGTGACAAAAAACCCAAATGTATTTTTGTTTTCCAGAAAGCCAGCCTTAATGATCGTTTCTGTATTCGCCACCTGACCATTGATCATTTCCCAGCCCTGGAAATGAAAGAAAAAGTCTAATTATAATTTGGATATTCATCATACGCGCATGGGTCGAAAGCAATAAGCACACGGTTTATTTTCTCATTGAACATCTGGAAGCAAAACTAGCATATACTGAACATCTGGGCGGCATACTACACTTGTATTCGACAACTTTGTGTAAGCCCACTCGTAATTACGAGCATACCAAGTTTTTCCACGTCGCAGAGTTGCTGGATCTGAGATAGGATCATCCAGAAGTAACAGCAGAACTTCATTTTTACTGAAGTTGCCTAAACATGCATGGAATCCTTTATACAATAAGGTTCTCTTATTATATTGTACAAGTTTACAGGTGCCTTCCTGGACATGCGCTCATTTTTATTGATGTGTTTATTTTGCATATTTTCGGTAAACGCTAAGACCTGGGTGGTCTCCTTTACAGAAAAGTCAAAGCTATCATTTGACTGACAGTTTGTAGATGTCTCCGACAACCACATCCCAGGTGCACATGGGCCACTTCTTTATCACCACACTGGAATGCAGAGAAAACCTCAAAGTGTGACTGAAGTGGTGGACTTGGGTAAATTATTATTTTTTTCAACTTATATTGAATCGAGTTTTTTGAGAAGTAAGAAAGATGTGCTTTTTGTCAGCATCTGCAAAGGGTGAAAAAATCTCTTTCAAAACATTGTTGGTGTAAATATCTCTTTGTATGTTGGCTAAGGATGAGTCGAACATATCTCGTTATTAAAATGCACAAACTGCACTACATCAACACTCGTCTACAGATACCAGAAGGCTCGTTTTTCCCTCAGAAATCTCATGGTGCTGCCACAACCACAAGGGATTCTGGGTAGGCGCATGCAAATAAGGTCAACAATGATCACCTTTTGCCTCTATACCCACTTTATGCATGGATCCCTTGAGAGTAATTGCCCGCTGTACAGGACAGCCTTTAGACAAAACTCGGGAAGAGGTGCAGTAGCCAGCCTGGGTCTCGTCAGCATGAGGTTGTGATACTGGCTTAATACTTGAGGCTTGGGGTAGCCAAGAAATACCATTACATAAGTTATGGTGGATAACGGTGATGAAAAACCCTTCCACTTAATGGGGATAGTAGAAGTATTATTAAACACACACACATCTACAGATGCCAGACAAGCCAGAAGGCTCATTTTTCTCTCAGAAATTTCATGGTGCTGCCACAACCACAAGGCATTCTGGGTAGGCGCATATATATAAGCGCGCAAGACCAGGACCTTCTGTTCCCTTTGTACCGGTTTGCTATGTTTTGTGTGATTTTGAATGATTTTTCTGCTGGAATCTGCTGTTGCTATATAAAGCTTTTGTTTGTTCGCCACCCATCACTTTGTTCCCGTACAGACTTTGGAATCAATTGATGCAACCACTGTTAAATTGCAAATAAAATCATGAGGATTGCAAGATGTCTTATCTTCTTATCTTCACAGGGTGAGCCTGAACAAACTTAAACTTACTAATGTGTCTGAGTTTTTCCATTGTTGTTTAGGGAAGACTCTAATTAAGAAAAAGTAAACCACAAAATGACATATTTATTTTGTGATATTGCATTCAGGAAAGATGGTGGGTCCCCCTATCATCCTTATCTGTTTTCATTGTTATGTTGCTTATAGTTCACAGACAATACTTGATTTTTTATGTTTAAACTATATATTTGCCAGTAAAATTGGCTAGCAAAAGGCACAGATGAGGTGTACTACCTTGAAATATGCCATTTTTCATTTTTAATAGTGGGAGCATTTTAAGTATAGCTTTTTGGTCTCATTACTGCATTGCATTTAAGAATAAAAATTCCTCCAACTCCTTAAATTATAAAAAGTTCATCATGGAACTTAGAAACCACAAAATACCGAACCTCACCCATCTGAATAAACCATTTAATAGTTTGCTCAAGTGCTAGCCTAACTATCCCCAGCATGAACATACTAAACATTCTATAATGGCCGGCATTCCTTACATATCAGGTAGACGCTCATGCCGTAATTCACCCACAATCCTGACATGCAGCACAAGATGCACATTCCATCAGTTACATATACTAGTTCCTGAATATGGGGTCCCTTTATATTATTATTATTATTATCATTTTTATTAATAATATATTTTATTTATATAGTGCTTTATACTGGTTATATGGCTTACAAAGAAATTATATATATATCTGATGAGCTGATTAGCAAGATTAAAATTGTCAAATATATTCAGGTCATTTAGACCAGGGATTCCACATTTGTGAAGATGGATTCCAACTGTATGGATCACACCTTGTAATGCACTAAATTTATGGGAATCTTGCTGTTTCAACATTTATGGATTCCACGTGTTGCTGAGCATTTTTTTTATATGCATTTTGTATATATTGGGTATAATACACACAATTTACACCTTTTCCTAGAGCCCTTAAAAGAGGGATGCGCATAATACCCAAGTACAAATTGTGCAGCGTTAACCCCACGCATTCCGACTGCCATTGGTAGATCCAGGGTACCTTAAGGCCTTAAGAGGCTATAGGTTTTTACATTTTTTGTACAATATTTATATGAATTTTATTAACAAATTGTAACCTAATAAATGTTCATCTGATCAACGATTAATGACTCTTTAGGTCACTGATTATTGATCAGCCTCACCAATCAGTCAGTGAGCTAATCTGGAGGGTTCGTATTATACACCAAACACCAAGATTTCACTATACTTGAAAAGGCCTCATTGTGAGGTCAAAACGTTGTCTTTTTCTTCCTTCAATAAATCTGCCTGATGCTGGAACCCTTGAGTGCCTGGAGCCTTTATCTATCTTTTTGATTTATTGGGGAGTTGGCCCTTCCTGGCACAGTTAAGCACCTGGGTTCCTTTGGAGTGTGCAGATTCCTCATTCTGGTTATTCACTATAGTCATATCACAAAGCTAGGAATCACCAAATATTCAGCAGATTCAGGCTCCAAATGCTATTGAAAACACCTATGCCAAGTATAAGAGACACTTCTGACATCATTATTCCTCAAGATCCTACACTATTAAGTCACACGTTAAATGCCAAACTACACATTATTTAAATAAATGTCAATGTGGACATCTCTATATTGGCAAAACCATATAAAACCATATAGAAGCTGGAAACATCTGTGTTTAAGCTATTCAACAGAGTCCATGGAACATTAGTGCATGTTATTGTGATGCACTAAAGTCAGATTTTCTAAGCAATTCATCAAAAATCTAGAAATGTGTAGACAGGTCTTACCTCAATTAACACAGGTAAGCGATGAAAGTAACATGCACAGAGGAGTCTAAACACACATTAACCCAGATAAATTCATTATTTCATTGCTAGATTAAATTTAACATGTGCCGACGCGATACAGAATAGCGTAGTTTTTGTAGTGTATTTGATTTTTTTCATAATTGCTAATAATAGAAACCATAATGACATCATTATTACTAATACATTAATATTTTGTAATGTTCCACTTTCGTATGGTTAGCTCAGTGTCTCAATATTCATTGCTAAGAGCTCTCTTATCATTTACATAGATACATTCGTACCACATTGTGAATGATTATAGCAAAGTATACTTTTGTATCCTTGCTGGCACACATCCCAGAAAACAATAAGAGACTCAGAGGAAACTGTACTTGCAGTTATGAATGTATTAATAATGATATTTTTATCCTTTTAAGCAATTTATAAAAGAAATTATACATTTTTCTCGAGTTCTTCTATTTTTTGTCACACTTAAATGTTCCAGATCAACAAATTCATTTTAATATTAGAGAAAGATAACTTGAGTAAACACTAAATGTAGTTTTTAAGTGATGATTTCATGTACAGAAGGAAAAAAAGCTATCCAACCCTGGCCCTATGTGAAAAAGTCATTGCCCCCTTAGTTAGTAAATCAGCCAATTAACCAAATTTAACTGAATTGGATTAAATTTCACTAGACACACCCAGGCATGATTGCTGCCAGCCCTGATGAATCTAAACATGAAATAAACAGAATCTGTCTTGGAAAGTGAAGTCGGCTAAAAGGTCTCAAAAAGCAGCACATGATGCCGCGATCTAAAGAAATTCAAGAACAGATGAAAAGTCATTGACGTCTATCAGTCTGGTAAAGGTTACAAATCCATTTATAAGGCTCTGAGACTCCAGGAAACCATTCACGAAACCATTATCTCCAAATGGAGAAAACATGGGACAGCAATGGACCTTCCCAGGAGCTTCCTCAGTTAAGGTCAGGGTTTGTGATTCCACAATAAGAAAGAGGCTGTGTAAAAATGGCATCCATAGAGTTGCAAGGTGAAACCCACATCTGATCAAAAAGAACACAAAGACTCATCCCACATTTTGTCAAAAAACATCTTGATGACCACCCAAGGTTTCTGGGATAATTTTTTGTGGATTGATGAGTCAAAAGTGGAATTCTACAATAAGAACATTATACCAACAGTTAAACACGGTGGTGGTCTGGGGCTGGGGCTGCTCTGCTACTTTAGGACCTGGGAGACTTGCCATAATTGATGGAACCATGAATTCTGCTCTATACCAGAAAATCCTGAAGGAGAATGTCTGGTAATCAGTTGGTGACATAAAGCTCAAGCACAGTTCCTTATACAGCAGGACAATAAACCGAAGCACACAAGAAAGTGCACCTATGTATGGCCTTAGAAGTGACTACAAAATTCAGGAGGGCGTTTTATCTCTGGATAAGTAAAAATAAAATAGTTCAGTTTATTCCTACAGTAAGTAAAGTGCCAGGAAACGGATGACGAAACACAGTGGCGTAACAACAGGGGTCACAGCTTCAATGTGGCCTGTGCCTCTAAGGGGGGCCAGTGCGACTTCTTCTTCCTGTCTTCTCGTACCTTTTCAAAATTGATTAGAAAGGGCTCCTCCGACCTCTTTATACATCAGATATGTTAGATTTGTACTGTATTTTCTTTTTTGTATTTATCACCTGTTGTATGCACTTGAATTGTACCTTGTATGATCCAGCAAGTCTTCTGTTATTTGTTACACATTTGCTTCACTTTGTAGATCTTTTGGGATCTCGTAGCTTCACATAATAATATACACTGAAGAAGGCAAATGAACAGATGATATAATAAACCTATTTTCTACTTTCATCAGTGTGCATGGATTTCTCTTTCAAATACTTTGAGATTTGTTGGATGTTTTTCTGCCAGCCAAACTGTAAACCTTTTTTTGTTCAGCAGTACGTTTCACTATATTACAAGCTTCTTCTTTCTCTAGGAGCTCAGAATGTTTGCAGGGTATCACAGTGCCCTACAACCTTAACCCCTTCGCGACCTTTGCCGGTTCAGGACCGTCATGACATGAAGGTCGCTAAATGACCTTTGACGGTCCTGAACCGTCATAAAATTAAATAAGCTTAGAAAGTGATCAACGATCACTTTCTTCGCTTAAACGGCGTTACTGTAATGCCTCGATGTCGAGGCATTCAGTAACGCCGAGATCGGCATCGGGGGCCATGTCTGGCCCCTCCCCGGGGTGTCAACAGCCGCCATACATTGTATGGCGGCGGACGCCCGTTTTAAAAGCGTTTAAACTTAAATGGTGTCGCTGGAATGCCTCGATCAGGAGGCATCCAGCGACACCAAACACTTACCTTTGGATGGGCTGTTTATTTAAACAATAAAGATGAAAGAGTTAGCTAGACGGTCTCCAGACCCTCTAGAGAACTCTGGCTCCACTTGCAGGTTGAATACAGGTACTGCATTCAACCATGCAAGTCAATGGAACCCAGCTTTCTAATCACTATGTGATTAGTAAAATATTAAAAAAAAAATAAAAAAAAAAAAATGGAAAAAAATTAAAAAAAAATGTGCTAACATTTAAAAATAATTATGCAGTGATGTCACTAGATGAACCATCCAGTACATTGCAAAATGTGTAAAAAAAAAGTATTAAAAAAATAAAATAAAATAAAAAAATAAAGTTTATTATTTTGAGCAAGTGCTAAAATTTCTCAAAAATCTCAACAAAGAGTTAAAATAAAAGCACTTCAAATACCCAAGGGGTGTCTAATATATAAAAAAAAATGGCTGATGGGGTAAATTGGAGTGGCCAAGCTCAAAGATAGGGCATAGGTACAGACTGACCAAAATGGAGAAAAAAAGCGCACTTCCCAAATGTGGCATTTTAAATCTCAAACAACCCGACAAACCCATGCATGTGGGGTATCGCTGTACTCAGGAGATGTTCCTGAACACATATTGGGGGGTTGTTTGACAGTGGCATATACCAGGACCTGTATATCTATAACTAAAATACAATTTGTGTGAAAAAAAATAAAAAAAAAAATACTATTACAAAGTTTGACAAAGTGTAGTTCTATAATTGGTGCATGGAAAGGGTTAAAATAACAGCATTTGGAATACCCTGGGGTGTCTAGTTTTCAAAAATATATGGTTTGAGGGGGTTAAATTGAGTTAACCAGCTTCAAAGATGTTCCAAAGAGGAGATGTAGGCAGACTGACCAGATTTGTTAAAAAAGATTTGGAAATCATAAAACGCTGCTTGTACTTATTGCCCTATAACTTACAAAAAACAGCAAAAAAACATAAAAACATTGGGTATTTCTAAACTCAGGACAAGTAGTAGAATCTATTTAGCTAGTTTTTTTACTTGCTTTTTTAGGTGAGTAAAAGATTTTTCAAATAAAAGTCATAAAATGTGTTTTTTTTCAATTTTTCACCATGTTTTTTTTATTTTTTTTATAGTAAATAAGATGATACGATCAAAATAATGGTATCCGAAGAAAGCCCATCTTGTCCTGAAAAAAACAATATATAACTTATGTGGGTACACTAAATGGGTGAGGAGAAAATTACAGCTGAACACAAGCACCACAAAAGTGTCAAAACAGCCTCGGTCCCACAGGGTACAAAACGAAAAATGAGCCCGGTCCTTAAGGGGTTAAAGGAACAGACTAGTCCCAATGTTTTGTTTTTTTTAATTATTGTTGCATTTTGGAATCCATTTCCATTTACTCAACCCAGCTTCCTTTCATATTTGACTGTAGAAGCTTATTCTTAAATTTCCCAATCTCCAGTTTTAGATACTGAAATATATACCTTAACATCTCACATTTTCTGCCAGACTAGGCCTATGGTGGCAATTCCAGGGAAGACAGCATCACCACATTGGGTGAGGCTCCCGAACGCGCCACTGCTTCATGGGCTGGTTGGGGATCTCAATAATCTCCCTTGTCACAGGCCCATATACACTATAGATGAATGTGTCTAGCCAGCACAGCCTCCAAAGTTGCCTTACTTTATGCCATGCATGCTCAGAATAATGGAAGATGGCCACAAAGATAAAGAGGCGGTTGGGATGCTACCCTGGGTGAGGCTTAGAGCATCATCCATCCAAGATATATCTCTCACCAAAATGTTGCTAAAATTCCATTATTCTTAGCCAGCCTTTGGCCAGTGGTCTGCTGACTGAAATTACTATAGCGACAGCTACATAATTACCTGCTCTACGTAAAGACTGAACTTTATGTAACATCAAAAGTTTAACTGCACTTAAGAAGGAATTGATTCTTCACCACTGATATTTTGTTATTTTCTGTGTGATGGCAACATTATTTGACAACGATTGAGAGGTTTTATAATAAATCTTCAGATTGGTTTTCTGGTAATAGAATGTCATTCAATTCCCTGACTGTACTTGTTAAACGCATTTCTATTTATCCTCAATACTGATTGTAAAACTGTCTCTTAGCACTATATTATTATTATTTTTTTTATTTTTAGCTGACTTATTTGTTGACAGGGCCTAAGGCAATTTTTTTTTTTTAATCTTTTCAATTAAACAATAACTACACCTAATAACGAATCAATCTGGATTTTTTTGTATGAAATATTGGTCAAAGGCAAATAACAAAATCCACCAAAAAGTATTACGGGGTGGACTGTGTGTTTTCCTGTGTGTATTCTGTCACAAAAGGATACCCATGTAATTGATTTCATAGCATTCTATCACACAGGTGCAGAGCTCAGCTGACAAACATATTCTTTGGTCTGTTATTATTTATTGATTTATATAGGACCATCATATTCTGCAGCGCTGTATGCTGTCTGTAGCTTGAGGTATAACAACTAGAGCTTCAAAAACTACAACTATTTTTCAAAATAACTTCCAAAATGCAGCGGCCAGGATAGCTTCCGCCCTCTCTGCACCACCATCTTTCTGAGCACCGGATTGTGATGTCATCAGCTCTGAGGCAGACGAGCGCAATGGGAAGCGCTTACTTCCAATTCTTGTTCAGTATCTTTATAGGTGTAAAAGGACCTGCACCTACAAAAGGCTAGTTGGCTTGGTTTGCGCCATGATGTCACATCTCTAACTTCTTGACAAAGGCCCTGTTTGGCCAAAACATTGCCTTTTTTTTGTTTTGCTTTCTCTGAATAAAGTAACCTAAGGATTGGAAGCCGTTTGGAGTGCTGGGATTCTTTTCTGTTTTCGGATACTTCAAGAGGGTTTATGCTGTCCCTTTTTTCCTGTTAGCACCCAGCTTCCTGGGAGTTGAGTGCTGAACCATTTTTTTCTTTTTTAACATCTCTAACTTCAGTCTGGCTTGGCTCATGCCACGGTGTCAAATCTCTAACTTCAGTCTGGCTTGGCTCATGCCACGGTGTCACATCTGTAACTTCAGTCTGGCTTGGCTTGTGCCATGTTGTCACCTCTCTAACGTCAGTCTGACTTGGCTTGTGCCACGGTGTCACATCTCTAACTTCAGTCTGGCTTGGGTTGTGCCTTGGTGTCACATCTCTAACTTCAGTCTGGCTTGGATTGTGCCATGGTGTCACATCTCTAACTTCAGTCCTGGCTTGGCTTGTGCCACGGTGTCACATCTCTAACTTCAGTCTGGCTTGGCTTGTGCCACGGTGTCAAATCTCTAACTTCAGTCTGGCTTGGCTTGTGCCACGGTGTCACATCTCTAACTTCAGTCTGGCTTGGCTTGTGCCATGTTGTCACGTCTCTAACTTCAGTCTGGCTTGGCTTGTGCCACGGTGTCACATCTCTAACTTCAGTCTGGCTTGGCTTGTGCCATGTTGTCACCTCTCTAACTTCAGTCTGGCTTGGCTTGTGCCACGGTGTCACATCTCTAACTTCAGTCTGGCTTGGCTTGTGCCACGGTGTCAAATCTCTAACTTCAGTCTGGCTTGGCTTGTGCCACGGTGTCACATCTCTAACTTCAGTCTGGCTTGGCTTGTGCCATGTTGTCACGTCTCTAACTTCAGTCTGGCTTGGCTTGTGCCACGGTGTCACATCTCTAACTTCAGTCTGGCTTGGCTTGTGCCATGTTGTCACCTCTCTAACTTCAGTCTGGCTTGTCTTGTGCCTTGGTGTCACATCTCTAACTTCAGTCTGGCTTGGCTTGTGCCATGGTGTCACATCTCTAACTTCAGTCTGGCTTGACTTTTGCCATGGTGTCACATCCTTAACTTCATTCTGGCTTGGCTTTTGCCACGGTGTCACATCCTTAACTTCATTCGGACTTGGCTTGTGCCAAGGCTACATTCCCACCTTCAGTCTGCCTTGGCTCCATCATATGCTGATCTTTTGCTGCCCAACAGCAAAAGTGCTTGCTCACCAACCTATATTTTGGCAGCGTTTAAAGCAAAATCTTATAATGCAAACAAAATCAAGGGCCCTTTAAATGTCTTGTTTTTTATATTTCAAATGATTTTTCAGTGAATTTGCCTAACGTTCAAGTATACGTCCCCACACCACAAAATGATGAGCCACCTGGTATGAATTACCGTTGTATGTATTGATTTGTTTCTTATAATTATTTTAATTTATAAACTATCTGTCACAATTACTTATAATTACTTGTAATAATAAAAAATAACATTTAGCCAGAAGGTTCCATCTTGTGGTAAAAGCAAAAAAGAGATCAATCAGTCATATGTAGCACATTTAGATTACAAACATAGCTCTACTGATTATAGAGAGAAGTTATGTTCCAGCTGTATTGGCCACCACACAAGTACAACAAACTATTACAAAATAATTAACCCTTCGGTGGCTTCTTCGGCAGAATCCAAGGGTCTTGTTGCTTGTTTCGCTCAAACACAGCCAAGGAATCCAGTTGAAAGTAATGCCCCAAATTATAATATTATTCAAATTATTATTATTATTATTAATTGTTTTATATAGCCCCATCAGATTCCACAGCGCTGTACAAGGAGTAGACAGGACATAGCAATCAGTACATTAAATAAGAAGATGACGTACAGAAACAAAAGGTAAAAACGGGCCCTGCTCAAAAGAGCTTACAATCTAGAGGAAATCTGGAGCATTTGAGATCCGCCCGTACCGGATCCACTTGGGCTGAAATTGTTGGCGCTATATCAATAAAAAGCTAATGATAATAACAATAGTAATAATAATAATACACCAGCTGGACTAGTAGTTGGATGACGAGACAATTCTAGTCCACTCATTCTCAGATCTATCCGTCTGTCTATAAATTTATCAATGAATTCTAAGCAGGAATTTGTTACTCTTTATCCACAATTTAGCCAATGCTACACATATTGTGACAGTGTAAACCCCAGGGAGATGCTTTGTTTGGCATTTGGGTGCAGGCGCTATCCAGATCATAAATATGGGTCCCTGGGGTGAGGCAATTGGAGAGCAGAGTGGGCCAATGCTCCGTTCCCCCGTTCTGTGGAAAATCCATGCCAGCTTTTCCAGGAGGCTTGAAGTCTGCAGGATCCGGTCCGGGATTCCTATGGGGCCGGCATCAGGCACAGGTGCTGGGCATTAAAAATCCCTGGAGCCTGATACTCAGAGAGACTGTGGGGGAAGAGGAAGTTTCCCTGAGCTCCCAGGGCAAGGAGAGGCCCTGAACAAGAAGACCATCCCTGAGCCAAGTGAGGCAAGACCTGCCTGGACATTCTGTGTGCTGTCTGGGGGAGGTTTTCCAGAGCCTGGCGTAGCTGGGTCTGGCGGGGAGGTCAAGTTAGTGAGTAATTGTCACATTTAGATATATATATATATATATATATAAAAGATGGCTTACTTAAATTAATAACTGGGAAATGTTTCCAAAACATTTCTTTTTATCATGGCTTTGACCTGTCCAACCCGTGAACGATTACATTCCTTTATTACCATAAGTTGATGAATACATAGGCTTGTTCTGATACAGCAAAGGGTTTTTCTATATTCTGTTTGCATACACTTAGGGCGACATTGACGAGAATGCCAATAACTGTTGTGTCCACAGACGAGCACGCAACTACTTTTAACCCTTTCAAGGTGATAAACCGTGAGTATTTTATGACTACATTTAGTGCTAACTAAAACAAAACGCTTATTCCTTACGAGGAGGTTTTTTTTTATATGACAAATAACCATACCCCAGGAAGCCCAGCTTAGAATCAAACTACTGAAATAGTTCAATAAATCAAAGTAAAGTTTCACTGCTGGCATGGTTTTTATCATGATCAATTAGTTTCAGTTTAAATCTTTGCCATGTCACCTGCTGTGGCTGTAGGCACATGCCTCGCTGTTTAATGTAACCTTTTGAGTGCCAGAAGTTTGTTTAACAGGACGGATCATACGATACATAATGTACCTAACCATGTGTTTAAAGACAAAATGCATTTTCAAAAATATTTAGCTGTTTTCTTTATTAGAACGGTTGTAGTTTTTACATAATATAATGTTTTCAGGCAGCCAATTGTATGTGTTCCATCCCGATTATCTTAGCCCAATTTACCCAGCAAATACCCCGACTCTGTATCACTCTACCTAAGGTAAACAAAATGAATGCCTTGGTTTAAATCATCCTATTGGACACTTCGACTCATGAGCAATGGACTTCATTATCATTCTCATAAAATATCAGCTCAGTGAGGTGGAGGAGATGCAGCGGGCTCAAGTAAAGTGATGTATTTGACTCTGCAGTATGAGTGAGGCTACTCACATGGTGTGTGTATAGTCAGAGAGAAAGCTGTTGATGAGGTAGGGGGGCAAGTGAGGGAGGGAGAAAGGGAAGGAGTGAGTGTGCGAGTGAGTGAGAGAAGGTAAGGGAGGCAGTATGTATGTATGTACGACTGTATGTATGTTAGAGGGAGAGTGTATGTATAATTATGTGTGAGCATGGATGTGTATGTTTAAGTGTGTGTGTGATGGCGAGTATGTGTTAACCTGAGGGTGTGTATGTGTTACTGATTATGTGTAAGCATAAATGCCTGCCAGTGTGTATGTGTTATGGTGGGGGGCAAAAAGCTGATGGGGTCACCTGGCTTTACCTGCCCCTGGGCTAATGGGTGCCAGGCCTCCCCTGAGTGCCTGATAAAGGAAAATCACCCAAAATATCACATGACTGGCACCAATGGCTGCCTCCAGATAAAGGGAATATAAAAAATTAGATAAAACCAGGTTTTGTATATCCTAACCAACCTTACTGTATAAAGCACTATGCTCAAGGAAAAAAACATGTTTTTTTCCATTGGTTATCCCCTTTAAAATCCAACTTTTCAACTGGGATTCATGTTCGCTACAGACACCTGGTTTCATGCTCTTACAAACATGCAAGGGGTGTCCAGAAACATTACGTATTTTGAGACAATCTAGAAAGTGATCATCGGCTGGTGTTTGGTCCCCCATAAGTTAGCTAAAATATTTTGCACCTCTTCAAATCAATGCTGGAGGGATTGAAGGCAGGTGGGCACCATGCTACATATCTGGTGGGAATGCCTTAAATTATGGAGCTTTTGGAGAGGTGCTTTCTATGAACACCATTTCGTCCTTTTCCCCCCACTCCTAATCTCTTCCTCTTCATCCTCTTTGGGATGTTGACCCGCATCTAGGCCGTGTTTCTTTCTCTCTTCTCTGCCTTCTTCTCAAATCTTATATTGTTTAATTTTTTTCTCATTTTGTTTAAAATGTACCAATATACACTATTAGAGATTATACAATGTTGCATATGGTTTACATTACGCTTGTAATATGTATCACCTCTCTTGTTTGTCTGTAATTATCAACTTCTGTTAAAGATTCCTGATATGTCCGTTCTTTAATAAAATTTCAAGTTTTTAAAAAAACTTTTCAAGCAGGTTCTTTTCAGGTTGCACAAATTGGATAATTTGTTTACCAAATTGTCGAGATGTATACTTGAATTTAGAATTACATTACCAAAGCATTAATGAACTGAGTATTTAGAAAATACATTCAAGTGTTAATATACCCTTAAAGAATTCATTACTGAAGCCGAAATCTCAGCTATTTTGTCTGTATATTTGATCTATAAACTGAGATTTCTAATATGCCATACTTTCATTACACTTTTAATTAAATTACCTTTGCTGCAAATTCATAGAAGGTATTACAACAAGTAAAAAAGTAACATATGCTTCACATTCTTCTGCGTTATGTCATAAGTAAGTTTATTTATAGGCTGCTATTAAACACTATGCACCTAATAACTCAATATCTGGAAACAGAAAATATTTTCGGTTTTGCCAAACATTGAAGATATGAAATCGCTTATTCTTAGCAAACACTTGCTGCTTATAGCCTTATGCAATAGTAGAAATATTCACATTAAACACTTATATATGCAAAAGACCCTGCTTGTCAGGATACAAAGTCATACATACTCTAAACTGAATTATTTATAGGGACATCAACATCCAAATGACTTCCTATCTGCTCAAGGGCATAAAAAGCCACATTTTACCTGGCAAATTTATATTTTTCTGAAATAATTTACTGTGTTCCTAAAGCTTAAAAAGCCATTTAGAGCTGACAGTTCTTGAGCGCCACCTACTGGGTGAAGATATTACTACGGGTCATTACAATGCACCAAATACTGCAGATAGTTGTCTTATCCTTAGGCCTGCAGGAAAAATTGTGACTTTTTTTTCTTGTGGCAGGATGGCCACGGCTTGTTAAAAAGAATTTGGCGCCTGTGATAATGTAAAAAGATTCTATTAAGCCCATCCAACCCAGAATTAAGTGCTGCAAGTATGGGAGCTTTGCAGAGCTAGATAAACACACCAGGAAAACTGTCAACACAGACACGCAACATAAGCCAGATGCAAAGAAATTCGCAAGTGAAAGGGGGTGGGGAATGCATTTATCAACGTAGGATAAATAAACTACCAGCTGAATTAAAAGCAATTGGGGCCTCTGGATTCCCTCAACAAGCTGACCCCATAAACTTCGAGGTATCCTCTGTGATACATTTACTCAATATCCAGAGTTATTCTAGATTGTGTACTTAACAAGGGTTCTTTGTTGTATGCGACATAATGGAAAAAGAAAACAAATATATGTATGGTTTTTATAGGGGAAGATTCCTGTATATGTCAGAGAACAGAATGTTGGCTTATTATGTGTTATATATCATATACATTTAGCTTTTATGTATATATATATACCAGCAGACCCATACAATAAGGTTATACATAAAATGGGAAGTCCCTGAAAGATATATAGCATAGAATTATTATGCCCCTGTTCAAAGTTCTTCTCCTTCTAAAGCTGGCTAGACACAGCTGTCATCAAAGGGGTGAAATAGACTAAAGGGAGGAATAATCATTTAAAACAGGGTAGGATGTATACCCTGCAGTAAGGGTAACATTTGGAAAGGTCAGCTTTATGGATTTATTCAAAAAGTTGGCCTCAGTACCCCAACAAGGATCTAGCCTCGAAATCAGCCTGTCTAAATGGAAAAAAACTTCCGGTAACCAATGGGTTATTATTCATGAATAATGTCTTAGGACATGGTGAAGAAGAGCTGGCAATCTACTGACTTGGCCCATTCAGGCCTGTAGTGGCAACATTCTCAAAATCAGATATTTGCATTGTGGTGCATACTCAATAATAAAAGTTATTATGCAAAACTACCCTTTCAAAATTGGGCAGCTTCCAGTAGGACCACCCCCTAGTTAAAGCTCTAACACTGCAAATTATGATGGTGCTATATAAATCAATTAATAAGAAAATATGGGGGGGGGGCATTGTCACTGGAAGCGTTTCCATATTGCCCTGAGTTCAAGTTAGGTGACATCCACTCCCCTGATTGGAAGTTCCTGTCAGTTTGTGTCCGTGTTGATGCAGACAAAAATAGAAGATTGAAGAGAAGGGAGAAGATAAAACATAGAAGTTGAAGAAGAAGATGCAGAAGTGGAAGGTAGTGAAGGTAGGAGAACATTTAGAGAACGTGAGAGAGAGTGAACAAGAATGAGAGTGTGAGGGAATGTGGGCCCAGGTATTTTAGATTCCTAGGGGGTCTGGCCTCGCTTTCGTGGCTTTGTACGAATTGACACAATTTGGGAAATTTGGCAATTCGTATGAATGCCTACTAGGCATAGAGAGCAGAAAAACACCTGGTAGTCAGTGGAGTGCAGCAAAAAAAAGCTTTTTTTTAATTATGTACACCCCCTGCTGTCAGAGTGGTCTGGTCTGCTCTATTCCTCTCCCACTAGCTGGTCTCCTCCCCTTCACGCTGGCAGCTATTCCTTTACAGACACAGAGTCACCACCTGGGCAGAGACACAGCTTGCATGCTGCTGACACAAGGTAGTTTATGTACATGTATTTTAGCTAGGGTTAGTTAATACTCCAGCTGTTAAGACTATATTTCCCATTACTCTCAGCCAATCTAGTATGTTAAACATCATGGAAAAGCCAGTACTCTACAACTGGAGTGCCGGTGCCAGTGCTTTTATATCGCTATTAACATACATGCAGACGCCCCATGTGAGCGCATATGGTTTTGTGAATATATAAAGTTGAGAGATGCTTTATATCTGCTTTCTCAATGTAAAGTCTAAAAACGTAATCGTGATCCCGTTCTTGACAGATGAAACCATTAGGGACAGAACCAACATAGTTGGTAACATTGTGTCACAGTCGGCTGGGAATTAAAGGGACAGCGTAGTGTCCCTCACAGCCCCGCTAAAGAAGAATGTATATTAAAGTACATTGTGAGGAAGTTAATATGCATTCTTCAAAAAACGAAAAAAACTCTTAGCTGAGCTGCCCTACTCCTCGGCCCGATAATTATAGCCACTGACTGTTACAATGACAATAGCAGGGTGGGGGGGGCATATGTACAATATATGGGGGATTCTGCGTCTGTAAGGGGGACACCATAGACATGTAAAGGGCACTAAATTGTAGCCAACATTACCATACCTGGGAACTCAGGGTCACTAAGGGGAAACTCTGGGTCGCTAGAGGGGCGTTGCAGCACGCCCCAATCCCCCGTTAAAAATAGGGAGTGAGATCAGCAGGACCGCTGATTCTCACGACTTAGAATCATTTAATTAGTGCAGACTTAATAAGGAGAAAAACGCATAGTAACCACTCATGTTTTGTTTTACTTTCAAAAATACATCAATATAATCCATAATACCCTATAAATTAAGTGAATGAGAACACATAATTGTGGGGCATGATGTACCTTTATTGTTTTATTTAGGAACTATATGCATCCTGTACTTAAGACGGGTGAGTCACGTACATGTAATAAAAAAACACAACACGCAATTAACACAGAATAAATCGTGTGCTACTACTTCATAGTTGTTGGCCAAGAAATGCGTAATGTTAAATTGTCTTTCAGCGCCACCTGGTGTTCATTTCAACTGAAAAATCCTTTTTATTTCTAAATATGTAACTTTTTATAAGGATTCATGTTCTAGATCATATATTAACTAACTTAACCCTTAAGTATCCCTCTCTTTAAACGATCTAATAAGCATATAGCAGTTGTGTTGTACTCAGGAGTCTGAAAGTAGACGTTGTTAATGGGGATGCAAACCATTCACCATTATGGTAGCCCTCTTTACAACATGTCAGTATACAATATAATGCTTTCCACGTGTGCACACCTGCTCATAAATAAGTGGAACAACCTCTCAGCAGAAGCGGTAGAGGTTAACGAAGTAAGAAAATGTAAAAATGCATGTGACAGGCATATCACGTATACAGATTGAGTGGTTCTTATCCACCAAATCTCTCGAATCTTATCAGGTGGGCATGAAAACTTGTGCTATTCATGTATGACGTTAGCTGAAATAACTTTTTCTTCTAAATTTATTTCTAAAAATATATTTACAACCATGTGCCATCCAAATCTCTATTGGAGAAGATATATATATATATATATATATATATATATATATATATATATATATATATATATATATATACAAATCCTAAGTAGAAAATCTACTCCCGTCCATAAGTTCATAAAAGGTCTCTCTACACTGTGTTTTACTTTTACTGTGTTGGTAACGTGTTTAACAAATCACCTCCGAAGTGCACGGGGTTACAGGCTTCAAATTATATGCTATAGTATCCCAGGAACTGAACATCTTGAAAAATTCTCGCCTAGGTACAGAACAAACATCACAGCTCTCTGGCAATGTGTTTGAAGTTGTATGGCTGTCAGTCTTCTCCAAAAGATTCCCGAATGTGACGTAAAAAGCCTGGAACACGTTTCCCATTCGTCCTGTTACAAAGCAAATGTGAATTGTTTTTAAAAATGTGGTTTTTAGGAGAAGGTGTAAGAAACTGGATTCAAAGCTGGAAAAATGATTTTATAATGTTTGATGCAGCACTGCCACCTGGTGTTCAAATGTAAAAATGCAGCTGAGTTTTTAAGGTGGCACCAGTCTATTCCGCTAACATAAAAAAAGTTAAATAAGGGTATAAATCTATTGAGTTAATATTGAAATACCTCAAATATTACTTAAATATTCAGCATGGATGACAAAATAGTAACACTAAGATCCACAGCAGGCAAAAACAAGCTTATTTAGCAATGCATAAGATTAAAGGGCTACTCACGTGTCCCAGAGGGCCCCTTGAACAATGAATGTGTTTGAAAATACTTTGTAGGTATAAAAGGACCTCTCAGGTATCATAAGCATTAAAGTGGATGTGATGGCCGTAGTATCCATTTAAACCTAAGGGTTTATATATTTGGATTTGTAAATAGAACAGCCTCCCATCAGAAGTGGTAGAGGGTAATATAGTGAGGGAATTTAAACATGCATGGTATAGACTGCTCCTGAATCTAAGACAAGACCAATGGCTCATGGTTAAGGACTGAGTCTCTACATAATGAAAAAATGAGCAGACTAGATGGGGCCAAACGGTTCTTATCTGCTTTCAAACTCTATGTTTCTATGGATCTCCAAAATCTCCATCTCTTCTGGCAGATAACTCCTTGTTAGTTATGAATCTGTTCCTTCAAGTTCCTTTCTCTGGAATCAATTCTACAGTATGGAACGGGTCCATAGCAAACATACTTTATATAAACACAAATAAATAAATACAACAACGGATTAGCTGTTCTACAATTCCTGGCATGCTTCAGCTGCGGAGGATAGAAAAAATATTGACTGGCTTTAGGGTAAAGTCTCTGTTTAAGTGATCAGAGTGAATGAAAGCAGTTCCCAGAAATGCAGGTGCATGACCCACTGCAATGGTTGGCCATGTGAGTTCAATTTGGAAGATGATCCAGAAAATGAGAGACAATGTCATGTTTTACTAGAAGCTATTTAACCCGTGTTAGCAACTAGATAAGTACAGTATGCGCACTGATCTGCCGCGTAAACAAATCGTCTTCACTTGTCTGGCAAGCTATAAAGTAGATAATATAGTTAATTTGCTGTGTCCCCTCGGAGGCAGGATACAAGGTAGTAAATTACCCCATATCCTAGCTTCCACCTCTGCACCTACGTCATAATACTGGGGGCCATAGGCAGCCCTATTGGACTTTCTGTGATGCCTCCATGCCTCACTTTGCAGCTTGGTTGCCTTGTGGACGCCTATTAGACAGTTGGGTGCTAGAAGGTTGACAGCCTTCCCAATCACTTCCATGACCACACAGCTTGCACCCAAGGAGTTTAATTCGTCTAAATCCCCCCCCCCATTGCAAGTGCATTTTTCTTTTACACACCATTCCATATGTAAAGCTGAAGCCACTCTAAAGATGGGTTCAAGGAAAGTCTTGGATTACCAGGGGCTTATTAGATGCTTGGAGGATTAGTCTGACTGATGTTATTAGAGGTAATAGGAGTACCTCAAAACAGAAGCATTTTTTCATGATTTGGTGGATTAGAAAAAATCAGTGCTCTATCCTAAAACACGGGATGTGATGTATCTTCTTGAATTGCATAGACACTGGAGATCCAGATATGACCCCAGCAGGCGCCACATGTAACATTTCAGTCTTGTGAGATCCACCAAAACCCACTGACAAATTTACTCTTGTCCGACACGCACAAAAACTCCACTATGTCCTCCATAGTGTTGATTTCCTAAAGCCCTGTTTCACTTGTTGGCTCACAGAGATGTACTGCATTGCTTAACTGTAAAGCTAAAGTCAAATCCCTTATAGATCATAAGTAGGTCATGTTCAGCATGTTCAGTTCTATTTTGGAACATCTCAGCCACAGAGCGTTGAATTAGGAAGGCTTGCATCTATGTGTGTGTGTGGCTTGGTATAAGTACTTCTGAGCCGATGACAGATGTGGATTAAGGCCCTGGGAAAGACACACGTTTGAAGCCCACAGATGATCTATGGACATGTTCATAATTGCAGAAGCCTGTCAATGGCTGAGCAGATGATGAGAGGATCCACTTTTTTTGATAGGGGCTTCAAGACCAATACCTCAAATCTGCTTGTGTGGTCTATAACTTTATATACTTAACCAATTTTTTAATAAATAACTCAATAAAAGTGGATTATGCCAACTGATACAGCAATAATGTACCACTTCATGTGAATTGCATTGGAAAACATGTCTGCATCCTTTAAGGATTTGAGCCAAGGAACATCATGTTTTTCTTGCAATTCCACAAATAGCCACCGGGAGGTCTGGGGTAACAAGGGCATTCGGCGACCTTCACGTGCTCCTTTTATGGTTTTCTTCTTTAATTAATATTTTTAAGTCAGACTGCCATCCTACGTAATGATACAGTCATGAGGGCTATCACTTAAAGGATGGTGAATGACAATGCTGGGGTGGGTGACCACTTCCATTCCAGTAAGAGAAACATCTCCCAATCACATAAATTTACAGAATTATCGCACTTCCGCTCATCCTCCCTAGGGAACTTGACATGGGCATTTGTCCAAGGCCCACCATCAAAGAAATTTCCCACTGTCATTTCAGTTACTCTAGAGAATGGAGCAGGCTCCATGGGGTGCCATAACTTGTGACTTCCATTTTTTTAATTAATAGTTCTTTTGTGCCTAATTTTGACTATTTTCTGGTTGAGGTTAGTGGTTCCTGCTATGGAAAACCCTGCCCAGGGCCCACCAGTGCCTTAAAGCAGTCCTGCATCTGCTCTGGTAGTATTGGGTTGCATGCTAATGGAAAGAAGTGATTTTGTAGCCTAATGCAGGGGTTCTTTTCCAGCTCACTGTGAATTAGCATGCACTTTAGTCGCCCATGTACTGGACACTGTCTAAACAGAGACGCACGGGGTACTGGGTTCATGTACAATCAGCCCCTGTATGGCGCTAAGAAAGAATCAGTGTTTCTACTTCCTAGAACTGCATATCATCTCCTGTACTTCCTCCAAGAAAGAAGAGACTTGGCTTCTTCTTTTTTTAGCTACTTAGGGGGGGAAAAGAGCCGCAATGTGAGATAGTGGGGACCAAACCAGACCACAAAATAACCAGGGGTTCAATATTATTGTGAGAGCACCATGCTATGGTACTTAACCCATTGAGTGCCAGAGAAGTGAGGATTCCTATGCGTTGTTAGGATAAGAATAGCAATACAACAAATATTAGGGAGGGAATTATTTGTGATGTAGTATATATAAGAGTTTCTTTTCTTTTGTAGCTTCTAACACAGTCTGAGATTTGGAGAGGCGAGCAGCCCGTCTTGCTCTCGAGGGGTTAATCCACTATGCATCTGCTTCCAGTTTGAAACTCCCATTAATGCACTGCCAAGTACAGGAGAAAAAAAAAACTGCTCTCGGGAAAATTTCATTAACCCATTCTGCTTCTTTATTATGAACTTGGAAAAAATAAAAAGATTATGCTGGAAATTTTGGGATGTTTGTGCCAAAATATTTAACCATGTGGCTTTATGGGTTTGATTTGCAGCCAGGTAAATCCCAGTACTCCGAATTAATAAGAGCCATAGGTAATATAACATGACGACTTTTACTGTTATCCTAAAGCTATTAATTTTTAGTGGTTCTGAAAATGGAAAAAAAAGTTCCTCAGGGCTGCCCTGACCATATGACACAACTGAAACAAACCCTGCATTGTAAATGCCAAGAAATATATATATATATATATATATATATATATATATATATATATATATATACTGTATATAAATATATGGGATGTATATGTGGTATACATGATCTGTCTATACATCCTAAATCTACATATACAGTATTGAATGTTTGCAGAATTAAGTGCCTGGTAACTTTTTATCAAGAGCCAGATGATAGAGATAGAACATGTGAGTGGAACTAAGGGGTTAAGTAGGTACTGAGTAACTGCTTTTATTATTATTATTCTTTGCTGTGAATGTATAAAGGGACTGCCTAAACTAAATGGTATCTTCAAGGAACAACCCCAAAGTGTTGATCTTTTTAACCCATGAGGAGTCCCAAGATTTGCATTATGCTCTTCCACTTAAATGGTTAAGGTTCTCAGCAGGATCTTCACGTAATTTGTCCATCACAAAGTTGTGGCTGCTGACACTTCTCCCCAAAAAGTTTGTTCCTCCAAGTCATTCTGTGATAGACAGTTCTACACCCCAAGACGTTCTAAGGCAGAAGGTAATACATTTCCATCACTGCCTTTCTAAATTATGAAGACTAATGTATTATTTAGTAACTGGAGGCATGTTCAGGATTCCAAGAAATTGTAAGAGAAGAAGAGTGCATCATTCTAATGTGTTAACTAATAGAATGATCAATAGAAAGAAAGCATGCAGGGAAGAGCTCTGTCTCTGCTTGTGTTGGAGCACAGGGCATGCACCCAGTCTGAAGCAGAGATGTCCAGAGCAGGAGAGGAGGAACTTCTCCCCTCCCTTGGCCATGATTGATGATTCTGGCTCCCAGCCAGGACAAGGAAGGGCTTGCTAGGACTACGCACGAAATGAGATCACACTTCAAAGAGTCTGGGGGAGGGCTGCTAAGAAGGCTTCCCATAAATTCCGGCACAGGGTGCCCGGCTTCTTCACAAACCATCCAGCCATGAGCCAGTGTGTACCAGAGGGAGCTTGCTAGCCCTGAGTACAGACACTGCGCAACTTACAGCCCCAGGAAACAAAAAAGATAAGAAACTAACTCTGGGAATCAGGAGATCTGCATTGCCTCCTAGAGCTTGAACTACTAGATCTGCAGCTGGTGAGTTGCAGTGACCCACCTGCCAGAAGGTGACCATTGTTGCAACTTGTCTGTTCCAAAAAGTGTTCCAGGAATGTCCTGCGCGTTCTATTTGCTGCCATGCATGGCATCTCTGCTGTGTGCCCTGGCTGTGATGGGCAGCAGTGTTATGGATGAAGAGCTGGTGGCCCCTATCAGGCTGGACGCCGACCAGGGACCATCTGAGGATGGCAAGGTGTTCTACCGCTTGGAGGTTTTTGGAGAAGAGCTGACTCTGGAGCTAGAGCCCGACCCCAGTTTCTTAGCCCCGGACTTTAAGCTACAGTACGTTGGTCGCCCCAAGGAAAGTGCAGAAGAAGACCAGGAGGTGGTGACTGATCTGTCTAAATGCTTCTACTCTGGAACTGTCAATGGGGACCCATCTTCCAGCGCTGCCCTGAGTCTTTGCGCAGGTATCAGAGGGGCTTTCTACCACCGTGGACAAGAGTACTTAATCCAACCGAGCAACCACACACTAACAGTGGCTGCCTCCAGCTCCTCCAACCCACTGGTGCTCCATCTGATCCGCAGGAGAAGCCGAGCCAAGCCTAAGTGTGGGGTGACTGACACCCCCACCCAGAAGACAGAATCTGAGTCTCAGCCTAAGAAAACCATACCACCTCCAGGTAAGTCACTACACTTTTCCTAAGTCACTACTCACTTGGAGTGACCTGTTGCTCGGGACATGCTGGATATTTGTTCAGAACAAACTTTCAATTAGCTGATCTGCACCTAAACACTTTAACTGCCAGGGCAGGGGACTGTGATGAGCATTGCAATTCTCTCCACACCCCAGTGGCACCTAAGAGGTTAAATTTGCATGGAATGGACAACTTTTCCCAAAATGCACGATTTACCTGATTACATATTTGCTTCATTTTCTGAAATAACCAAATGCATATAACCGATCCCTTCTGCTGTGAAAGTCTGTTTCTCCTCCTTATGCTAATGAAGTTAATAAAGTTAATGTCAACTACCCTCAGAAGTCACAGGGCTACAATGTGACAATCATATGAAACATTAGACTTTCAATGAACCAGTGTGACACCAGTACCTCTTGTCCTTCAGAGAGAATGTGGTGCTTAACTGGTTAAAACATACAGAGTTTGAGATGATGTCATTGCAAAAATCAGGCAAGTCTATACCTGCTACACAATTTTATAAAAGAATGACATCTTCCAGTGGTGTATAGTTACAGTATATATAACACAACTTCTAAAATATCTTATTTATTCCGTTCATAAAACATATTTGGAAAAAGGATAAAATGATCAAAGCACATATTTTTTTTTAGTTTTTAGAGCTGCAGGCTATCGCACATTTGCATCTTATACGCATTAATGCAGGAAATGCATTGCATGAATGACTTTAAAGAGCCAGTGACCTTGGAACTTAGTGCTGCAAATGTTTAATCCAAGATTGACCGTTAGGAGTAACTGGGAGTCGGTATAATGGTTTAGTGTTTAGGGAGGTGCTGCGAATTCAAGGTCAGAGGTGTAGTGGGGCACTTGGCAGATTTTGCAGGTACACGTGGAAGCAAATGATCTCATACCTTCCCCTTTAACGCAAGAAAAAAAGAAGTTGACTCATAATCTGCGCTTGCCGGCCAAAGATGACTTAAGGATTTCGGCTGCTGTGCTTATTTCATTTGCAGATTTCTGGTTTTCAGATTTGCTGAGTTGCAAAAGAATAACAAAATAAACTTTTCGTGCATCATTGAGACGTAAGAATTTTGGAGAATGATTAGAAATAATGTTTTTTTTTTTTTTTTACCCGTTCTTTCTTTGTAGGATCAGGAAACACAAGGAAAAAGAGATTTGTGTCAAGCCCGCGTTATGTGGAAACGTTACTTGTGGCTGACCAGTCTATGGCGGAGTTCCATGGAAGCAGTTTGAAGCATTACCTGCTAACGCTGATGTCCGTAACTGCTAAGTTGTACAAACATCCTAGTATCCGGAATTCGATCAGCCTGGTGGTGGTTAAAATCCTCGTTCTCTACGAGGATCAGAAAGATTTGCATGTCACGTCCAACGCTGCTTTGACTTTAAGAAACTTTTGCCAGTGGCAGAGGCAGCTGAACCCAGCGAGCGACCGCCACGCAGAGCACTACGACACCGCAATACTTTTTACAAGACAGGTAAGAGAACTTGGGGGGATTATAAAAAAAAGGACTTGAAACATTTTATACGACGTCCCACCGAGGCCTGCAGCCAAAGTGTGACATTTCCTGCCAAAGCTTTGCCCTTGATCTAATTAATAACCAAAGCTATTTTTTTTCTTAATAGGATCTTTGTGGTGCCCAGACATGCGATACCCTGGGGATGGCTGATGTCGGAACAGTCTGTGATCCGGGACGCAGTTGTTCGGTTATTGAAGATGATGGTTTGCAGGCAGCGTTTACTGCGGCCCATGAATTAGGTATGACACATTTACACGGCACATTTCCTGCCACTAGTGTTTGGGTTTAGACTTGGAATGAGATAGGGAATGCCCAAAAGTAAACGTCTCTGGAAGGAAAATGTTCTTTGTTTAGAGACACCAGATGGAGCCTCAAGTTTACATTTGGAGACGGATAGGCTCGGGTTTTAGTGTCTTAACTACAGCTGTGACCATCTTTCATAGATTAGCACACAGAAACTAGTAAAAAAAAAAAGCGCAGTGACCTTTTATGATGGGGAAATACATTAAGAACATGGAGAACACTCAACAAAGCCTCAGGCAGGGACGCTGTGTTAAACTGTTGGTTGGTGTCCTAATACACACCAGAATCTTTTAAGTAATACAAAACAGCTTTATTACATACATCAAGCACAAAAAACAATTATAACTATACTGGTTTTACTAAAAAAAGCTAATGCTTTACCAAATTGGACACACTTTAGACACTGGTGACCTATCACGCTGACACCTGGTTGGCCACCACTACTTTCTCCGGATGTTTGATGTGTGTATTTAATATAGCTATTTTGTGAGACTTAAGATTTCCTGAGGAAGCACTTGACACTTGGTATGTTTTATAAAAAAAAAAACCTTTGAAGTTGGTTGTATTGGAGCCGAAGAATTTTTTCTTCAAGAGCCTTCTTGAGTTTATCTCAAAAGGATGGAGTGTAATGTATATGATGAAATAGTTCAACGCCCGCGTTTAAAATACACAATTTGTTTTTTTCTTCTCCAGGTCACGTCTTTAATATGCCACACGATGAGGCTAAACAGTGTTCCAGCTACAATGTTGCAAATCAAGATTCCCACATGATGGCTTCAATGCTCTCCAATCTAGACCGCCAGGAGCCGTGGTCTCCCTGTAGCGCATATATGATAACATCGTTTCTGGACAATGGGCACGGTGAGAAGAAAAACCTTTATTAGCTATGAAAGTTAAGGCAAAAATGTATTGTTCCCCCGAAAATTTGAAATCAAATGCCATGTAGTCAATTTAATTTCAGTTGCAATGTGGATATATTTAATGAAAATTGCTTATGATGCCTTATCGCTTTCTTTAATCAGGAGAGTGCTTACTGGACAAACCAAGCAGACCAATCCAGCTACCCTCAGATCTCCCTGGAACATTGTATGATGCCAATAAACAATGCCAATTTACATTTGGAGATGAGTCCAGACATTGTCCAGATGCGGCTAGCACGTGTACGACCTTGTGGTGTACCGGAGTCTCTGGAGGACTGCTTGTGTGCCAAACTAAACACTTCCCATGGGCTGATGGAACAAGCTGCGGAGCAGGGAAATGGTGCATGAACGGAAAGTGTGTAGACCAGGCAGACAAGAAACACTACGAGGTACTTTTTATCTATTTTTATCTTATTTTATATATGATAGATTTTCTTTTTTGTTCTCATGTTTGCCCATTATCGAGCCAGTATCTGTACAGTTGTTTTGTAGGCTTCAGTTCTTAAAGGGGTAACAAAATATCTCAATTCCCCAATCCCATTTTTCTATGGGTTTGCTTTCTTTCATGGTTTAGAATGTTTTCTTTGTTACATTGTGTAATTTTTTTGCCATTATTCATGATTACTTTTGCTTCTTCTTAATGCTGTAGACTCCAATACACGGAGGATGGGGTTCATGGGGCCCATGGGGAGAATGTTCTAGAACCTGCGGTGGAGGAATTCAGTATTCTCTTCGAGAGTGTGACAATCCAGTGCCAAAGAACGGCGGAAAGTACTGTGAAGGAAAACGGGTGCAGTACCGGTCATGCAACACCGAGGACTGCCCTGAAAATAACGGTATGCAATCACTGTGTGCGTGTGTATATACACATATACATTTTTGCCAAGAACTTCTAATAACAAGACCGGTGGGATTCTAATTAGTCATATTTGGTATCCACAGGTAAAACCTTCAGAGAAGAGCAATGCGAAGCCCACAATGACATCTCCAAGTCTGCTTATGGCAGTGGACCTGCGGTTGAATGGATCCCCAAGTATGCAGGAGTGCCCCCTAAAGATCGCTGCAAGCTCCTGTGTCGTGCTAAGGGAACTGGATATTTCTTTGTATTGAGCCCCAAGGTAGGTTCTATCCTCCTAGTTATATCCTTCTGTAGGCTGTGAGTTATCTTGATCTGTATAATTTATGTTCTATGGCTAAATAGTGGTTCATGAGATTTCTAAAAAGGAAACAATTGTAATCATAAGAAGGTAGATAATGCACTCTAATTAATGCTCTGCTTTGTTCCTTGTCTGCTTTCTCCAGGTTGTAGATGGCACCCCTTGTAGCCCGGACTCCACCTCTGTCTGTATTCAAGGACAGTGTGTGAAAGCTGGCTGTGACAGGGTAGTTGGCTCCAACAAGAAGTTTGATAAATGTGGAATATGTGGGGGCAATGGATCAACTTGCAAAAAGGTTTCGGGGACCTTCACTATTGCACAGTAAGTTGGCTATACAAAGTCACACTTTACATCTTCTAATAAGTAAGAGCTGAGTTTCCTTCACTTTTAATTGAATGGAGACCTCATTCTTCTCAGAGAGGTTTCCCAACATAGAGCACTAAACATATGACCCATACAATTTAAACCAAGCGCAGATGAGGACTAGGAAATGTAAAAGTATTTTCACTATCATAGTGTGAGTACTATATGTATATAAAAAGACCCTTGTGAATTTGTACTTTGCTTACCTACTTGTAGTGATTAGGTGAAGAGCGGTATTTTTTCCTAACGTTGTATTTTGTTTTGCTTTGTAGAGCTGACTATCACGACGTTATCACAATTCCATCTGGTGCCACGAACATTGATATCAAACAGCGTAAGAGTAGGGGCTCAAAACACGATGGCAGCTATTTGGCTATCAAAGCAGCTGATGGCAGCTATATTCTGAACGGTGGTTATACCCTATCAACTATGGAACAGGACATTAGTTATAATGGAAACATATTGCAGTATAGTGGGTCTTCTGCATCTCTGGAAAGGATTCGTAGCTTTAGTGCGCTGAAGGAGCCTATCACCGTTCAAGTCCTTACTGTGGGCGAGACACATCGGCTAAAAATCAAATATATTTACTTCGTCAAGAAACCAGCTCAATCAGAGAAGCCTACGAACAAGAAGAAGGAATCTTTCAACGCCATCCGAGAGACCATTCTCTCAGAATGGGTCATCGAAGAATGGGGAGAATGCTCCAAAACGTGCGGTTTGGGCTGGCAGAGAAGATCGGTAGAATGTAGAGACATAAAAGGCCGCCCTTCGAAAGATTGCGCCAAAGAACTCAAGCCCGATGACATCCGGCCGTGTGCAGACACACCGTGTCCTCAGTGGCAGCTGGGAGATTGGTCCTCCTGTTCTAAAACCTGTGGGAAGGGTTTCCGAAAGAGATTTTTAAAATGCGTTTCCTACGATGGTAGCAATTTGCCTCAAGAGAGCTGCGATCTTCTAAAGAAACCCAAACATTTGATAGACTTTTGTACCGTTTCCAACTGTGTTTAAGCAGCATCCAATTCAAAATAATGCTAGTTTTTTTTTTATCAAAAGATCAATACGCTGTACCAGAAGCGTCAGGTAGAAAGTTTTTTTTTTTCCGAACATGCATGCCTGAGGTTGGAAAGTGAAGCGGTGTCAGTAACTGCTGTGGGATTACATCATGAAGTTTAGTAACAATTGCAGAGTCGGAAGACTGGCAAATTACTGTCCATCATCTTTTATGTTTTAGAGTCCCTGGGGGCTCCATGAGTTCCGAAAAAAAAATGCTACAGAGGGAATTGCATTGTTGGCCAATTAGAATGCGCCTCAGGTGTTTAACACATATTTTGCATGGTACGACGGAAACTTCCAACTTAGGAGGCACATTGTCTTGGTATTCAAACTTTTATTTGGTCAGGGTTAACCTACCTCAGTTAAGAAGGGCTAAAATGGGAGTAGAAAAGGATGTTCATCGTAGCTCATTATGGCTGCTATTATATTGTATTATATTTTTGTAGAAAAAAAAAAAAAGTCGTATTCTCTTGTCAACATTTAGTTGGACCAAACGTTTCGATGCCCTAAAATGATGCTCTCCAACTGGAGGCCTGCGAGCCAGATGTAGTGGCTCCTTGCCTGCCCGAGAATTCCATATGCTTTACTATATGACATCATTGTTTTAACAGGCAGCAGCAGTTTGCCAGAATCTATGGTATTCCAACGGAAGTCAGTATTTTTTTGTGTGTGTGTTCTTAAATCTCAGTTGGTCCCCTGGTCCCAGAGGGGATACAGGTTTTGAGGATCTGCTTAAATAACCATAGTTGATTACATACGATATTGACATCGTTTTGACAGCTCTGCTCATGTTGGTGACCTAATAGGACCAACTTTCCAACGATGCACTCCAGCTGTATGTATAATATATGAAAGACGCCGCAGATCAGCTTATTTTCTAAACCTCGAGTTTCCAGGTTAGTTGGTTTCACCACAAACTTTTCAAGAAATGGTTTAACTTGTCCGCAAACTCACTGCTTAGTGAATAAGCCACAGAGTGTTGTAATGATAACCTTTCTCAACCCGAGAACAGATTGTACATCATTACAATTCACTTGACCTCTACTGGGGTAACAATTTAGGATCAGATACTAGATTCTTATCACAGAGGCCAGTACTGGGAAAGAGATATGATTGTTCTGCATAAAAGTTGAATGTTTGTTCTTAGATCAACTTTCTATGTCGTTGCGTTTGTCCTTTGTTAAACGCAATATAGAGTTAAAAGTGGTAGATCAGATTTGGCTAACCTTTAGCTCCGCAGTTGTTGGACTACAAACCCTATTATGTTCTAAAATGAGAATGATGGGAACGATTGTCCACACACTGCTGGGGCGAAGTATAAATGGCCCTACGGTAGACAGTCCTGAGGATTGCAGGTCCATCCGCAACTGGAAACCAACCAAGTGCCACAGGTCTATACGAGTCTATAGACTTTTTTTTTGAGAATATGATTTTACATTTTATGTATATAATTATACATCCACGTATAAAATGTACTTTATAAGTATGTTGCAGCTTCCCTTCAATGAAGGGTTTTGTTTGGAGGACATATATTGAACCTATTTATTTTTGTACATCCAATGATTATATTTTTAAGTTATCGCTTCTTATAACAAAAATAGAGTATTTATGCATTATGATGTTACTAGAAATAAAAAATAAAATATAAAAAAAAACTTGCTTGTGTGTTTTTTTTTTTTTTACGGTGACAGAGCACATGTAAATATTGTGCTTTAATACATAGTATATATTATGAGTATGCATACCAAAGCGAGGTATTGTGTTTGTTTAACTGGTGTGTGTGTGTGTTCTTTCTTTACTTTGGCAATTAGCAAACAACAAAGCTATCCTCAAAGGTGTAGGTCCCATGTCATTCTTCTGAATCCAAGCCAAATAACTGTAATGTGCCTGAAACATCTGGTGCTTTGTCAAATACATTTACTACCAACTGGGGTGAAAAAAGAAGCAGGACTTTTTTTTTTCTTTTTCTTTTTGCTCTACAGGGAGCCGTAAAACCAGAAAGGTACATTCTGGGAATTACCTTAGGGGGTGCTATAATTCTAATATAGCATGTTGTCCTCTAATCTGTCATGTATAACATCCGACTACAACTGATAAAGCCCCAAATCCTATGTTACGTTGTGGAAACGGAAGCTTCTGGCAGTTCATCTGTTTTTAATAGAATTTACGGGATCAAGTATTCTTTGAACTTTTAATATTGTCGCTAAGCTTAAAATCATACTTCGAGACTGTATGTTCAAGGTTTTATGGGGTTTTTTTGCCCCATCGTGTTGCAAAATGGCATAAAAATGTTCAACGCAAACAAGCCAACTACTAAAAGGTCACATGTATGATGAGACTTATGCTCTAAACACACAAGAAGGGTAACACAAGTCAAAATTGTTTTTTCCGTGAAAAGCGGTGAACCATAGCGTAACACCTCACACATACTAACCCCCCCCTTCTTAAGCTATGTTGACTAATGTAAAGCTCTTATAGCTGACAGATCCTCCTTGAGCAAAATCCCAGCCGTGGTTTCCATGCGATCACTTAAGATTCTTGGAAATGCCTATTAGTTAAAGTAACTGTAAGATGAATTGATTTTGACACAGAAGAGAAGACAGCGTGGATCAATATTATTTATCTTAAAAACTATGACGTGGACGGGATTCAAGCTTGTCATCACTTCACACTTGTAAACCGAGAACCTCTCTGGCAGGAAAAATATAACGTGGCATGTTCATTAAGTAAAAATTGAGATTTAGCCAGTGTAGAATGCAATCCATTATGGAAACAGCTGTCACGCTGCCAATATTTCTTTTTCTTTTTTTTTCTTTTTTAAATTGTGTGTGGGTAGTAGAGAGTGGAAACGCTCACGAACGCCAGCTCTGTCTTTTCAATTTCAACTATTAAGAATCCGTGTTTGTTTTAACTCATCCGACACCTCGTTGGGCCTCGCTCAGCTGTAAATGGCCTAAAATATCTCATAATAATAATTTACCCCCCCTGCTATCTATTAATGTAAACGCTCCGCGTGCGTTCGGTCAATAGCACAACCGTCCGTGCTGTATAAACATCGTAACCAAATATTTGTGAATATTTATTACCGCATTTATACAGAAAAAAAATTAATAGAGCTGTATTTCCAAGAGAAGAGGAAAGTTTTTAGTCGAAGTTGATATCTTTTATTGGCCCAACGTAGTAAAAAAAAATGGGGTCACATAAGCTTTCTGGACCTCAGAGGCCTACCGAAATGAAAACTATTTTTCTGAAGAAAAGGCATCTGAGATCCTGAAAGCTTATGTTACAATACATGTTTTTTCTACATAAAAAGGTATCACTTTTTTAAAAACTTATTTTTATTCCTAAATATCATGAGAATCAGGGCTTTGTTCACCAAGAAAAGACAGCGCTATATATTAAGTGTATTTTCTGAGATAGTTATGAGCAAATTACCGGTATGATAAAAAAAATTATACCTTTATTAGCTAACTGAATTACATCAGACCATAAACTTTAAAGACAACTTAAGCCTGAAGAAGAGGCCTAAGTTATCTCAAAGGCTTGAAATCCAATGCAGTTTGATTAGCCCATAAAGTATCATCTTTAGCAAATCTGTGAACTTTAGTAAAATTTTCGTTAGCTTTAAGAAAGTACTTTTAAAAAAAAGAAAAAAGAAAAAGAATGACCCAACGGGTTTTAATGCCTTTAAAACCGCTAGGTTTTGTCTTGTGTTTCACGGTGGCTTTGAACTGAAAGGGAATAATGGTTTGACCACACATGATGGTATTCGTCACCCTCTGTCACCGAAAACTTTGAAAACCTCCCGTGATCAAATGTCCATTTAATGTTCATTTGCATAAGAAAAGTGGAGGGATTGTAAGCTAGCACAGAGCTCCCGATTTCTCATGTCACATTTTGATGAATGTTTCCGAGAGAAAGACTGCTGATGTCACATATAAAGGCCTTTAATCCGCACAAATCTACTAGAGGTAAAATCATGTATGTGAAAGGTTTTTGCCCGTTAAAATACATCTAAGTACAGAGTTCTCTAAGTACAGAGAAGCAGGAACGTCGGGATTTTCTTATCGCCACCTAGTGTTCGCTGTGAGACATTGGATGCACCTTTCCTACATTTTTTACAACAGGCAAGATTACAAGGATTAATTGCAGCGTTTCATTACACAAGCGGTAGCAATTAAATATTTATTGTGGTATTACAAGGTCATAGGAAGAAAATTTATTTTCATGTCACTATTGCGCAAGAGAGGTTGTTAAGTCGGCTGTAAATTGCCTCTGCAAACTCATGTTATCCCTTCAACATTGCCATTTGTTCTTTTAGCGGAATATTCCGTTTATCAGAAAAGCTATTGCTAAATGTTTGCATCTGTTTTAAAGATAGCGGAGTGAGTAGAATAAAGTTGCTGTACTGTAACAGTTTTAGCAATAAAAACTTGTGTAATTTGGGCCTTTTGATCACTGCAATGTACACAGATCTGCTGTAGTAAGGCCTACATGAAAGTGACCCTGCTATCATATACACCAATGCCATCAAAAACTGGCATATTAGACGGGCTGAATCAGGTGGGGCACACGGAGGAGCCTCGGTGTTCCTGGCTGTCCATACCTCTCATTTATTACAGATAAAAAGAAGGTTTATGTGAGGTTATGAAGGTAGAGGCTATAGGAGTAGCTTCTACCTTCATGACCTAACATAAACCTTCTTTTTATCTGCCCACTGCAGAGTTGTAGATTTGGTGCAATTCTGAAGAGTTTTGAGACATAGTGAATTCTGAAATATATAGTACGGCGGTTGTAATTAATCCAATATGGTGGCCAAATTGAAAAAGTCCGGTCGACTTGTATTTGGCCTAATGAGACAATGTGACTGACCAAGTGTCAAGTCATTGACTTAAGCAGCTTCAGAGAAAATGATCTTTAAAGAGTGCCACCATTTTGGGTACTAGTGCACACCAGAGAGCTGTAGAGATTGGTTGAGTTTTGTGGCTTTGGGTTGAATTTTCTTTTTTTGAGACAGCGCCACCTACAGTTGACCTTTGAATTTACTTATTTACTTTGTGGCACCTATAGTTATAGGATGGTACTTTTAGTTACTTCTGACCCTTTCAATAGCATTTTAATAACCAAGTGTTGTGACAGATGCTATAGTGAAGTGTGTACAATTGTCTTGCAATTTTAGAATGGGTTCACATCCATACAGGAAGGAGCAAAGGTAATGTGCGCAACATTTGGATGCGTTCCGAGCAACGGTTATAGGGCAGTAGTCGATTGAAAATAGAGAGTGTTGGTAGATGGAGGGCGCTCCGTGCGACCGAGCCACTTGTCTTTCACAAATCTGAAGAAAGGTCAAGGCCTAAGTCCTCACAGAGTTCAGTGGCTGAAGAGAAGCAGATTGTTGAGTGAAGTGAAAAATGAATTACTATCATTATTATCTTTTATTTATATATCGCTAACAATTTACGCAGCGCTTCTTACAAAACATTAATTTAAGAGCCATGACAAGACTAGAACTGACAGACTAAGACGAACCGATACATGGGAGGGTGAAAGCTGGAGGTTCGGTGGAAGTAGGTTCCAGAGATATGGGGCGGCCCGAGTGAAATCTTGTAGACTGGAAAAGGAAGAGGTGATGAGTAAGGAGAAGAGAATTAATGGGAAGAACGTAAAGATCGAGTAGGGGAGTATTTGTTTATGAGGGGAGAAATGTATGGAGGAACAGTGTTATGGGGTGGGGGGCAGTGTCATGGAGGGTCTTATCTGTTAGTACAAGGATTTTAAATTTTATTCTAAAGCTAATAGGGAGCCAGTGGAAGATTTTACAGAGGGGGGAGCAGAAGAAGAGTGGCGTGCAAAGGAAGATAAGCCTAGCAGCAGCATTTGGGACAGACTGCAGAGGAGAGAGACAAGACAGTGGAATGCCAACCAGAAGAGTGTTGCAGTAGACAGGAAATGATAAGTGAATGAACCAGAGTTTTTGTGGATTCTTGGGTGATGAATGGGGGGATGCAAAAGATTTTTAGGTACAAGCAGCAGGAAATTAACATCTAAAAAAAACTATTGGTTCAAGATCATGTGACCTAGGAGGTCAAGATCACTGTTGTAGATACCGAAAAAAGATGTTTGCTCTTGCGGTCTCTGAGTTATAGCAATTGAAGTGAAAATGCAAAACTTGGTGCACATCAGAGAGCTGTAGATTTTAGATGATTTTGGTGATTTTAGCATGTTGTTCATTATCGAGACAGTGCTCCCTACAGGTGACCTTTGCCCCTCAAATGACATTAAGACACGCATAGTGTTATGTGATGTTGGTTATAATAAGGTTTAACAGCGCTGATATTGCAACTTACGCGCAACCAATGGTGTTTTTAATGCACTGCGCGCATACGTTTTGATGAAAGACTTGGATTGAACAAACTTGATATAGGCGGTGACTAAGGTTAAGTGTGCCAATTTACAAGTGAGTGCATGAAAATAAGTCGATTACATTATAAAGACAAATTGAAGAAAGGGGGCGCAATTGCAGAGCTAGAGACTTCTGTTGAGACTTCTATAGCTCTGATTGTTGAAGTTGGTGAAAAATTAATGATGAAAAAACCTAGGGGCCACAGACCATATGGCCTAGGAGCCCAGGATATTATAATCATTTATGTGTTCAAATGAAAGTTACAATAAAATCAATCATCATGTTACATTTATAAATAAACTTAAACAATTGGCTTCAAGCAGCCAATCAGTGGCAAGGGGAGCAGGGCAGCTGCAGCGACAGGGCTGCAACTTCTAAGGTAAGTGTTTTATTTTTAATTTTTTTTTCTTTCATTTTAAATAATACATATTAAAGTACTGAAAGGGGCTGTCAGGGACATTTAACTGGCATCAATTCACCACTTGTGGTGATTTTTGAGCATTCCAATTATTGGTTGCCCCATTTTGCCACCATTCTGTGGAATTCTCTTTTCTTAAACTGAGCCAGTTCAATGTGCACAGCAGTGGTGGCTTTTGATCATTTTTTATAGCTAATAAACTCGACACCAATGTAATAATTAGCTAAGCACGTGAGCGATTGTGCGGTGAGACCTTTGGTGTGCGGAATACATTTTAGTCTCTCGAAGGAGGAAAGATTTTGAAACATTAAAACAGTCATGTATTATCGTTACTGAAATTTGAGTATAAATATCCAGTGGACTATGGTCCGGGCCGATAGGGTTAAAAGTTAATAAGACAATCACTAATAGCCTCAGCAACAATGAATACATATTGAAATACTTTGTAAGTAGTAAAAAGGTATTCTCGGTCGGTACGCTGCATCACATAACAATAATCCAGATCTGTATGAATAAATCGGCATCCTCTATATGGTAATTTGGTTTATTAACCAGAAACAGGAGTTGTAGGCCATTCATGGAGGTATGAACTACAACTTCCATGATGCTCAGCAAACCAGTTGAGTTCAATCACCAGCACAAAACCCCCCCTGCTAAATCCACGTGATGTGTGAAAGCTGTACCGCTTTCGGTGTGCTCCCTCCAGCAGCTTCGGCACTAAAAATGTCCAACTCTTTGAATCGTTTCTATGACGTTATTTGTTTTGTGTTAAAACGTAAAGTACTATTCCGGGGTTTGTACAACGAAAAAGAATTTAAGGATGTGGGCTACGGATCTAAGAAAACTGTTTTGACCTCACCCATAGCACTTACGATATCTGCCCCGGTTAAGACACAGCCTGGAAGCATTGCAAAATAACTATTTCTATTCTGCTTTGAACTTTCCTTGTGTGTCTCCCGGACCCCTTTAGACAGGAAAAGGCTCTATTTATTCCAGAGGGTGGCAAATCAAAGGCAGATAGCGAGTCAACAAGTGAAGTGATCAATCACTGAAACGAGCAGACCTGTGTTTTTTGTAAAGGATCGCGGACGAACTTCCCATAGAACATCAGCAGAAGGAAACCACCGGATCTTCAGAATAACTAGGCTATTGCTCCTAGGCATATGTTATAACCTTCCGGGCGCCTGCCTTTTTAGAGCATAATTAAAAGAGTTTTTTTTTCTCGAGCCTACATGAAACAATCTTAGTGATATATAAAGGCACAAATATAGTTTAAAGGGATGGTAACCTTTAAATTTGAGCAAAAAAAAGCAGATCTGTGAACCAAATGTTGTAAAATGTGGTATGAAAAGCGGTGCGTCTCGTGTATAAATACTTGTTGGGCTTCTGGATAGTGAATGCTTTCATTTTAATTAAAGAATCATAAAACTGGGTCAAGATCGTGGTCCTTCTGGACACCAGTGTTGGGAGAATGTAGCAAGGCTCGAGGCAGGGCGAGGCGGCCCACAAATGGCCAACCACCCACCTTACCAAAATAGCCGCCAACAGCACAGACCATGATTGATTTTAAAGCTCTCTGGTCTGGGCCCATCGGAGAAGATCATAGAATCATAGAAGTCCAGTGAAAACTGAGATGTTTGGAAGTATGTGTCCAAAGCATCTTCTTTAATTCTATTATTGTGATTTTTTGGGCTGTAAAAGGGACTTCAGAAGAACAAAGCATGACAGTGATTCAGTTCCCAAAGAGGGACTATGCCTTCTAAAGAGAGATGCTTGGGAGGTATGGCATATATATCACTAGTTCATTCTGTATCCCATTTTCTAATTCTTGTATTTAACCATTGGCTCTACATATTGTAAGATGTGCTTTGTTTATTTTTTTCAGCACTATGGCAAAAACATATATTCAGGGAGTCAAACTTTTTTCCACTCCAAGGAAGAGATGGTTAACATTTGTCACAGTTCTGAGCTGTGTAATCCATGATGGTGCCTAATCTGCCAAATGGTTCTAGATGTTTGATGTCCTTAGAAGGCTGATTCCTGACCTTTGGCACTCCAGCTGTTCTGGGCTCTGTTTCCCATGATACTGAGACATTCAACTCTTAATTAGCCTTCCAGATACAACAACAAATACTAATCCACTGAACATTTTTTTGCACGGTAGTACTTAAGATACTCTGTAATGTTTTTGATAGTGACGGGATAAAATAGTGATGTGATGAAAACATTTGAATGCAGGAATTCAACGGAGTACAGGATGGAAGTATATTTCAGGAGATGAGAAATGTTAGGACAGGAGGCCAGAATCTCAAACTAGAGGGTCAGAGCTTTCCAAATACCTGGGGGTGAGATACCAGCTTAAAATATGTGATGCAACAGCAAGACAGGCTGACCATAGTCTTCAACAGGACCTTTTTCTTTAGAAAGATATATATATATACATATATATATATATATACATATATATATATATATGCAACATTTCAAAAGTCCATATTGAGAGACCTGTGTTGGAAGCATTGGTAGTGGGTAGTGTCAGGAAATAGCATGGCCAGACCCAAGAGGACATGATCGGCGCAGGACCTGGAATAGTAGCTTGGGAGGTATAATATATATATATACCGTATATATATCTATATTTATATATATATATATATATATATATATATATATATATATATATATATTTTGAATTTGCCATTTTCTGTTATATTAATTCAGGGTGACATTCAATATAAAATACAAAAGCAGGTGATGTCGTCTACACTAATTAGTTACCTTATATGGCATTTAAACCAATTGTGACATCTGGTTAACAAGGTAATCTTTTATGCTAAAATTACTGAAAAGTAAAAAACAGCCTTAATAAAATCCAAAAATCACCCTACTTAAGTTCTTTAGTAGGGTATAAAATGCCTCTTTACCTCCACACGGTAGCTAACAAAAGCAGTCAGGTACAGCAAGCTTTTTTAAAGTTACCCCCCATACTCTCATATGTTTTGAAAACTAGTGAGTTCTTCTGATGACAGAAGCTGACGAATTAACACCGTGTGAGATGGGAACAGTCAAAATAAAAACCAGGGTTAGACCCAGACTGGAGATTACAAAACCATCCCATCTGGCATGCTCTATAAAATCAAAGTGAGCAAATGGTAACATCCAGTTTCTGCCTCTTGCATTTTTTATCCTTCCGTTCTTTTCTTCCTTTTATCTCACTTCTCTGCCTTTTACATTTTTCATCCTCTAACTTCTATTCTGCCCCCCCCACATATACATAAACACTCATGTGCACATATACACATACATTCACACATAGATATATATAAATGTACACAAACATATATATACACACACATAAACACATGCATATAGACATTTATGCATACACACATACACATATTCTGTATATATATATATATATATACAGAATTCTCCGCTGTATGTTCCTTGAGGCCTGACTGATCGTATCGGGCATCGCAAGTACAATAATCATCCTCCCTCACTGACTGCGCTTAGTGATGTCATTTCCAGGTGTGCAGTATGAGTGAGGGAGGATGGTTTGCGCTCCGCGGGGGAGGTGAGAGGTGTGGACCAATAACTGTGCCAGGGCCTGGGAGCGATCGCTCCATGTGCTCTGCTGTTAATCTGCTTGTTAGAGCCCCTGGAAACCATATGTAAGCCAGCACTGGGTGACAGACAGTGAGTATAGTGCACATGAAGGTCTGGACTGGTGATGACGGGGCGGTCCGCTAGAGTGGACGATCTGGTGAACGTGTGGCTCTGTATGGGCCTCCACAAATATCAGGAGATTTGTTTGGCCAAACGCATCTCTTGCAAGCCAATGATCTAAAGCACAAAGGGGATTCTTAGAGGAACAAAACATCTATCTTATGCATTAAAGTGCATTTGATGGTTGGAGTGTTTATTAATGTTTTATTACGTTTTTTGTATGTCTTGTAGCCACTCTAATACGCTAAATTCAGGGTTTCATACAGCAGTTAACGGCAAGACAGCTAGTACAGTGCTCTATTTCACATAAACTCCTTGTATATTAAGGCATTAGTACCCTTCATCAGCCAAGAATACAACAATACAACATACATGAATTCATACAGTAGGTTCTTTGTTTAACATACTCTATAATTCAGTGTTAATTACCATCTGCATAGCATATACTTTTCTTTTTCAAAATAATTTCATAAATAAAATATTTCATTGTTTTGTTTTATTACAGGGCGGAGTATATTATTTGGCAAATTTGTCTTAAAACATGTAAGTACTCATTTCCATGTTTTGGTTGTCAAATTCTTATAAGCATGTCCTACGATTAGTAATTGTTGCTATAACACACATTATTCATTCTAATATTATAAATAAATAGGAAAGGACACCATGGAACTCAATTAAATCCAGCTCAAGATTGTTCGGTATAATTATATAACTGTACATTAATTAAATTACAATGTGTGCTTTGGCTCCGAGTTCAGCCGCCTTCCATGTCTATCAAATATTTTAACTAATTATTAAGACGGCTTCACTTCAGGAGACATGCTCAATATGTTCCAATATGTCAGTGGCCGTGGGAAAAAATATGACCCACATGACCGTGACTGTAGCATTGTGAGTTATGATTATAATGGTATGTGCCTGCAAAAAAAGAGACATAGTTTCTTTTTTATCCCATGCATTCTATTAAATGCCTCTTTCTTCTTTCCTCCAAGCTATACATATTAAGATCATTAAGTCTTTTCTGATAATTTGTATCCTGCAAACCACCTCCTCTAAACTCTCTCCATTCTCTCTATCCTTTAGCATAGTTTCCATTAATTTGCCAACTACTGACGTAAGACTTACTGGTCTGTAGTTGGTTGAGTCTTCTCTACTACCTTTTTGTGAAATGGCACTACAGTTGCCAACTTCCACTCTTTTGGAACTCCTCCTGCCAACAGTGAGTGGTTAAATAAGTCTGCCAAGGGTTTTGCCAGGACACGTCGAAGTTCTTTTAGTAATTTTGGGTGTATCCCATCAGGTCACATGGATTTGTTTATACTTTGACGAGTTCAAGTAGAAGTCCTTCCTATGCAAACACACCTGTTTTTATAGGTCACTCTATTTCTCTTTGCAAACTTGAGCCATGAAATGTACTTTAATGGATATGATAGCAGATTGATGGGTTAACACACACCTGAAGTCTCCAGACCTTTACTTAGCAGCTAAATTCCTACGGAAGGGTGTACTTAGTTTTTTACATATGGCTTCTCCATTTTGGCTTTATTTTATTGAATAAATCATGAAACGGTATAATATGTCATGTGTTCTTGTTCATCTGAGGATGAATTTACCTAAATTTTAGACTTGTTAAGGGACAGATAATTGGCATTATGCCCTGTAAAACCATAGAATTTGAAGAGGGTGTACTTTTTATTTCACACAACTGTATGGTTGAGCATACCTCCTGCAAACCAAGGAAATAGCTGGAAGGGAAAGATGCAGATGTATAGGGATGAGTTCTGCAGAATCCCCCCATGAATTTGCTAGTCAGCTTGCTTTTCTCCATCACAGGCTACGTGTTCCTATGCATGAGAAATTAGTTAGCTTCCATGGTCCACTTTCATATGTGGTTGGCAGTGAAATACTGGAGAGGCAGGTAAAAGAATGAATATACAAAAAAGCACAAGGACCAAGCAAATGAGTGTCAAAAAACATGCATTTCATACAAACAGCAAGGACAGAAGATACACAATCCCCCTTTTCATATGGAAAAACAAGGGCAGTTATAGTCAAGGGATAAAAAGCAATCCAAATTACTATAATTTTATATCACTACTTATTTAGCGGTAAAACCTTCCTTTTTATTATGGAAGTACAGGTTTATTTAGGCTAAGAAACTATGTCAGAAATGATTGCCTGGGGCAAAAGTTAACAATTCACATTATCAAGAGTACGCTACAGGTATTGTTTGCAAAGCAACAGACTAGGTTCACTGTTGTGACATTTAGTTTAATTACCTGGCTTACTTAAAAAAATCTCTTTCCACATGAGGAAGGGGAATTTCCACAAAATGTCTTTGAAGCTGTCATATCTTTTCAGCAACGTTATGGCTCAACAATGGCTCTTTCATGAGATGGTTTTCATATGATTTGGGTAGATGTGATATTCCTCCCCGGTGTGTACCTCCCCACACACATGAAACATTTCATCTTACTTACCATGACATGTTTAAAGCTCACACAATCCTTATGTCCAGTAACTTCTCATATTGTATTTTGTTGACACCTAACCTCTTTCAGACGTATTCTATTATCACTTTTCAGGCTCCTCACTTCCTGTCGCCTAAGCATTCCTATTGTTGCCTATGATTAATTAAGTTTGTCCTTTAATGAAAGACACGCTTATTGCCACCATCAAATATCTTCTTTAATTGACCCCTTTTGTCCCTTCCAATGCAACAACTCAATGGTTTTGATTTCAGCTGCAACTACTTCCAAACTATATTATTAAATATATATTAAAAAGCCCCAAGATATTCCATAATGCTAAAAATAGAATAGATATAATACAGAAAGCTTGATTTAGGCATACCTATGCACGCAGTAACAGAAGGAAAAGGCTTATTTCAGAAGCCCAACCATGTTGTCTTATCACATTACATCTTTTAAGGCATTTGGCATGTATCATGTCCAGTGGGAACTCAATGAACTGAATCTGGGGTTCCATATGTCACAACTGATTACTGGGCAATACTTCAGTCTCTGTATGGAAGGAGTAGCATTAATCCATTCCTTCTCTCCTCCAGGTTCAATTCACCATCGCCTCCAATCCAACAAGGCCCCTATGCTTTCCATCTATCGAACAGGAGAAGGAAACCTCCTGGAAACCAGGACCTACAAATTCCCAGGTATGGAACTTCAACATACTTCCACCAGAAAGAACTGCTTAGAAACCAAGCACATGAGCACCAGTGTCAGTGATTTGACCTCTGGAAGTCATTGATGCCTATCTGGTATTTACTGAAATGTCTACCATAAGCCATGGGAAGTATCCAATGTTGCCAGTTGTAATTTGTTACATTTCAAGGCCAAGAGTCTTTGTAAGAAATACCACATCAAACGCACAAAACAATTGATACTGACCTACAACCTTTAAATCAGATCAGCCCAGAGGACAATTGTCCTTCTCTCCCTTAGCCAACCCTTCACTGTTGAAAGCCCTGCTCTTCATAGTTTGCACTCTAAACTCAGTAACTTGGAGATGTTAATTCATTTACTTTAACATTTTTAAGTGACTAAAGGGTTAAGTAAACAACCCAGCTAAATCAGAGTCTCCTCTTAGTTGTCACACTCCAGATGCAGCGTTGATATAGTAGAAGGTTTGTGTGTTTGTGTTCACATGCTTTGTGTTCACTGCTGAGATCCTACTTCCACACCGAAGTCTGATCATAGGATATTTGTATACTCCGATAAAGACAGATCCAACATTATAAATGACTGACCTCAGTTCTGACGTCAATGGACCCAAAAGTTAAGTTGTTCGTAAAAAAAAAAAAAAACCTGACACCTATTCATATATAACTTGTGTTTAAAAAGTGTTTGTACAGATACAACTGACAAAGAACATTGACATGCCAATATGTCAGCACATTAATCACAGAGGTATAACAGGGATGGTAGTGAGGAGTAATTATCAGTGCTTGTGTTACTGAAAGCTTAAAACAAAATATGCCTTCCAGCAAGTCTTGAACCTCTGCTTACCTAAAATAAACAATAATAAAATGTACTTTTATGGAATATCTCTTTCTCTCTCTAGCTTGACCCCTTAAAAGGTCTAAGAAGACTCGGGTCAGAGGTCTTGACATGGATAGAAGTCTGCTGTTAGAAAGTGCTTTTATCCTGCAGGGTTTACCCGACCTAGAGATTATTATCAAAACTGGATTAGATCCAGAAATGTTTCAAGTAGTGATTGACCCATGGCATTAACCTATCAGGTCATTTCTGGTCGAGAAAGAATATTTTTAGTAAGGTTCTCAAAGCAGAATTTGACATAAAGGTAATGATTTCATGCGTACCTCTTCATTATGTTGTAGAGCGCATGGATACAGTGCAGAGAAAACGTGTGTGGTCAAAGGCACGGGATATTTAGGCTGCTACTTTGTTTAATACTTTCCTGAATCCTACAGATAATGTTGGCGCTGTTGATACATATTCAACATATTCTATTGATTTATATTATAATGTTATAGCAACATTTATGCTTTAAACTTTTAATTAAATATATATATATATATATATTAATTATTTTAACAGGTTGGAAATAAGTAATGTTTTGTAACCTCACATATGTCTTATATAGAAAGCTAACAGTACGTTGATATATATAAAGTGACCTGCGATTCAGGGACCCCCTGATCTATAAGAAAGGGGGAAATTACTGCTAGGCCTAGGCTGGCGGTTAAGGGCATGCCAGCAGGTAACCCATTGGTGGGTGCAACATTGCTGCAAGAATGTTTAACATTGTTGGCTGGGGAGGATCCCTTTTTACACTAAATCCCTGGTGAAGAACGTTCCACACAATCCCCCTTTTTTGTTCAAAGGTTATTTGGTTTGTGCTTCTTGTGGTTTTCTGTGTTGTGTTTTACTTCATTCACAGCGCTGGAAATTTCCCCCTAGCCAACATGTAGGGGAGAGCTCGGAGGTGGACAGCATGCCGGGACAGGCTTGTGGAGACAGGCCCGTTGGTTAGCTTATGGCACCTACTGGGCTGGGGCTCTAGGGGTTTGGGGTTTAGAATCATCTGCTGGGCTTAAGGTAGGGGAAGGGGTTTTTGGCCTAGGTATGTAGGCAATATCTGGGCTTAAGCAATCCTTCCAAGGACTACACACCTATCCTATGCGTTAACATGCATGACTGGGGTGTCAAAGTGTGCTTTGTAGTGGTTATATTAAGCTCACCTTATCTGCAGACCTGGAGATTTTCATTAAGGGCGTTATAATTAGAACCCTGGACTCTGTTATTGACCAGATCATTTCCCATGGGTGTTAAGAACTTAAACATTCTACTGATGGACACAAGGCAGCGTGATAAGAGCTTAAAGTGTTGGTCCCATTGTTTTATCAAGCAACATTTGGTGGTACTTCTCTTCACGGGATGAATAAGTGATCATTATTTACTAGAACATGGTTGAGTTCATTAAAGATACTTCGATTCAGCAATGGATGTGGCATTTGTGGTAAGTGATATTTAAAAATGTCTTGCTTTTATCACTAAGATTGTAATAAAAAGTAAAATTTATGTAAAGAAATCCACAATAAACAAATATTTAACTGTTATGTTTAAGTTTAATGCTGAATTCATAACCTTACATTTTTCTCTGTTGAACTCATCTGTCATTTAATTTGCCTAGTCTCCCATTTTGTACAAATCTGTCTGCTCAAAAAGAACAAATAGCATCTGACTCAATCACAGCATAGAATTGTATATTTTAATTGAGGTTTTGATTCAACAATAACAAAAGTAATACGTTAATTGCGTCTTCTTGTTGGCCCTCATTGAACGACTGTCCCAATGCAACTAATCCAACATGAAAGTAATAATACATTGAATGGTTTGGGATTTCTGAAAACCTAGATTAAAAACACACATTAAATGCCCTGATGGTGCCCATTTCGGCTTTAGTAACATGCCAGCGTAATCCCTTTTTGATGTCCTTTTTTGTACTAATGAAAAATTACTCTTCTCGAGAAAACGGAAGGAGGGGGTTTGCTGCGTACATGGATTTATTTATTTGCAGTGATAATGATCTCTCTTACTGACATCCTCCTCATTTCATTACAGAACACTCAAACAAACATTTTACAGTATTGCATTTACGTAATCAAAATCTTGTGTTCATCAAGTGAATTGGAAGCTGACATGACAGACTGGATTCACTTCTGAGTCATTATCTGTGATTGCAGCTACAGGCTTTTGGGATGTATCATATGGACATCTGACAGTAATACTGGTCTGATCTAACAATTTTATGTAATGAGCGCTGTAATCCTGCTTGTTTTTCTCAGTCCCTATGAATCCCATCTGAGTGTAATATTGCAAATGTATCGTACGTGGGTACGTGTTGTCAATTGCATTAGTTGAGGCAGGCAAGCCTAACGACCTTGCAATCAAGCGACCCATAAACATATTTGGAGCATACAGTCTTTGCAAAAATATAATAAACACAACATATATTGTATACAAAAACTAGAGCTGAAAGTTGAAAAAAATGCTTTTGCATAACTCCTGCAAAAACAGTGCTTGATCCAGCAGCTAAGTTTACAACCCATTGATGCATCTTATTTTTGCCATCCTTTGTGTCTCTATGTACAAGCTGTCACTTTCTTAGCGACCTCATATACATATATCCAAGTAAGTATGTTGTTGCGTCATGCTGTTCAACTACTTGTGCCAGTCCGCCCATAGGAATATCTCTGTCTTTAGGGCAAACTATCATGTGTCCTTGTCCAAGATTAAATTGCTCATGGGTTGTTCACATTACTTGGGTGAATTGAGAGCGGACCTCCAATTCTTCCCAGTTCTTCCCAAATGAGTTTGATGGGGCTGAGGTCAGGGCTCTGTGTGGCAGGTCAAGTTCTTCCACACCAAACTCATCCTTCCCCAAACTGTTCCCACAAAGTTGGAAGCATAGCATTGTCCACAATGTCTTAGTATGCTGGTATGCCCATGTATTTAGAATGCAATGTCCCCGTTGGGACACCTGGCAATTACACCAATATTTTTCTCCATATAGTATACCTGATGATGGAATATGTGCAAAGATTTTCCACCTTGAGGGATTTGGCATTAGATTTGTTTCCTTTGGCAATTGCAGCTGAGGATTTGCTGAAAACCATTGTCTATGTCAACGAGAATGAAGTCTCCAATTATTTATAAAGATATTATCTTTGCTATTAATACAGAAACATAAAGATATATGTCATATGTACAATAGTGAATAATGTAAAGTTTTGTCATGGATGAAAGCTACAACATGTCTATCAGACCTTTCCAAAGCCTGTTTCTTTCTCCATCTGTGCCATTAAATATGGAATTTGCTTAAAAAAATGATATGAGATCAAGCGGGGATACGTGTTATACATCACGTACACACTTTTATATCATGTGCCTGTACTAACCCTTTGAGGCCAATATTTTAATTGTCTAAATCACAAAAAATCACACAAAAGAGTTCAGTCTGGAAGCTAGAATTTGCAGACAGAATATCAGATGGCAGTCAAAGTTAAAATTATAGTCCAAGACCCATAGGGTCAAAGCGAAGGACATAGAGGACATGGCCTGCTGCTGAAGGGGATTGAGGCACACTCAAGCAGATCTGTCCACAGCTCATCTCTATCAATTGGAGATGGCTCTATACCCAAAGGCGCAGACAGTAAGCTGAATGAATAACCCATCACAGGAAAACTATATATTTTTTCACCAGCTCACTCCATCTACTCCTCTATTAATTACCTTCTACTACTTCTACTATATTCACTTAGTGTTAAAGACTTCAATCGGTGAAGCCACTTGGTCCAACCATTCACTTGTATTTCTTAAGTCAGTATTTTGCCAATTCCATAAATTGCTTCTTAGAAACGCTGTAGCTCTGAAGGCAATTACAAATTAACTCCACAAGTGAAGTATATGTGACAAGTGTCTGGGAGGCACAAACGTGTGTGATCTTCAGCTGGCTCATTCAATAGGGACGGCAAAAAGCATCCTAAAGGGGCTGACTCAGCAAAGATCACACAAATTGCCCAATTAGAGCTCAAACATAAACACTCAGAGAATGACCTTCAAAAACTCCAAGCATTGAGATTGGAACTGTGTAAACACGTCCCTAATGACGCAGAAATCTTTTAGGTACACATGCAGACTGAGCACAGGAATAACTACATATGGGCATTGGTGAATGGCCAGAAAGCGATATATAACCCATATCCTATGTTGCTAGATCAGGGAAGGGTACATTTTAACTCTGCTAAAATCACAAAATGCTTCCTGGAATATCATTCAGGTTTAGATAATCATAACTAATGTGAACGCCTTGGCAAATTCAGACATTTGCTTTGGCTTGAAGGGAAAAAAGCAATAAAATGAAATTAAAGAAATACATATGTGAGGTGCAGTATATAGGGGAGAAAACTCATCGCCACCTTTGAATAAGGACACAACATGAGACAGGTAGGAAAACAATTTACTTTGTAAAACATTATTCATCTGTGAGAACCAGTAGCATATGAACCCTTAGGCTTACAGATCCAGGAGGAGGCAGCTTCTGGGGCCCTTCAGTGCCCGGGCAGGAGGGAGCAGAGAGGCGAGAGGTGTGCCAAGCCGCCGCTGAAAACGCTCTCGTCTTTGGAGAGGCCCTGACTGCGGTGGAGGGAGCGCAAGGCCTCTTTCTCATGTCCCATCAAATCCCGCGTGTGAATCCGGCAGTGAAGCCGCGTGCACTGGCCCGGAGCAGTGAGACAGAGGCCTTGCTCTCCCACCACAGGACTTCAGCAAGATAAATGATTAAGAAAAAGAAGAGGGGTACATAGCTAGAAAGGGGAGATATAGATAGTGAAAAAGGGGACAGGTAGTAAGAAAATTGAAATAAATAAAGAGAAACATGTAAAGGGGAGGTAATGAAGAGAAAATAGGTGGCAGGTCCCAAGGATGCAACCTGGGTGCTGGGGCAAGTCCTTTGGTTGTAACTCGGTGCTGGGGCAAGTCCTTTGGTTGTAACTCGGTGCTGAGGCAAGTTCTTTGGATGCAACGTGGGTGCAAATATGGCACTGACAAGCAGTTTGAGGACAAAGCTGGCACTGTGGGAAGTCGAGCGGCCCAAAGAGGTGGAGTGTTCGCTATAGAAAATGGCTGGAGTAAGAGAGGTTATGTTTGTTAAGGAAAGAAGTTAGCAATATAGTCACATTTGGAGGAGCAACAAAAAATTTGCACCTAGGCATCAGTGACACTAGGCTCGGCCCTGTTTGAAACCAGTCCAGATGTATTATGGAGGTCTGGGCTGACTTAAGTAGCATCCTTTCCATTGAAACCAACATGGAGCACCAGGATATGATGTCATATTTCTCTAGTGGAAGAAGAACCAGCGAATGAGGAGGTTCTCCACTGCCCAGTAGGTCTGGGGGCACTGCCCTGAGTCAAATCTTTGAAGAAACAAAAGTCGAAATAAAAATATTAGCGTATTATTTTGTATTTTTCCATATGTAACCATTTTATTTTAGTTAGAAAAGTAAAGTAAAGGCATTTTATGGATAAAAAACAATATGTGGAAAATGCTTGTAACAGTAAATACTGACATCTGGGATTAAAGGAAAACCTTTTAATGGTTCTTTTAAAATTCCTAACCAGGAATTGCTTTTTTCCCCTAAAGTTATTGCACTTGCCAGAGGTAATGATTAGGGGGGAAGTGCATGTCAAAGAATCGTTATGCGCATGAACTATCAATTCAAACTACTTATGCTCTAGCCAGGTAGTACCAATTGACAGGTCCTCCAAGATAACTAATTACGAATTTGATTGCAATTTAATTTTTAATTTTTAAAACATTTAAATACACGGAAGTATATAGAGGAATAGTATCCCACTGATGAAAATTGAGAGCTATGTTGCCTTTTGCTCTGTTAACCCTTTAACTAGACAGACACGTCGATTTACTGAATTAAGCCCATTATTATGGATTCTAAAAATATTACACATACAGAGCAAAAAAAAACATGCACATACATACAAGAATTAGCTGGGCCTTCATCTCAGTCAGAAATAGAGTTGCGAAAATATTCGTATTTGTTAAATATGTCATTACATATCTCCAGAACACATCTGGTGCTCAGTAATCCTGGAACCTTGCCAAGATTCATAAATCCCAGGACGGAGCTACAAGTGGCATTTTTAACCTTTTTTAGCACATGACCTATACAAGTACTATTTTTAAATATGTTTTCTCAATAGTCTTATCCAATCTGTCCCTTAAACATAGGACCAGTTCAGTACTATTATCATTAGGCGCTGTTTTCCATTAAAACCCACCTTGGAAAAGACATCAAAACTTTAATTAAGGAAACATTAAAAAGTCTGGCAAGGGGTAATTACCCATTATGCTTTATTTAAGCATTTGTCATTATAAAAAGCTAAAACAGTTTAAAATGTCACCGTGAGGGTTTGGAACACTATTGCTACTTTTGCTTGATTTAAGTGAAATAATTCAATATGTCGAAAATAGAAGTAAATGGAGGCAGCTGTGATTAAAGGGAAGCCTTTTAATGGTTCTCATAAAATTCATGACCATGAAGTCTGTTTTTCCCTTAAAAGGTATTGAACATGATATTGTTGGGTTTGGGAAGCTTGTTGCACAAGAGAACCCAGCCTCCTTCATTTGATGCACTAAAGTTATTCTAAGCTGGATATTCCGTAACTTGCCAGCGCATGCAAATTCAATTATCATGTTTCCATATCTTTAACTAGTTCTTGGAACCGGTATGAGATACTAAAGAACCAATAAATGTTAACAAAAATAAATATATATATATTTAGATAGATAGATAGATAGATAGATATACCATTTTTACATGCATAAAGCAGAGGTGCCACTAAGTCCCCTGTCAGAACATTTTTTGGGGGCCTTCAAAAGCATTAGTCCAGCCTCCCATTATTTGGTTCCCTTTGGTCCACAGATGTGCGACTTAACAATATACTTGATATCATTTGTCTTGTGAAGTATATATACGTCCTAAAAGTCCTATTTTCCATGGGATAGTCCCAATTTCTGGGAACTTTCCCACAGAAGTGCCCAACTGTTACACTTTTGCAGGCAGTAGGAAACAAGGAGCCAGTTGGGGAGTTCCTCTGACCTTCCCTCACTGCCCCAGGAACCTTGAAAATCAATGGCTCACAAGTGGCACAGAAAGTTCGATCTTTAGGTAAGGTAAGTGCACAGTCTTGCCACTGGCCTCACTGTTCCCCACATCTACGTACACTACACAAGCAATGTTCCCTCTTAGCTGTGTGTGTACATGCGCACACAAGTTTTGTAACCAGCGCACAAATGAAATCTATGTGCACAAGGGGAAGTTCTCCTGGGGTCGGTTTTGAGGCTGGCCATCTAATTATAAGTGTAGCCAAGGCAAAGAGTCTTGTGCCCTTTGAAGCAGACATCTCCTCTCACTGCGCATCTGTCAGACAATGCAGCACTGGATATGATGTCACATCCGGCGCGGCCGGCGCTCACTCGCAGATGCACAGAGGAAGACCGCACCGCAGTCTGCCAGAGTCAAAGGCCAAGGATGGGTAGGTGGGGGGAGAAATATGTTTGTATGAATATGAAGAGGGGTGTACTAAGTGAAGGGTATGAAGATGGTGAGGAAATAATGCTGGGAATGTATGGAGATTATGATAAGTTTTGTTAGGGGGCATGAAGATGGAGGGGAATGATTGTGATGCAATATGGGGTGATGATGGTAGGCAGTTCTATACATACACACACACATGCTCACTCTTAACACCTTACAGAAACAGCCACTCTAACACCATACACTTATGCATACATACATGCATGCATACACCCACCAACCCACTCTAACACCTTACACATACATGCACACACAGTCGCTCTAACACCATACACTTATATTTCCGCACAATTTTTTTATTGAATATCTATTGTTCAATAAACATAGTATCAATAAACAAACTTATATTTACACACAAATACCACTCCAACACTTATACACACACACACTCTAACACCTTAAATATGCCCACAGGTTGATGGACAGTGATGTTATTTAATGGAACAACATTTTATGCTCTGCCACAGACCTCTTTTCACTCCCTCCTTTTTTTTCTTTAAATGTTTATTACATATGGTCACCCACTGGTGAAGCTCCATGCTCCATTGCCTAGTTCACCTATATGGTGGGGCCAGATCTGCTGGGAGGCATCTAGCCTTATCAGCGGTGGAGCACGTGATAAGAGCGAGAATGGGATATAATTTGCATGTATACGTTTATGAGTGCAAAACCTTTACCGATAGCCTGGAGTTTCTGCAGATAGTTCCAGTGTAACTGTTCTCTGCACAACCAAATGTGTGCATAAACGCTCACAGCTCTACTACTGGCTGATCAGCTATGATCAGGAAAGCTGGGCTGCATAGCTTCCTGATCACAGCCTCATCAGCTACATGGGAGAAAATAAAAAAATTTTATATAGCAATTAAAATCAGGGGTACTGTCTGGTTAAGAGAGATCCATGAATTCTATAGACCTTTAAGGTATCTCTAGTATAAAGGCGGTAAAACATTACAAATGATAATAGTTGAAAAGCAAAAAAAAAGGTATACACCTACCCTATGAGAGAAATCCTAAGTAAAGTTGCAAAATAAATGTGTAGGTTTTATTTTTACATAGTATTCTTTGCTTGGTATGGGTCCCATGTAGCCCAATGGCGAGGAGGGGACAGAGCCCATTCCACCCAGTTATAATAATAACACAGCCCCTGGAGCTCAGTACAGGGGTGACAGAATCCATAGCCATCTACTTGGGCCTGTAAATTAGCTTACATTGGGCTATCGCAGCCTGCTCCTGAGGATTGGGCATAGGGTGCAGATTGGGCCCGTTAATGGACATTGTGGGGCTCAGCAGCTCCTGTGAGGAGGATGGGGCTCTTTTGGTCGCTGTCTAGCCTGGTCATACTGCCCTGGAGAGGAATATGCGTAAGGGCAGCATGACCAGGCTAGACAGCGACCAAAAGGGTTAAATATAGTAACTGTGGGGAGGGGGTGAGGGCATGACTAAGCAGATTCTGCCTGGGGGGTGATACAAGATGGTACAAGGCCAATCAGAGATAGAAGTTGGGGGGCAGTTTAGAACACAAGGACAGCAGTGGACACATGCGCCATGTTATATTGGTTGGAGGGTGATGTGATGGAGATTATCTGTGAGCTATGGTAGTAGCTGGCCCGAAGTTGGGTGTGATGACAGATGACAGTTTAATGGGAGCCCTCTGAGCTGGTGACCTGTGGCTAGGGGATTGTTAGGGCTTGATAGAAAAGCTGGGTAATCTCCATATGGGTGGAGTTATACGTAGCTGGGGGTGTGGCTGCGTAAGGTTAATATTTGGTTACGTGTAATTGATGTATCCACTCACTGTGGTTTATCTTTAAGTTTACCTTTTACTTTAACTACTGTTGTTATTGGCAATAAAGCTGTGGACAGCTCAGTCCAAACTTGTGTCTCCGGTGTGTTTATTATGGGTTGATGTTTGGTGGGAGGGAGCGACTTGGCTCTGCCCGGGTCATGTGAACCTTTGGCAGGATACACACCAGCTGCTGCGGTTCATTTTCCTATCCTGATTTATATAATATGCTTTCTCTTTTCATATCATGGATCTCTGTTGGGACTGAATGTACATGTATGTAAACGTTTAAGATCTCTCTCTCTCTTGTGGTTTGGATTTTAGCTTCACATTTAGGTAAAAATCATATTGACTCTGCATCCCTTATGCGGCTGTACCTTCACATTCACATACTAAACAAAAGACAACCACTACTGTGTGTAAATGCTGTGAGTTTATGTGAGTGTCTGTCTGTGAATGTTGTGAGTTGGATTGTTGTGCATGTCTGTTTCTGAGTGCTGTGTTCCTGTGCAAGGTGTGAGTGTCTGAATTTGTAAGTTGTGCGAGTGCTGATTTGTGATGCCCATATGTGAGTGCTGTGAGTTGTTTTCTTGTGAAAGCACTGTGAGTTGTCTGATTGCTGTGAGTCCAACCATGATTCACTATGTCTGTAATTGGTACATTAGTGATTTTTCAGGACAGGTAGGGCCTACTTTTGCATATTAACTTCATTCATGCACTAAACAAAAGATATAATATGCATTAAAGCGCATATGTGCTATGCATGATCAAAAGTATGTGGACAACCCTCCTAATTAATGAGTTTAGATATGTCAGCCACATTCATTGCTTACGGTCATTTAAAATCAAGCACTTAGGCATATCTTCTCCATAGACAAAGACTGGTAGTAGAATGGGTCATACTGAAAGGCTCAGAGACATGGCACTGTCATAGGCTGCCACCTAGAAGATCGTGCACATTCACGAAGTGGGGTCAGTGAGTGCTGAAGCGCCCAGTGTGTAGAAATCTCCTGTCCGCTGTAGCATTACTCACTACAGAGTTCCAAACAGCCTTTGGAAGCAACATCAGCCCCTTAGTTCCAGTGAAGGGTAATGTTAATGCTACAGCAGGCAAAGACATTTCAAACAATTGTATGCTTTCAACTTTATGGGAACAGTTTGGGGAAGACTCTTTATTTTTCAAGCATGACTGTGCCCCAGTGCACAATGCAAGGTCCATAAAAACATGGATGGATGAGTTTGGTGTGGAAGAACTTGACCGGCCGCACAGAGCCCTGACCTCAACCCTATCAGACAGTTTTGGAATGAATTGGAACCCCAGGCCAGGCCTTCTCGTCCAACATCAGTGCCTGACCCCACAAATGCTCTATTGGATGAATTCCAATGGACGCACTCCATCTTGTGGAAAGCTTTCCTAGATGAGTGGAGGCTGTTATAGCTGCAAAAAGGGGGTGGGCAACTTCATATTAATAGGTGGAGGTGAATTTCGGAGGGCTTTTTCCATATGGAAATAGTACCTCGATAACAGAGCTGATACTGGTAGAAAAGCAGTCAAAGTTAGGGAGACATTGAGAGAGAGTGAAAGCAACCAAAGCTCACTGCTTCAGTTTTGTTGGGGGTCGTTCCTCATTTTCAGACATTTGTGCACATTAAATTGTTTTAAATAAAAAAAATTCAAATCTGAATGCTCAAGTTTAATAGATACATTAATGGATAGATCAAAATCTACAAGTCAAGAGCACAAGTCTAAATTATACCACTAGGAAATGTTGAAGCACAGAGAACGAGGGCAGCTGCAGCAACACGACTGCAGCTTCTAGATCAGGTAAGTCTTTTATTTTATATAATGTGTATATTTTTTTTTAACAATGCATTTTTAAAGTACTCAAAAAGTACTTTAATATGTGTTCTTCTTTGATGGAGGGGGGGGTGTCAGGGACATTAAACTGTCCCTTTAAAACAATAAAAATACCCATTGTTTTGCAGGACTTTTTTTTTTGTTGCAAAACCATTTTCAGTGAAAGGATTTTTAAGCACATGAACCGACATTAATAATATCTTGTGTTTTGATGGTTATGCATTTTTGGACTCACTGTTTAAAAACCGGACTTCTAAGTAATAATCTATTTAACTGCGTCCTGCGTCATATGTTATTCTAGAAGCGTTTGCAAGAGATGCTTTCACAAGATTTATAGTCTGGCCATAAACACATTTTAACTGCAGAGCCATATATGTTCAGCTAAATGATTTCATGCGTCCATGTGCTAGATAAATAATCTCCCTATTTTTTTAAATCTATGGGCAGCTACAAAAGTAACAGCCCATTATCCAAATAAATAAAATATTAGACACATCAACACATCACTGCCGAGTGGGATTTTGGCTTTAATCTTACAATGCAGGAGAACATTGTGAGCATGTATCTAATGATATGTTAACGTGTAAATGTTCTGTCTCAAGCTCTGGTTACATTATCCCAACTTTCATATATATATCGCTCTTTTCAGTCGTAGAAAGAACCACAGTAAACAGATGTCCAAAATATATAATCCCATTCTCCTGTCCTATGGGTTAACCACCTGCTTCAACAGGTAATGAGCTGTTATTGGAATCAACACTGTTCTTTTGACAAGCTTATATACCAATTGTCAGAGTTTTAAGAATCTCTGTGGGTAGATGTTTAACCACTTAATGACCATAGGACATAATATTATGGATTGTGGGCTAGGTCAGTCCTCCTCCGGGTTCTCCTCAAAGCACACATAACGGTCCAGGATTTAGGTATAACTAAGGTGTTGCATAAGTAACAAACAAAAACACCTTAAACACCTTAGGTACACCTCTAAATCATGGGCTGCCTTGAGGAGAGGGTTGAGGAGCGCTGTGCTAGGTGACCGTGAGATGTAATAGTACACCCTATAGTCTTTGCACCATGATTGCTGGCTCCATGCTCCAAAAGTCTAAGAAGCTGGCTTCTTTTCTGTGAAGGAAAAAAAAATCATACAAAAATATAAAGACAGAGGGACATCTCAGGACTATATTCTTTATAGAATCAGCTTTTCTTCATGGTGATAGCCTCTATCGATGACCTGCTTGCCCAGCTCAGTGAAACAGCTCTTCCGAATGGTAATGCTTGGCTGCAAGAAAAATTGCTGCAGTATTAGTAGCTTCTGGACCAGATCCCGCATTAACGACACCTGCTCCTTTCCAGGCACTTAACAGAAAGCTATCCAGAACCCCGATTGCCTCAGCCCCACAGTTTCCTCATCTTTCATGTCCCAGTTTGCCTTCCAGCTCCTTCTCAAATGCATTGCATGATGAACAGGCGTCCTCACCGTAGCTTGTGGCTCCCATGGCAGCTCTCCCAAAGGCTGGAAATGTTGGAACAGGCAGTCTGTTCGCAAAGTGTTTGGTGCATGCTGGATAAGGGAGCTTGTGAGTCAGAGCAAAGTTGGGGCAGAGGGTTGCTCCTGAAGGATGTGGAAGGTGGTTCCTGACAAATTGTTTTTGTGAGTGAATTGCAGCACTCTAAAATGCGTAAATCTGGCAGGGGTTTTTGGGTTGTTTTGGATTTGTTACAGGGTTGTAAGTAAGGCTGGCAGGGATCCTTCTTACTCCATGCAGATTGATCGGCATTCTCTCAATTTCTCTCATCTTTTGGCCTATGGTGACGAGTTTCCCATTTGTTCAGGAGAGGGATAGCTACAGAAGATGTGAGATGGAGTTTGTATGAGGGGTAGGTTTCGCGTATAAGGAGATAGGAATCTTCTCAGTTGTCCATACCAAGACATTTTGGGCAATGCTATGCTTCCAACTTTTGTGGGAAGAGTTTGGGGAAGGCCATTTTCTATTCTAGCATGACTGTGCCCCAGTGCACAAAGCAAGGTCCATGAAGACATGAGTTTGGTGTGGAAGAACTTGACTGGCGCACACAGCCCTGACCTCAACCCCATCGAACACCTTTAGGATGAACTGGAACGGAGATTGAGAGCCAGGCCTTCTCATCCAACATCAGTGTCTGACCTCACAAATGCTCAACTGGATACATGAGCAACAATTCCCAAAGAAACACTCCAACATCTAGTGGAAAGCCTTACCAGAAGACTAGAAGCTGTTAAAGTTGTTGGGGGGACCAACTGCATATTAATGTCTATGTATTTAGAATGCAATGTTGTAAAAGTCCCTGTTTGTGTAATGGTCAGGTGTCCCAATACGTTTGTCCATATAGTGTACCTTTAGTGCAGTTTTTCAATTAGGAGTCCATTGAGGAGAGTGGGGGTCCATTAGATCAATGTTGAATAGATGTGATGGGCTTTTTGGTGAACCTAAGGAAGGTTTGAGTAACAGACAGTCTTGAAAACTGTTGCGCTCATAGCCTTCAGTGTCAGAAAATCGAGGAATTTGGGAATGTGTCCATGTGGTGCCTTGTCTACTTCGAGGCACATGTTTTAGAGTCTCTCTAATTTTACAAGGTGCCATTCTGAGCAGAAGGTGACTCCCCCATGAAAAAAAATGACAGCCAAACTATGTGTGCTGGTAAATAACTTTTATTAGTTTGATGCATTTACTTTATTATTTGCATTGCCGTGAAGTTTAAGTTTTACTATAGATCTGTCTATAGATCTCTCCTATCTTAACAAACCACAAAATGCATGAGGTGGACACCAGATTCATAGTTCCCCTACAGCTCTTGAAACTCCATGCTGAATCCCGATAGCTACTAGAATTGTGCAAATAAACCAAAAAAAACGCAATTTTTTTGTTATATTCATTTTTAGACAACAAATTTTCGGTTTGGAAGAAATTCGGAAGGCTTTTTCAATTCAAACAAAATTCATTGTCACTCACCCTTATGCCCTGCCACTTACCCTCTCTCTCTCTCTCTCTCTCTCAGTGTCTCCCTACTTTGACTGCTTAGGCCCAGATGCTCCTGAAGACCGAATCCAACACCTTCACCCACCCCCCATAAATAAAGACATGACTCACTGGTGCGGGTAAGGGCATTGGCCACAGCTTTATTAACAGTTCTCCCATAATCACATAACATTGACATAACCAATAACAACCCGCCAGCTGCAAGGCCTAAGCCCAGCAGGCGGTTCCAAACCACGTGATAACAAGAGTTCTGGCCCAGCGGGTGCCATCAGCCGCCCACTGGACGCGCCTCCCCAAACCCATTCGGGGGCAGCTTCCAGATGCCACCACTTCCATGCTGACCAAAAAGGGGGGGAATCTTCCGTGCTGTGACTATAAAAGAACCACAGAGAAGCAGAACCAAACACATACATAATGAAACATCACAATACAGTAAAATTGGGAGGGAAGGAGGGTGGGACAGTGCCTGACCTTAGGCCGGAAAAGAGGTAGAAGTGCCTTTGTCCTCAACTTTAAACCCTAGCATGCAACAATGTTCCACTCCACTATTCAATAAGGGCCAAAGTTATCCTGACCTCCCAGTGACCTGACCCGGGCCAGCAGTCATATCCCCCCCTTCCTTATTTTCCAGGGGGGCCCTTTTCCGTGGACCGCGTTATCCAGGAACCGGGAGCACCATGGCTCCATTGTTTTACAGAAGCAGTCAAAGAGGCCAGAATAATGCAGATAGATCAAAGAAGAAGAGGTGCAGAAAAGCTTCTCTTTCACTACGGATCCATCTATATTATTCTGGCCTGATGAAGTACACCCAACAGGGCGGAGCCTTTTCCCCCATTCCTCCAATCGGTGAACCTTTTAGAGGAAGCACTCCGGCAGGCCAGGTTAACGGAGCAGATAGCGAGGAGAAGTGGACCAACAACGAGACAACACAAGACTAGAAGTGGAGCTGCATTAAAGGATACTGAGATCATCATCATTGAGTTTCACTTGCATTACATTGTATAACAATATTCTTGCTCAGGGCTGAGTCAGTAGTTGTGTATCATCCTTAATAATCAGCTTTGCTAACTGAAAATTAATCCTTTAATTGTACTGTTTGATTAGCATTGAAGTATCTGTTTTAATCAAATCCATATAAATGTCTATTGTCTGTTGTTGTGGTATTGTTTTTCCCATTTCTCCATTCTAACTATTATGCAATACCGTGGAATAGGCGTATAATTAATTAATATTTTTTGTCTGTCTTTGATGCTGACTGGCAAAAAGTTAAACATTGCATTAAAAACATTATGGATTCATTAGCGTTCGCGAAAAAAAGATCACAATACAACCACAGGAAAATAATCAAAATAAATTATCCCCAGACATCCAATCCTGGCATCCAGACAACAACCAGGCTAGAGCTGTCAAATGTCCTGGATTTTCTAAGACAGTCCTGACAGCCACTCTTTAGCCTCAATTTGTGGCTAGTATCTTATGCATCTGGATTGCTATAAGATTGGTACAAGAGACAAGTATTTTGTAGGTGGCGCAACCCATGGTGTCACAATTGTGCCCACATATGATGGACATACATGAACGCACGTCATGTGCCTTTGTGTGTTCTGTTGTCATGAGCAAGGGTGTTGTGACATACGCCAGACCTGTAGTAGAAAACTATTCACTGAAGAGAAAGGGTGTGCAAAACCGTGCAAGAAAACTCTATGTATATAAAGTGTCAACACACATACTATACAGGAGTGTGAAGAAGACCTCTTACCCTTTTGGAACTCAAAAGGTTGGAAATCTTAACTATGTCTAGAAATTTAGCAAGCGGTTGACATGGAAGCTCCCAGTTTCTTTGCATTGTTTAGATCTGTCCCTATAGTAACCCACAGCAAGGTCATTCGGAGCTCTCTGAGCAAACAGATCTAGGTAATTAACTCTTACATTTTTACCAAAGAGCTGGACATGTTCATAGATTAACAATTACAGAACCGTATTACCAACACCACCCCTCCATGTGATTCATTGACACAATAAGTATTTTTTTTTATGATGAATGTAGAAATTCTGATATTTTTGGAGTTTCTTTCTAGTGCTTAAATCTTACCCCAAATACCTTCTAAAATGTGTGGGAATAGCTTTTGTCTGCATGTTTTAACACGATGTGCTACTAACACGATTTTGTACATATTAGGGACATAACTATAACAATATATATATACTTGAGTTAAGCAATTCAAGGTAATTAAGTCATAAGTGAGGGACAGTCCTTTTTAAATTAAAATATATATTTCCGTTTATGAATTTGTCCTCAGAAATTGCTTGTCTTATTATTAAGTAGAAAAATAAAATTATATTTGTACAATTATTAGGTGGGAAATATTAGCTCTGCGGGGCTTCCCCTTCGGTTTGTTATTGCAAATGGTGCATAATTATTTACTGACCTTTCCTGGGATCAGTTACCTTCATCCCTCTCGTACCATTACTGGGTAAGCTTATATAGTGGTAGAGTGAGGGCCTGTGTGTCTTAGTGTATGGTTTTAGTCTGAGTGTGTTGTTACTGTATGGTCGTAGAATGTGCCTGTGTTAGTATGTGTGCATGTGAGCTTATGGAGCAAGCGTATTTAGTGGGGCTGTCAAGGACAGTAAATTGTCTTTTAACACAGCATTTCAGGACATATATGGTATACAACACACACTGTTCAGCCCTGTTAAACAAATAGAGGGGGCTGCATAGGGGTCCCATAATTGGAGCTCATAAAGGATCCAAACATGGTGTAAATATGGTAAAAAAAATCCTTGTTAGCCAAGACTTGTGCTTAACTAAGGACAAAATTCACAAAAAGGCCTGTTTAAATTAGAATAAAAAATCTCTTTTAATAATATATCTTATTTTGCTTATCATACTTGCTGGCAGTGATAATGGCTTTGCACTCGTGTTGAGATGATCTAATTCTACTCTAGGTACTATTTTAAGTAGCATATTATTTAATTATGAATAATAACAGAAATGTTGTTTTTTTAACTAGTATAATGGTTGGGGTGAACTATTTCTATATTATGAGAAGGCCTCTGTTGGCTTGACTTGTCTCTCCCCCTTTAGCATAACACAGTTCTCTGCGACGTCAAGCTACTAAATGCTGAAACTGCATATACCGGTATATGTCTCTACATTAGAAACATATGTGTTTATGTAGATGTAATTTATCTTATTGCACATCTGTGTACACTCCGGAATTAAGAATATATCACGTTGAATGAAGCACTTGCACATGTTTCGGCTGAAAAACCATAAAAAAATTGTACTCAGCATTTTAAAAGTGACCTCATCAACTTAAAAACTGTACAATGCTGAATAGGGTATAGAAAAGCTGAATATGTTGCATGGGGTAAAAATGGTGGAGGATGCACAGTTTGCTGGGATATCGTTGCCCACTGTAAATTTTCCACACGATTAGGTAGACCTCAGATTACATATTTTTATACCTGCAAATATGCAAAAAAAAAATTTATAACTAGGCTTCCCTAGCATGGTATAAATTAAATGTCAGTATATTGTTTATATAATATTTTCTTGGAGTAAGAGGTTTGTTTTTATAAAAGTGGTTAATAAGCCGTTTGTTTTTGATTAAAATTATTATTTCCTGTTTAGCCATTGTACAGCGCTGTGGGATATGATGGCGCTATATAAATCAATAAATGATAGCAAATAATAATAATAATGATGATAATGAACGTGGCCGCAGAGTTTATCCCATCTGATGTTTGTGTTATAGTGCCACCTGCTGGCCACAGGCTACAAAGACACCTTTATTTAGTGATCTACATGTTGGGATGCTTGATGACAGTGGTAGCCACTGTTATCAGTGGGTGATGAAAAACCTCTAAGCTTCAGAAGACCCTAGCCTTATTACAACAATATTACAATAAAGGTTCCTCTGTTGAGTTCTCTTAGAACACAAATTGTGTTGGTAACAAGATTCCTCCACTTGTTGGGCTGCCATTCTGTATTTACAGGGTCAGCCCTTGGGTGTCTGGGGCCAAGGAACTAAGTAGAGCAGTTTTCCCCTACCTGGGGTCTGCATGGAACGGGACCAGTTGGGAAGATGGCCCTGCAAACATAAAAAAACTGATGCCACCACAGATCATTTAATAGACAATCAACGGACTGGTGATGCTGAGCGCCAGGATGTTAGCTGTTAACAGTAAGATGATGGATCTTTACAACTGGTCTTGCTTCATATAGGTACTGCATGCAAGAACCACCTGTGACTAGGTGCCCTAGATGATTGCCTAGTTCACCTATTATTGCCTAGTTCACCTATATGGTGGGGCTGGCCCTGACATGAGACCTTGCCAAATTATTCTGTGGAGATCACATTGGTCTTAGTGGGGTTTTTGTCTCTATGCACAGTTCTCAGGGTCTGAGAAACATCACCTCTGGAGAACTAGTGTGTCAATATTCCACCAAGACCATTAGATACAGAGTTGTGGTCATATTCGAGGTATCATTATACCTGTTTTCTTGTACCCCATGACTAAGCTATACACCTCTGCACCAGGAACCCTACTGTATTCACTAGAACCTGCCTTGTAGATTTGAGAGGTGAAACCCCTACCCAACTTTGACAGGGTTGTGAAATATGTAATACATTTCTCAGCTATTGACAGCTAAGTCTGACCCAGCTAGTGATTTCACACTCAAACATTGTGTTATCACCCAAGAACAATTGTGCTGGTGAACACATTTGTCTGTAAAGTGGTCCATCAAGTCTTGTTAAAATATATTTTAAGTGAGAATTTTGTGAGAACATTGTAGCATTCTTCTTCATAACCATCATCTACCCTTGTGATTGTAATTCATAAAACTACGGGGTCCTGTGGTATGGTTTGCTTAATCCAGAACAGCTGGATTTAATTACAATTGTGTATTCCTTTTCATTATTTGCTAGACACAAACCACTAAACTAAAAATACATTGAGGCTCATGTGCTTGATGCAAGGTAGGCAATTATGATAACAGGTCTGTTTTTTAAGGGGCACAGATACATTTTGGATGTGAATGTTCTGTAGAACAAAGTAAACGTTAGGGAGATTCAAGGTGTTTAAGTACATCATGATAAATGCCGAGTCTTTTGTGATGTTTGTGAAACGAGTATATCAATTCCACTTTAGACAAATTACGGATAACAACAACCACAAGCCCTCAAAGCTGAGCTGCTGAGTACATGTTCCAAATACATGAACCAAAAGATTAATGAAGGTGACGTCAGGTGGCATAACTTAAAGGCAAAAGGTCAGGACAGGTGGAGGTCATATGTGGTCAAGGGCAGTAGATTGGGAGTACTGAGTTTATATAGGCGCCTTCAATGTTGGACTGAGGAAGAAAATGTAGGTAGTTGCTAAATGATGTCTGCTACACATATCCAGCTGACAGCCAAACACTACAGACCCCAACTGCTCTAGAGCGGCAATACGGGTAAGTACGCAGCACTACTTGCCAGTGGTCCACTGGGCATATGTCCAGAGATGGGTAGTCTGGGAATGAAGGTCTGTATCAACATTTTGGTAGCTGATACACCAACGCAGAAAGATTTGCAAATTGTGCACAATTAGTTACAAAGACAGTATCTACAATATGGGGTTTTCACCCCTAATAAAGAGCAAGAGGGGAACATTTGTGAAGCCGTGGAGGTTTTTTTAGATGATATTCTAGGCATTCAACTTCAGTTTCATGTCGAAGAATCTTATATTTTATCTGTAATTTCAACACCAGCTGTTTATGGATGCATCATTAGTACATGCGGCAGACAGATACTGGAAAAAAAACTACTGAAAAGTAACCACAGTAAATGTATTGCTAGGTTAAAAATGTAACAATTATTTCTCCGAACGTCAGGCCATCTGTATTTTCTAGCCTTCTTTTTAGTTTACTTTCTTCCATTGAGTTGTTTTAGTTACTCAGGTCTTACCTGTACAAATCTGACTCTGTTCCGCTTGGGTGAATCTCAAATAATGGTAGCCTTTACAGCGTTATCTCTGCATCATCCTTCATGCTACTCTTGTATAAACTAGTGTTCTTAGATGTCATTTTAGGAAAAAAATCTCAGTTCCTGTTTACCTAAAAAGGGTAAAAGGTAAAGCCATATTTCATAAATTCTCCTATGCTTCAAAATGCTTCTTTATTTAATCTTTGGAAGAATTTCAAGAGAGAGAGAAGTTATTTTGACCGCCTTAATCACAAGCCTCCCATCAATGTGTTGTCAAATATTATCATTATAATGGTTATTATTCATTCATAAGTCAAATATTCTATCATCTTGGCACACCTACAATCAGGGCCGGACTGGCAACGACGAGGCAACCCTGGCACTTGATAACATAAGTACGGCCGGGTATGGACAGCCACTCACTACGTTTTTATGCTCACCTAATGTGCAGTTGAGAAATAGAGAAATCAAATACAAATCATGGGATTGATAAGCAGGGAAGTACTGCCCCCTCTAGAGCCTGTGAGCAAAAGTATGTTGTGAGCCTCACACTAGGCCCTGTCCCCCCCAACATCCCCTAATCTGGGACGTGATAGTGTATTTGTACGTTGTACGTCTGGTCACACATTGAAAAAATATTTTATTTCAGTTGGAATGTCCACGTGACCCGGGCCCACCACAGCGCCAGACCTTCAGGCCATGTTGGGACCTCAGTCTGGCTCAGTAACCCAACAACATCAGTGACCTACTTGTTGGGTCCATCTTCTATAGGTGATCCCCGACAGCCTTCTTTTTCCTTTTTTACTTTTAATACAGTATATTTACAAAGAAACACAAACATAGATCGAAAGGTACTAACGTAGCCTATCTTTAGTGGTGTAAAAGGAAATAGCCATTTTCCAGTCCCCCATGGTGACCATGATTTGGGGGATGTAAATTTTGTAAATGTGTCCCTTGCTCATACACAGGGCCGGCCTTTGGGGTGTGCGACCTGTGCGACCGCACAGGGCGCCACACTCCAGGGGGCGCCGCCGCGGGGTCTGCCGCCGCCGCAGCGCGGTCCGACGCCACTGCCGCCGCGGGGTCCGCTGCCGCCAGTATGGGGGCACCCGGCACCCCTCCAGAGACGGACAGTAATGTCCGCCGCTGGAGGAGCAGGCTCGCAAGGGAGCAGTATCGGAGGTCTTTAACAGACCTCCGATACCGCTCCCTTGTGATCCCCGCGGCAACAGCTGCTGTGCGCCGGGGTTTGCTGTCAGATCCCGGCGCACAGCACTGAAGCCGCGCCCACCGGTCTCCGTGCCCTCTGACCCGGAAGAAGAGAAGACAGAAGAACTAAGAAGAAGAGCGAAGAGGAGGCAAAGAAACTAAGAGGAAAGGTAGGAAAGCATAGAGTGACAGTGAGAGTGGATTGGTGTATATGTGTGGATTGGTGTATATGTGTGGATTAGTATATATGTGTGGTTTGGTATATATGTGTGGTTTGGTATATATGTGTGGTTTGGTATATATGAGTGGTTTGGTATGTGTGTGGATTAGTATATATGTGTGGTTTGGTGTATGTGTGTGGATTGGTGTATGTGTGTGGATTGGTGTATATGTGTGGATTGGTGTATATGTGTGGATTGGTATATATGTGTGGATTGGTGTATATGTGTGGAGTGGATTGGTATATATGTGTGGATTGGTGTATGTGTGTGGATTGGTGTATATGTGTGGAGTGGATTGGTGTATGTGTGTGTGGATTGGTATGTGTGTGGATTGGTATGTGTGTGGATTGGTGTATGTGTGTGGATTGGTATATATGTGTGGATTGGTATATATGTGTGGATTGGTGTATATGTGTGGATTGGTGTATGTGTGTGGATTGGTAAGGGTGTGAGAGTGATGGGTGTTATGCTGTACCATTTCCAATGTATTTTTCATTATATAATTATGCTCTAAAGTACATCATAACTCCCATCACTCTATACTGTTCCATACAGTGGCAGAGCTGGGAGGCAGAGGCCTTGCACCCTCACCGCAGGACTTCTGAAAGGTAAGTGAACTTCAAAGAGGGAGAGGGTAGATAGTTAGGAGGGGGTAGATAGGGAGAATGGAGTGAGACGGGGTACATAGGGCAATCATACTCCTATCATGCCAAGTAGTCTACGAGTACATCCTGGAATCTGCGGGCATGATAAGAATGTGATTGCTGTTAATCATATATATATATATATATATATATATATATAAATATTGTTATTTAATTGTTTTGTTATGTGTTATGGTGTGTGTGGGAGGGGTCATATTCGGTTTCGGCCAGGTAAATGCTGCACTTTTGGTTTCAGTCCAGAATTCGTTTCGGTGCATCCCTACTACTAAGCCAGACAATGAAGTGGTAGGCCTACACCACATCAATGTTTGGCGTAGTATATAGTGATTGGGGTTTTGTTACAAGTTTTGATTCCTTTCTTTTTTTGGGATGAGGGGGGCGCCAGACGAGTAGTCCGCACAGGGCGCCAGAACACCTAAGGCCGGCTCTGCTCATACATAGCAGGTATATTATGTAACAAAACATGTACAGCCAAGAATGTGTTCACAATGCTAATATTTGTGCGAGTCTACTAGAAAAAATACAGATATTTTAAGCATTATGTTCCGTAGGCTTTGGGGGAGACCTATGACCTGCACGCCCCAGGGACTTATGCTACATCTGTGCATCCTAAATATGCCATTTCTTCTCATGCGTTGTAATAGTATTTTCCATCTTATTGCTCGTCTTTACATTAACGCAGAAGTGACACAACTGAAAGACTGGAAAAGGGTAAAAATCATTAAAATCGCAGGTTATCTACAAAACGTCATATTGAACAAACAGGCGCTTTAAATGATTCTTTCATTGCAACCTCACCGTTCGGGCTGTCAATTTTAATCGCATTTGTGCAAACAAGTTCGACAGACCATCACATACAGAAGTTTAATGATTCTATTACACTTATCAGACAGAAAATTCCCATCGTAGCCTGCAGGGAACTCCAACATAACAGAACATAATCCAAAACATTCCTCCTGATACTTTATTAAGATTTATTAGTAATTATTTTATTCAACAGCTTTTAGGCATTTGCAGATGAAGAGGGAAACATTGGGTGATCTGCCCTCGTTTTGCCCCAAAGGGACTGCTGCCCCCTCCGGGCCTGCTTCCTCCCCGGCCGCTGCTTCCATCTCCAGATTCATTCTGTCCAGTGGTGCAAACGCAACATCTGGGAAATAATTGTGGCAGTCATTTTCTGGATAGGAAAAATAGTAATACTATCTTTGTATTGCCATCAGGTTGAATATATTCATAAAATATGAGCCTTGAAGAAGAAGAAAAAAAAACCCCAGTTTAATCATATTTACTGCAAGGAACATCTGGCTGTGCTGGTGATTCTTAGAATTTTATAGATTTCTCTCACTCACAGAATAAAACAAATAAGATTCAATCTGTTGATTAAAACTATCCCCTCTGTTTCAATTTCAACCTCCATAAGTCTTTTTTTTTACTGCATAAATATATCATATTAATATGATACATCTTGAATATTTGGGATTCAATCAGAAATGGTCATTGGTTTTTAATAAATGGTCATTGTTTTTTTTGTTTTTTTAATAAATTGTATCACTTCTTGTTTTATTTATCTAAAAGAAGCATGTACGAATGGATCTATTCAATTAATAGTCCATTGGTCAGACGAGTTAAGGGTTGATTCAGTTGACCAGAGTAGAGGGAATCAAACCCCTCTAATATAAAAATTTTTAAAAACGACATTTTTTAACCCCTTAATGACAAAGCCCATACATGTACGGGCTCAAAATGCATTGTTTTCAATGGGTTTAGGGACCGCCCATTGTCCTTAAGGGGTTAAAAAGGGGGCTCACCATGACACCCTATTAACTTTCCCACCATGTGGGATTATGATGACCAAAAAGCCTTGGAAGATTATATGGGAAAATGTTCCCACATAGCAGGGGTTAAAATATAAGAAAAACCTATGGGAAGCATAAATGCCATTATGTGCCTCCCGCTCACCCCATCCCATGCCTGGTGAAATGGACACATGCCAAAGACAACCTTTGGAGTTGGTAGCGAATGTTAACCCTTTGGGTTCCAGGAGGGTGGGCGGTAGTTCCAACAAGCCACTCACAGAAAAATGAATGTTGGAGTTTCTTGATTTTTTTATCTGCTTCAACTGGATCGTCCTAGAGTCAAGTTCTTTAACACCTATACGATAGGAGGACACTGAAGATGAACAACAACATTAAAAGTGGTCGTTTACTGTCCCAGATGAAATGAAAACTGAATTCTGAGAGTAGAAAGATAAAGACATTGGTGGGGGGGTAATATAGCATATCTCAATGGACATTACATGGTTGGATCTGGGACAGCATTAAAGAGTCACTCCTCTCATTATAAACACTTTAATGCAAATGATACAGTAGCTGTTTGGTCCATTTAACGTTTTGTGGTGCTTGCGAAAACAAATTCGCCCCCCTCCAGCTATTTTGCATGCAGGAGATGCTCGGCCGGACAGTGGCAGGACTATCAGAAGTCACACCAACTTGCTCACCTAACAAAAGTAATGTTTCTGGCCAGCACAACTCTGCACATGGCCTTTATCAGGATTCATATTTTCACATCAGTGGAAACCGTTCCCTGAACACACTGAACCTTTTTAATGAGCTTTGTTACTAAGAAAGTCACACCAAAAGTGCATAAAGAGGGAAACATGCTGATCCACGAATGTTTGGGGGGGTTTCTTAATCAAAAACTTCATGCACAATAATGATTGGTACAAAAAGCGAAAGGATTTCTCAGAATTCTACTCAGCCTTAATACAGATGTGCACCGATTGTCGCCTCCAGACAGGGTGTACATTCCAGATTAGTGGTAAAATGACTCACTGGTGACACCGTAAACATCGCTTAGACACATTGCATGAAATCACAAGAATTTCATTGAAGGAAGAGGGCCGTCAATAGCATGTTCTTAAAATGATCTGTTAATCAGGTGATAGGCTTCTGTGATAGTAGATGTTTTTAAAGATCAGTATGTGATCTGATAGGATGAGGCAGAACATTCCATGCAATATATGCTCCAATAATGCTTATTTGTTACTTGTTAATAATCACCTGTTAACAGTTATGGAGAGATGTATGGACGAGGTCATGGAATGTACATGGTTTCATAAAAGAGTGCTATGCATTTGTGGGGGTTTAGCCCTATGAGCAGGGGGTAGTAGATGGTCTGACCTTAACTTTCACTCCCTCCCATTGGCTGAGCCCATGAACTACTAATACACAGTCAGCAGGCAAATGGATTAGTTATACAGCCCAGGGCAGGGCCGGCCCTGCTATGGAGCAGAGTGGGGCAATTGCCTCAGGTGTCACTTTTGAAGAGGCGGCACTTTGCCACCCCAAGAAATGCTTTTGGACACCGCAGCCTGCAGCAAGCTATTATAAGCTTGTCTGCGGACCTAATGCATGCTGCACAGATTGTCTTCTCCTTCGTGATTGGAGGTCAGCTCTCACGTGGCAGCATAGGCGTGAGTTTCCCGGAGAGCGCGGTGACGTCAGGCGTGACGTCAGCACTTACTTAGAGTGAAGGGGGGGCAGAATTTCACACTTCGCCCCAGGCAGCACAATGTCTTGGGCCAGCCTTGGCCCAGGGTGAGGAGGAAAGAATTCTTGAGTAAGTAAGTCATGCTCGCAGGTAATCAATGAAGGAAGGTCCAGGTGGGACCAAAGTCATAGATCACCAAGAAGTATGGATACTTTGACTAGACCCATAAATACTAGATAGAAGGATCTCTTCTTGACTCACAAACATGACGTCCTTGCTGTAATGAGTGAGGTCTTTAAGAAGGTTGCACGTGGCAGACAGTTTAGAGATTAACATGATTCCTACGTGAGGAAGAAGCAGTATATAATTTAAACAGTCATGACCTCATTTCTTGTAGGAACAGATTTATAGGAGTAGAAGTTGAAGGACAACATTGTCCTCTTGTGAGCACTGGTCGACATCTGTGACAATGTATAACATTATGCAGCAAGAGAAAAAAAACATCTCTGACGACAACCCAGACTGAGATGACCTGGTACTTCTTCATATGAAAAATCAATTATCTATTATGTTGGGAATAAAATATCTAAAAAATTTTATTAGTTTTATTTATCTAACATCATCATATTCTACAGCGCTGTAAAGGTAGCCATGGCCCTGCGGAAATTAACTTAAACTCTAAAAGGATCCAAGTAATTCATCAAAATATAACATTAATATTGCTATTTAGTTTTTAATCAGCATTTACTTTATCTAATCCAAGTATAAACACTGAGCCTTGTCTGAGGGGTTTACTGTCTGTCCTAAAGCCAGTCGTAGGATGTTATTACTAATTCATTATAAATGAATGTCATAGGGTATTATATAACATCCTAGAAAGACTGTAGATCATGCGTAACATTGTGAGCAGGCTCGGACTGGGGGTGACTTGGTGGTCCTGGCGTTTTAATGCCAGCTCCCAGGAAATGATGTCTGTGCCGCCGCTGGCTTGATATCCAAGTCACACTGCAGCCCCCCATCTGCCGCTGTAGTATCGGTCAGTATGTGTCCACATGGGCCCATTGGGTATCTACCTGGTACGTCAGATGGCCAGTAGAAATGCTGCAGCAAAAAAATCCCAAAACTATTCATTTCGGTTGCATCTCCCCCTTGTCTAAAGAAGGCCTCACATCTGCCGCATCACGGAGCACTGTTTATTCTTCTCATGTAATACAAACAATTTCTTGGAGCTTGGATGATTTCGATGTGATGCAATAAGACCTCACTCAGACACCGACAGTGGAGAAATATATCCTTTTTTTTTTTTTTTTTTTTTTTTTTTTACATTGACTGTGTAAACCAGTCTGGAGCGAACGAAAAAAGAGTAACACTGGAACAAAATGATATTTCATGGGAAAATACGTCAGTCTTCTGCCAAAGAGTGTGATGTCCCGGCAAAGGCTTAATTTTAATTTTAATTTTGTTTTGAGTCCCAGAAACTCGTTCCAGTTCATGGGACAGTACTGCAACCCAATACCATAGATCATCTAGCTTTTGCAACGTCAAGATTGGAGTTAAATGTGCTTCGTTACTGCAGGAAAGTGAAACAGCTGTGGCCATGATTTCTTAAAGGGCGAGAATGAAATATTCTTCATTGCGTTTAAAGGGGGAAGAGTCACTGAGAGCCCTGCTAAAAAGAATGCAAATGAAAGTACTCGTCCAGCTAATATTCCGTTACTGGTCCAACTTGCCGGGATAATGAAGGTACAAATCCCACTATTACTAAAAGGGGCACAGATGGTACGGAAAGGCTTTCAGACTTAGGGTCAAGTTGTTGGCCCTTTCATAGTGATAATGGACAGCGTGAGGTTTGTAAGTGTGACTGGGGTAACAAAACGGTTGCCATATATAGGTGAAATATTTAAAACTACACAATTACTAGTATCAGACTAGCTTTGTTATCTTAGTGTAATCTATTGGTCAAACACCACGACTCCTTATCATGCTGCATGTGGCAAACGATGGAATGGCTCAGTCCTAATCACCCAGTTGGACACTGAATTCATTAAAGGTGGCTCAGTGTGGTGTTTGAAAAGGGAAACAAAATCACCCAAAATACCACATGACCAACAACAATGGCGGCCTCTAGGTTTGAAGGTAAGGGACGTTTATTGGATACAAAATGCATTTTTGTTCAATGGCGGCCTCCATTACTGTACACAGAATTCACTCTTAACTTGAATAAGATTATTTATCATACCATCAGGAAACATATATGAACCTGGGGTCTCCCACTATTGTTCATAGACATAAAGAACGTAAGTACCTCTGTTCTGAGAAAATACATTGGTTTATGTTACTTTTACTACATCGGTTCAATCCCAGGACTATAAGGTTTCAACAGAATCTGTGATTTATCATAATTTTCAGGACATAACACTTGGCAAGGAGTGTGAACTAGAACTGCAAGCAATCATTTTAGTTCCGAATGAGAACAAAACATTCAACAGCTGAAAAGACACTCTGTTACTACTCTGTTTGCTCCAAAAAAAAACAGTGAATTTGTAACACCTGGGTGAGACGGCATATTATATTGGAAATGGGGTATTGGACGGTGCTTTGTCTGGAAATGTGGCCCATGCATTTAGAGTTTAGATTGATATAAAGGTCCTTAAAGAGACCTAATGCATTTTGTGGGTTAACTGGATGAAAAAAACTGAACAAAGAAATAAAAAAAGAATTTTCAACCCTATAATAAGACTACAATGATGCTGAAAGTGCTAAAAAAAATCTACAGATTGCGCAATAATATATCATCTTTACATCATCATGTAGAAGAACGACTTAAAGGTTGGGATTTTTTTCAAATGTACGACGTACTTGACCACACGTATATAATAAATCTTAAGAACTTGCAGGTGAGTTGAATTAGGTCGAGATGTCATCTCGCTCATGACACTATGCATTGTGTTGGCCCAGGCATATGGATCTTCTCTTGAAATTCATTCTTTTGTTCTCCTATACAATGAATGTTTTTTTTCTTCCTCTTACTCCATTCATTTCCACAGAGGTTTCTTTGCTTAATTGCCATCAACACCCTTGTAATGCGGCCACAATAGCCATTAAGTACATGTCATCTCATGATTGTTCTTATTGGCAGGCAACAAGGAGGTTTCTTGTAACACCAAATGTTCCTTCCAACAAGAATAAAAGGGTTTTTCCAACTAATCTTTGTCTAGCTTTTCCGTAGAAGTTATCTGTGTTTTTTCTTTTATTTGGTATTTAAAGGAAAAGATGTGCAAAAATATTCATATTAAGTGATTTGTTTTTTTAAAAAAAATTACACAACTATACTTTTAGTCATCCAGTTTTCCGGGCAATGTAGGGCCTTCAACCATGTAGCACTTCAAATATCTCAGACAGATTATTCTAGAAGGTTCAGAGAAGTCCACATGCCAAACACATCTCCTGCAAGCCCTGGGGGAGAAGCAAATGCATACGGGCAATCATTGCCCATGGCATAGAGTCATATTAAAAGATTCTGTAAATGGGTCAGTAAGCAGGCATTACAAACAATTTCGTTACACTTTCAAAAAAATAATAAAACAAAATTAATAGTTTGCATTCTATACTTGATTCTGAGATGCTATGGGACTGCAGGAATTGGTGCCCAACACTAGGAATCATAGCCACACCATATTGAGTTAAGAATGAGACAATATTTTCCTATAGAGTTGTCCAAAAGACAAAGCGCCAACATGCATGCTGCTCCTTCTCAAGGTCGAGGAGAAGGAACCCTTCAGCAACAGAATATCACTATCGTATTATCTCTATGTAAACCGTTGGCCTACATCGCCCCATGTTCACCAGCAAGCAGACACATTAGTAGTGGAGATGCCAACTCCACAAATATCATTTTCAAGCGTGGGGAAGAAACCCATAATCTCTTGGTGACACATGGAGGACAAGAACAACCTCTATTCTATTGATTCTTCAAAGACTTAAATTTAAGACAAAAATTTAAATGTAATTAAATAACCAGTCAAGCCATTAGCTTGTCCAAACATTGTTCTAATTATGCTCTACACTTTGGTGAATTATGTTATTTCCGAATGTTTGGAATTTAACCAAGTCCTGGATGGGCTGTTTTGTCTTGTGTCGTCTGGCCAACAATATATTTTAGTAAAGTGCTCTCCTTCTCTTTTGTGACTAAAATGAACCTGGCATAACATTGTATTTGGAACAGAGGTACGTTATATCCCCGCTTTAATCTGCACACAAAAAATTACTAAAGAGCCTTTTAGACCTTGGCATATTTCCAAAATTAATGCATTTAGGAACAAATCTGTAATTTATGTGGTCTACATGTTTAATGATTTAAGATTTACTGAGAATGAGAATTACAAGGAACCAGATGTACTCTGTATGTGCGAAGGGTCCGAGTAGGCGAACCTAGAAAAAAAGGCAGTTTACTTGAAAACCCTAAAAAATAATAAAATATGACCTATTTGTAGCCCATGGAGCAGAGCAACTTAGCGGAGGGGGCATTGACAGAGCTAGGATGAGGGCTGTAGTTTTATCAGGTTAGGGGTTGGTGGCATGGTTTAGGAGGTGGGGTTTTCTAGCCCCTATATATGGGCGGACATTTTAGGAATTTGTCCCGTTAATTTTAGCTTCAGACATGTTATCTACGCGGCATTGCAGGGGTTAACGGGAGCGGAAATCCGTAGGTTCGCCGCCAGGAGGCATATGTCCATAAGCCCCTGCAGAAGACCAATAGAGTCGTTTGCAGGGCCTTTTAACTCCTGACGGCGAACCTACGGATTTCCACTCCCGTTAACCCCTGCGATGCTGCGTAGATAAGGTAGGCTAGATGAGGAAGGGACCATGTTGTGTGTCTTCGTCTTCATATACGTTTTACCACCGCCATGTTCGGTATTCGGGCTGAACAACGAAAACGCACCCTTCGTGTTCATTTTCATGTTTGCCCCAATACGAATGTACAAGTCTAGTTTATTGTTATGTCAGTTTATCCGTGGGGTCATTGTCTATCTGTTATTGGCATGATGGCGGAATGGATAAGGGGTGACATTGTTATGTTTTACTGTTTGGACAATGACAATTATTTATGGTTATAATAAAGCTGTAGACAATAATTTTTCAACATAAAATGTGTGTTTCATTCTTGGAGTTTTTTGGTAGGGGATGTCCTATTCTTTCCTTTTAGCCCTCATTAGACGACGCGCCTGTCATGTGTTTAATGAACGACAATTGTGCGGTAATTTTTTAAAAGTTAATAAACATTTAAGGTGACACGGTCCTTCCTACACCATTTGTTGGCCACTGCCGCAGGAACTAGTTAAGCATCACTTGTTGGCCACTGCCGCAGGAACTAGTTAAGCATCTGTCAACATGAAATGCATCTGACTTTCAGTTCCACTTCTGTGTGTTTGTCCACTTCGCCGGATAAAGTACATTTGGTTTTAATTAACTTGTGTTGTCCTCTCTATGCTCATGTTGCTCTTTAAAACATGTCCCTTTGTCTCTTGACCAACATAATGGACCGTATTGTTATAGTATTATGGTTCTAGGGTTACCTGATTCACCGCACCAACAGGGGTCCTAAGACTTTCTTAAAGTTTAAGGAAGAACAAGTCCTGCCAGCTTCTCCACCTTCGATAACTAGTCCCACGGGGAACAATTTTATGTAGAGCAGATGTACAATAACAACACGAGTTATGATTAAACAACAATAACTTCCTTTTATTTCTGTGAGCCCCAACAATCCTAGTGATTTAGTATAATGTACACATGAAGGTCACAGCACAATCCTACCCAGAAACTTCCCATCCACACAATGTTCAATACAATAGTATTGTGTTAATAGTCATACTTTTTGGGGTCCAAATAGATAAGCATGGTGCTTGCCTTATGAAGACACACAAAGAGTCTCATGGTCAGTCTGACTTTTTTGGGTAGAGTAGACATTGCAGCAAGTGGCTTGACTATCTTCTAATGTATGGATCATGAAATAAAGTGATTCATTTGGAAAATATATATACATATAAAAAAGTGTTTTCAAAACCGCTGAAATGGTCAAATCATTGGAAATCATTCCAATGGTTGCTAAGGTGATAGGACCATTTTTTTAAAACTTTGTATCAGAATCATTTTTTTATGCATAACCCATTTGCAGAGACCACGATCACACACAACTCCTCAGTTCAAGGTTCCAGTGTGTCTGTAGGGTGGACCTATAAAGCATCTTCAAGGCTCTTTTGGGAGTATATTTCCCAATTTTAAGTTTTATCCCTTAAAAAAACTTTTTTAAAAAGTGGTAAATGTTACAGACATCAAGTCCTTGGTTCATTTCCGTGACATCCAGTCCTTATTTCTGTCTACCTATTATGATGAATGTATAGAAGTTAGAAATCTGATCGGTGAATTAGTTGGAGTTGGATCAGTAATGTTTAGGAGGAACCTTTGCCAAGATTTGTAGGTGACCTCTGATGAAACCTCTGCCAAAACATAGAATCTGGCCTTGATTATGTACAATCTGTGCTTTTAATAAATGCTGCAGTGAGAATTCACACTATTAATAATAACAATATGTACCTTGTTTATAAAGTAAATAAAACTCAAAGTATCTGATTATATCTGAACCAGATTATACACATTTCTTCTTAACATTCACCTTGAATGACATTTTCATATCGCACGGATATAAATAATAGAAGCAACACACCATTGTGTCCTATCACAATATATATTGTTAGGGCTTAAAATTTTGAAAATCAAGATGCATAAAATTTAAAAATGTGGATAAACCCACTCAGACGGGATGATAAATAGCAGGTATCCATATGCCCTTTGTGCAGGGGTGTAACTAGAAACCACGGGACCCTGGTGCGAAAAATTGCCCTTGGCCCCCCAACTTCAGCAGCCGGTCTGTGCCATGATTGCCCACACAACTGGTCTGTGGAGCCTTCTTTGCCACTTGCCCCCCCCTTCCAACTTACACACTTACTCATAACCACTAACACATACTCCATCTCACCCAACTTACACATTCATGCTCATACACACACAAGTACACATCCATGCTTACACACACACACGCACAAGTACACATCCATGATAAAAACACGCAACGGGTACGAGGAGACAGGATGAAGGGGTCGCACCAGGCCCCCAGGACCCCGGAGGTTACGCCAGTGCCTCTGTGGCCATTTGTATTGCCAGTACCTACTATATCACAAACAGTATATCACCATTTAAAGAAATAGCCAGTAATATTCACAAACATTAGCAATATGGTTGACTTTGAAGACAAGAAACTGCTTTGTACTGGGATTGCCCATAACAAAGTGAAGACTCGACCCTAATCACAATGCAGAACACATTATTCCATATGAAGTCATTTTCTTCTGTAATGGAAAAGATCCCTATCAATGAAGGAACTGATTTCTAAAAGTATCTACTGCCAAAAAAATCCTGACCAACATAATTGTGAACCTAAGTGGAAAAAAATAAAATTTCTTCATAGTTATGAAGTTATTTCATGGTATGGTTGATTGGGTTTCTAAACATTCTAGGTAAAATCCTGTCTCTTACGAAGTATTTATTATGGTGTACACACAGTACCAGCAGAACCAATATAAATGTCTTGTCTCGTACGCAGTGAAAGTCTTTACACGTTTATCTTTCTAACATCTTTAAGTCATTGCAGAGCCCCTAAGCTGTTGAATTTCCAGTTATTTCACAATCAGAATGATTCCGTAGAGAGTGATAAATTGCCCATAAAAGATGCCATCATTCTTTCCCCATTGTTACAATTCCTCCTTCATTCCTTTACCTAATGTTTAAATGTCAGTGCTGGCCTCTGTATGACATTCACCTACACAGAACTACGTGCTATGTGATGATGGCTAAACTGGTTATCTTAGGAAGCGATCTACCCAGCATCTGTGATCGTCAGAAAACAAAACCGCCTCCTTCAAGGTGCTATTATCACTATATATCCACCGCTCATATGCTAAGAATAGAATGTAGGTGTCGAAGAATGCTAAATATCTAACAAAAGGTCAACGCGTAGCCTACTATTTATACATTGAACTATTGTTTTGCTGATATAAGCATCATAAAGGTATCAATAATTGGGCATTCTTTCTGAAAGGGCTTTATCATGTTAAGGAAGTTATCAATCAAAATGCTTTTTTCCCACCTAGAGACATTTTTATATTATCCACTCTACGAAGTATAATTATCAAAGAGTGCAAATGTATTTTATGTATCTGTACTTGTATAAATGTATCACTGTAGAAAACTGGAAAAAAAGAGAATAAAGTGAAAAAACAAAGAGAAAGTGGACTAAGGTAGGACCAAAGCCATATTAATGACATAAACATAAAAACATAGGACGGCAGGTCCAGGAAGGCAGCAGCCACATAACAGGAAGCCCCATCATCCTACTGAACAGCCAAGCTCCCTGTAACATCCCTACAATCCTCCATAGTTTCCTTCCATGGCGCACTTCCTTTAAAAGTGGAGCGACGGCATATGACATCATATCCTGAAGCCCAATAGAAATGGCGGCAGCAAGCAGTGCTACCCAAGGTCTGACTCAGGCCTAACCAAGTTAAATACACCACTGATTGCTACCCTTTACTAGCCAAAGAAGGTAAGAGTAAAGGTTGAATAAGCGCATATCAATTACTAGCCTGACTTTCTATGTGTGATTAACACAATATTTATAACATGGAAGATTATATTCAAAGTGATAGCTCTGCATCCCTGGGTCTCAGGGTCAGTTTCTTCTTTCTCCAGGCAGAAGAGCGAAGTTTGGCCAGCCCCCCTCCCCACTAATCTCTACCCCGTCTACTCGCCACACCAACTGGGGCGAGCACCGCTCTACGTATTGCTAGCCCCTCTCATATTTATATCTATCCCTAACTGTTCATGAAGCCACTCTGAGAGGGAGAAGTAGCCTACCTTGGTGAGCTCCCAGGCTATTCAATTTACACAAATGTGTAAATAAAAAAAACATAATTTCAGAAGCAAAGTTAATCTGGATCACTAAAGGGTGCAGAGGAAATCATTATTGCATATATTAAAATTTTCACTGAGCAAAGGGGAGATAGGGGGTACTAGCTAGACTTCCCAAAGGAGATCATCCAGCTGCAGACCTGATTCTTCAATGAAACTGAAGGCAGGAGAGCTTAAAATACTTTCATCCCCGTCGTTGTGCTGGTTGTCCAGAGCCACCCCGGCTCGGCAGGATGAATTGAATTATTCAAAATCTGCTTGATGGTCGAAATTTAAGTTCATGAAAGCATAAAAACCCATTAAACAATTTATTTTCGTTTTGCATTTTGAGAAAATTTGCATTCGTCTAAAACACATTACAGAATGGGCAAACCTTTTAAACTGGTTCCTCATCCGCCATAATTAGGAGCTGCATTTGCAGGTACATTATCTTAACAAGGACTGCCGTAATTATTTAAAATGTTACATAAAACTGTCCTCGTTTTACATCACCGCCTCTTACCTGATCATGTCTTCATTTTAGACCCAATCTCACATTAGGTCTCAACAGACTTGATATTATTTTCTTATATTTATGTTTTTGACCACTGAAGGTAACGTTGTCCCAGATTCAATTAAACTTCTACTAAACAACACCACCAAAATAAAGAAAGCTGAATGCAAACCCCAAATGGTTAAAGAAACATAAACAAATAGCGCTAAAATGATTCAATACCACAATATATTTATATCAAAATACATTTTATTTAATGCATGCTGTATATAATAAATAAAGATCAATAAACACAATAGAGATATCTACCAGAAATAAATTCAATATATCAATGCTATTAGGATATTATTAGTGCGTAAACACACACACACACACATATATATATATACTGTATATTAAAGTGCTTCATATAATGTAAAAATCCTCTTTTTTCTCGTGATATTTGTGTTTTTACCATATTTTAGATCATTTAGAATATTGTGGTTATTTTTACATTATATGAAGCACTTTTATATATGTATATTGGTGTTTATGCACTAACCATATCCTAATAGCATTGATATATTGTATTTATTTCCTGTAGATATCTTTGTCTTTATTGATTTATTATATATATATATTATATATATATATACATATATATATATATATATAGTGAATAAAATTATTTTGTATGTAAATATATTGTGACACTAAGTAATTTTAGTGCTGTATTTATCTTTTTGTATATTAGATTATATTACATTTAAACAGTCTCAGTGTGGATTTCCCAGGTCCCTGGGTCAGTTTCTAAGAGTTCTGGGCATTATTGCCAACCCTGTATAGTTTACCAGATGACGTTCTAGATTTACTGTTGCATTCGTTACGAATGATATAGACAGAGACTCACCCGCATTGCCCCATCATAATGCACAGCAAATTTAGGAAGCTGAATTGCAAATTTCCAGGTTAGTAAATTCCCTTTAAGAGGACAGTGTAGAATTTTAGAATATCCTGTTTTTACTCAGATGTGTCAGTAAAGATTTTTTAATGATTTTACAACTGTGTGTTTAACTCTGCAGCTGCCATCACCAATATGACATCACGTTTGGGTGCGCCACACCATAAAGACACACAACGTCTTTGACTGGAGTCTATTGAGGCTTGTTTGGCCTCTCATTAAGTAGTGCGCCCACTTCCACCTCCAGGGACTGCCTTCTTCTCCATGGATCTGTCTTCTCCTCCTACAGCCCAAGGTCCAGTACTAGAGTGCCTAGGCCATAATACGCATACCTGGGAACTTCTGAGCTCCGGCTACCAAGAGCCTTCACTTGCAGGACACGGCAAGGACTGCCCGCTAACGTCAGCTGGTGGTCCCTCTGACATCATGGGGTGGTCCTAATGACGTCGGGGGTGTTCTCACTGATGTCAGTGGGTGTTCCCATACCCCCATTTAAAGGGTAAATGGGCGGGGAACGGGGCATGTCAAGAACCCACTCCCGTGACTCAGAGAACCGGAGAGTTCCCAGGTATGATAATACGTTGCTGAAGCTAGCCGTAAAAGAGCCTGTTAAGACATCTAATAAGAGCTTCAATATCTTTTCTTTTCCAACATCCCTTTTTGTACTTTACCCTACTCTGCTTTCTCGACACGTGACATCCACAATGTCTTTACTTTGCTATCATGCTGACAAAATATAACCTATATTGGTATAAGGTGCAAAAACCTTCAATTTGTCCCCAAGTGGAAATGCTACAGTTCCGACAATATAATTTCTTCCCGTATATCTGAAAATAACACACAGTAATTGCGTAGGACTCAAGGGCATTCTTCATTATGTTGCTGGCAGATGTGAATGAGACGGTCAAATCAGAGATGATATCAATAGACGTGTGAACCGAGGCGACATTGACACGGGGACAATGATTCCACAATGAACGACAAAACAGTATTTACTACGTGAAAGCAAGCATTAGTTCCAGAGCAAGAACACGCGGTGCAATGCCGCTGGCAGGCACATTTACCTACATACATGTTCATTGATAACAAAACATTATGCAGGGATGAAAGAATTAGATAAAAGATATATACTAAGGGGGGGAAATGTGTGTATATTATATATATATATATATATATATATATATATATATATATATATACAGAAATTTCCAGCTGTAACATAGCTGTAACACAGCTTTTCTAAGTTTCAATTAGCCTTTTAAACATAAACTCGGATCAGCGAACACAACGTGCCATTGGAACACAGGAGTGATGGGAGGGATAAAGGGCCATTGGAACACAGGAGTGATGGGAGTGATTAATGGCCATTGGAACACAGGAGTGATGGAAGTGATAAAGGGCCATTGGAACACAGGAGTGATGGGAGTGATAAAGGGCATTGGAACACAGGAGTGATGGGAGTGATAAAGAGCCATTGGAACACAGGAGTGATAGGAGTGATAAAGGGCCATTGGAACACAGGTATGATGGGAGTGATAAAGGGCCACTGGAACACAGGAGTGATGGGAGTGATAAAGGGCCATTGGAACACAGGAGTGATGGGCATCTGTACGCCTATGAAGATATTCCATTAAAAATCTGCTGTTTCCAGCTACAATAGTAATTTACATTAACCCCGTCTGCGCTGGTTTTCTGATCCATTTCATGTTATTTTAATGGACAAAATGTACTTTTCTTTAAAAATTAAAAAGGACATTTGTAAGTGATCCCAAACCTTTGAACAGTAGTGTATGTCACAGCCTCCAGAGTTACTTAGAGAAGATCAGATGTTCAGTGAACCAGCTCATGATGATCGTCACTGTCATCTAAAGCAGCGCAGTGGAATCTGTACCATGAAAAACAGGATAGTTTGGAGGGGTGCAATCCCTGATCCTGCATCCTCATTAGAGTTTTGCCATTTGGGATCAAATATTAGCCCTGTCCAAAGGGATATGATGACCCTGTCAGGGGGTTCAAGTACCCCCTCTCTTCCCCATCTGTAGATGCCCACGATCAGGGTACAGAGCGGCTATATTTTCTATCTTTATAAGCAAGTGCATACAGGACACATAGCCAACCGGACCTAAAGCGCTATTAACTATAGGGTGCCCCATATATCGTTAGCAGAGGGGCACCTGAAAAACTGATGTGCGCTAAATTAACTAAAATTAAAAGCACGTATAGAAGAAAATAATAAGCAGTCATTTGTGACAATTTGAATCTATAATATTGTATAAATGTTCCAATATATTCAAGGCAATATATTCAGAAGCCAATACCACATAGTAAATGATGTGTGGGCTCAAACAGAAAGAAAACCCACTTTATTACATGCACTCTGAGAAAATGGACAACTCTGGACCAAAAAAAGTGAAGCGGGCCCCTTCACAACGTGAAGCAAACCAATTTGGTTTCTATGGTGATTCCTTTCAAATTTAGCACCCATAATTGCTCCAGTTTTGCCATCAGGCCCAGACTGCCATCTGGCACACTGAGCAAATGCCCACTAGGCAGCGGGTCGACATTGTGCAATACCCAATTGAGTGCTCCACCGTCTGGACATTGCCTAGCAAAGATGCTACATGAGCATAAAAATGTCGCGCGCCAGCTTTGAAGTGCTAGAGCCACCTTGTCATCCCCGGTCTGGCCCTATTTGCTGTTATATGTAAGATTTAATATGTGCTGGACTAACAGCTGTACTGTTACTCAAAACAATTCATCTACAGATAAAAAAAATTTAAGCAATAATAACCTTGTTGGCATTACAGGAGATTGCCATATCTTGGACCTCTCCATGTCTCGCCTGGAGACTCCTGGAGAAACGCCACTTCTTCGGTTCTCCGGGTCTACACCCGAATCCTCCGTGAAGGGGGAGCGGGGTCCTGACACACCCCACTCACAGCCCATTCCCCCCTGGGGGGTGTCCCGCAACATCAGTGGGACGCCACTCCAGGTAGCCGCTATGGAGATTACTATGAGACTACAGGCCACCATTCAATGACAAATTGGAATGCCAGAATGAGAGCAAAACTGCAAATTAGTCTTCGACCACTAGATGGCACCAAAGAAGAAGATAAAAGTAAAGGAACGAGAATATTCTATAAAGTCACTTACGTCATCTGTGTCCTTGACTCTGTGAATAATATTTTAATGTAAGGTGTATTTCTCTCCATTATACATAAACTATATATGTATACGTGTTTTCTTAATTCCAATAAATGTTCACAAATTTAGGGCAATGGCTGAAATGTAAAACAAAAAAAAAAACACATATTACCGGTATTTTGCTTTAATTTCTGTGTGCTGTGGTACGTGTTCTATGTGCTGTGGTACGTGTTCTATGTGCAGGTGTACATGTTCGCACGACTCATTTGCTATTAATAGAGTATGAGGAATTATGACTTTGAGCAATCCAGCAGAATATAAATTAGAGGTATGGGAAAATGGGAGATTACTCAGGCAAGGCAGTTATTTCATCACCATGCCTAAAAAGGATAATGTAAGTCAATTTGTGCAAAAAAATCAATGGGTATTTAAATGCCCTTCTGTAGGATGCTTCTCCAGGAACTGGTCTTGGCATGCCGGAGCACAGGCCACGTTGGTGATTGTAGGCAAGGGGACAAGGTCTCAGCGCCAGGTGTCCTAGGCAATTGCCTTGAGATTCTGAATGAAGAAGGCAGAAGGGAGACAGCTCTGAAGTGGTGGCCGCCCGCTTAGACATCCCTAGGCCAGTGCTGATATGTTGTCTCAATTATTTGGGGAGAAGAGATATAGAATAAAGGTATATTGCTATAGGACTGGAAATAACTGGCATTACAAAATTACATTATTTTTAAAATGAATTATTAATTTTTTATGCAATAAATAATCACAGTTCATGTCAGATGACCATGTGAAGGGTCTAGATGGGTCTAGCTGTAGCCTAAGGTGCAAGTGCAGACAATAGCCCAATAATATAGTCATAGAAATAGCATTTCAGAGATGAACGCAAGTTCGCAGTTCATTGGTAAATCCTCTTCAGTACCTACTGGCAGGTGCAAAAAAAAAGAGTAAATTTAGTTTGAAATAAAAATAAAAGCACATATTCTAACTTCATAGAGAGCAGGAGAGTGAATTGAAAAAGGACCCTGAATAATCCATTTTAATTTATGAACTCAGTTCCAGAAGATAAATGAAACCTAAGAAGCACTAGAATGAACTGACTTTAAACATGGAGACCGTTTGACTGGAAATGCAAACTCTAACCTCATTGTAGTAAATATAAAAGGTGAGTGAATACATCCATCAAAAGGTTAATCTGACTCTTTAAAATGAGTACCCATGGGGCATTCACAGGCAGACGTTTGTATAACATGCAATCAAGACGATCCAGATGATTACATCAGCTCATTAACACAGAATGTAAAGCCAAGGGCCATATTTATATATCGTGAGTGGTCTTAAGCCATCCCTTCTCATGGTGGTCTGTCGAATCAGAAATGAATGAAACAAGGCAGCATATTAACATCAGAGTCTGCATATGATAGAAACAGATGAGCACCGACAGTGTTCTACAGCCCTAGGAAGGGAAATAATGTGTGAATCGACAGCAGAAAATGTGCTTAGAAATTAAATTGTTCCAATAAAATATGTTGTCATTCTATTAAATGTCGGTTCCATAAGTAACACTAACCATCAAAAGGTCACTCTACACACATGAAATCATGAAAAGGTATTATAGACAGAACACTAGTGATGTCCGGATCATGAACGAATCGTTCATTTGATCCGGTTCTTTTTAGTGATCCGGATGAATCGGTTCACTAGACTGAACGATTCATTTGTAGCGGTTCAGTCTGTGAATCATGCAGCTGTAACCTGATCCTAGAGCTGTGAGTCAGCTGCAGAGCACTCAGACACAGACTCTGGGGTCAGGTTACTGCTCATTAATTCATAGAGTCAGAGAGTCGTTCAAAGAGTCGAATGATCCGAAGAGTCGAATGAACCGAAGAGTCGAATGATCCGAAGAGTCGAATGAACCGAAGAGTCGAATGAACCGAAGAGTCGAATGATCCGAAGAGTCGAATGATTCGAATCTTACAGGGATCCGGATCTTACAAGGATCCGAATCTTACAGAGATTCGAATCATTCAGAGAATATTACTGATACCATACTTTTATAAATAAATACATTAATAATGTTCACACTGCCCCCAGGATTTAGATTCCCCTGAGTTTGCCCCCATTTACCTATAACTGCACCTACAGTTAACTTTATTAAATTAATTAAATTAACCCTCAGTCATCAGCATAAAATTAACCCTTATACCCCATTAACCATAACTGCCCCTGAAATTAACCGTAAAGATCCCATTAACCATAACGGCCCCTGAAATTAACCCTAAAGACCCCATTAACCATAACGGCCCCTGAAATTAACCCTAAATACTCCATTAACCATAACTGCCCCTAAATTAATTGCATATACTCCAGATAAATTACCTAATAAATTGGTATGGTTGATGGGGTCTTTAGTGTTAATTTAGGGGCAGTTATGCTTAATGGGGTGTTTAGGGATAATTTAGGGGCAGTTATGCTTAATGGGGTCTTTAGTGTTAATTTAGGGGCAGTTATGCTTAATGAGGTGTTTAGGGTTAATTTGGGGGCAGTTATGCTTAATGGGGTCTTTAGTGTTAATTTAGGGGCAGTTATGCTTAATGAGGTGTTTAGGGTTAATATGGGGGTAGTTATGCTTAATGGGGTCTTTAGTGTTAATTTAGGGGCAGTTATGCTTAATGAGGTGTTTAGGGTTAATTTGGGGGCAGTTATGCTTAACGGGGTGTTTAGGGTTAATTTAGGGGCAGTTATGCTTAATGGGGTGTTTAGGGTTAATTTGGGGCAGTTATGGTTAATGGGGTGTTAAGGGTTAATTTTAGGGGCAGTCATGGTTGATGGGGTGTTAAGGGTTAATTTTAGGGGCAGTCATGGTTGATGGGGTGTTTAGGGTTAATTTAATGGTGAGGGTTAATTTAATTAATTTAATAAAGTTAGCTTAAGGTGCAGTTGCAGGTAAAGGGGAATGTAAATCCTGGGGGCAGTGATTATTAATGTATTATTTATAACAGTATGGTGATATTCTCTGAATGATTAGAATGCCAATGAAGGCAGAGAGTCGTTCAAAGATCCGGATCTTACAATGATCCGGATCTTACAGTGATCCGGATCTTACAGTGATCCGGATCACTGTAAGATTCGGATCCCTGTAAGATCCGAATCTTTGAACGACTCTCTGCCTTCATTGACATCACTGGAGGCAGGGGGGAGGATTCATAATGAAAGGGGCGGGGCCAATCGTTAGTGTGCCTGCACGGAGTTACTGGAAAACAGTAACTCCGTGCAGGCACACTGAGTGATCCGAAGATCCGGATCATGAATCGGATCATTTCAGTGAACGAATCGAAATGATCCGATTCACTTTAATGATCCGAACTTCCCATCACTAGTAAATTCCAATACAAAGCGGTTCTCAAACTCTCTTTCATAGTTCGGCATCCTCAAACTGCCCCTCCGGATCACTGTAAGAGCCGAATCTTTGAACGACTCTCTGCCTTCATTGACATCACTGGAGGCAGGGGGGAGGATTCATAATGAAAGGGGCGGGGCCAGCCGTTAGTGTGCCTGCACGGAGTTACTGGAAAACAGTAACTCCTGTGAGTCACACTGAGTGATCCGAAGATTCGGATCATGAATCGGATCATTTCAGTGAACGAATCAAAATGATCCGATTCACTTTAATGATCCGAACTTCCCATCACTATGAAACAAAACAAAAAGCCCCATATTCCTCGGCCAATCAAAGCGATGGGCGTGGCTGATGAGCAGGTTTGTTTTCCCCCTTTCGTAACCCGGAAGTGCATCGAGCTGAAGTCACAAAGCACCGCGATCCTTTGCCTTCGAGGAATGAGTTCAGCCCGGTGGTAAGTGATGTTACCCCCGGCGGAGAGGCTCCTGTGTAACCCGCATTATAGGGGCACAGGAGATCCAGTGTGATGGGGGCAGGAGAGGAGACTAATTTCCGGGAGGGGTTGGCGAGCGAGTCCGCTATGTAGGTCGGTGCCCACGGCAGGGATCCAGTTCGGGATAAGCGAGTTTATTTGGGGCAACTGGCCTGCAGGGAGTTAATTTTGGAGAGAAGGGTACTGGTAGGGGACCTGCGTTGGGGTGCTGGCAGTGAAGGGGTGCCGGCAGTGAAGGGGTGCCATCCAGTCAATTCCCCCGGCCCTAGGGGGTAACAGAAAGCTCAGCTTACCCAGGAAGGAGAATAAAGGCCGGTTCTGGGCGCCGCTGGGAACCTCCAGGATTCAGGTGTTTCTCGCAGACCCTTGTGTTGCGGGACCCGGCGGGCTGCGCAGCGTACATCGACAGACTGGGATTTAAACCGCCTTACTTCGTAAAGAATCCGATCTCTACCAATAGCCTATTTTACTTTTACTGATGCTTTTCGCTCTCTTCTTGTTTTGCAGAAGATGGCGGGAGGATACGGCGTGATGTCAGATGATGAAACCATCGATTATTCCGTCCACGAGGCATGGAACGAGGCCACAAACGTCTATTTGATTGTGATTCTCGTCAGCTTTGGACTCTTCATGTATGCAAGGAAGTGAGTTACGTTTGTCTTAGTGGGAGATTCTTCACGACATTCTAGAGTAATAAAGAAAATGTGATATCTAATAATATGTATTAATCCCTTATTTTATAAATAGGTGGCCAATTACTTTCCCAATGGGGGGCATTATGGGGTGGAATTACTGTCACTCTAGAATACTTTGACCTGTAACTGTTTTTGTGCAGAAATAAAAGAAAGATAATGAGGATATTCACGGTTCCTCATGCAGCGGAGACGTCATCCGAGACAAACTTCTACGATGACGTGAAGAAGATTCGCCTACGCCAACAACTGGAGATGTATTGTATCGGTGAGACTGAGCATAAAGTTAATGGGGGGAGTTAAACTAAGTCTGGATTTCTTTTTGTCTATCGAAGTAATATCTAATGCACGTTACCGTCGCTGTATCTGGATATTATTCTATATAAACGAGCAGAAAATAACCTTTGTGCAATACAGCTAGAATTAAAGCAAGTTTAAAGTCCAACAAGAGATTTTAATATAAATCGCTCCCCCTGCACCTTTCCGCATATGGAAGTTATAAGGGTCAGAAGCTTCGCTTTACTGAAGGGTGGGTAGATAAACGGAACAGCGCCCCATCAGAAATGGTAAAGGCTAGTATAGTAAGGGAATTTAAACACGCAAGGGTGTGAGAACATTACATTTCAAAGTCGTTTTTTTTTTAATGTACGGAATTATTTAAACATAATATGTAACCTTTCATCAAGTCGGTGGGCAACCGGAGCAAAAGTGGTGGATGTGTTAACTTTTGCATTTTGATCTAGGATGGTGGCCATTGAATCGAAATATCCTCTAGACTGTAAGTTTACGGACCGGTCTCTATTTACTTAACGTAAATGATCATTTTTAATCTGTCGGTTTTAGTTTTGTCAGACTCTTTGAATGTATGGACTATATGAAGGGCTATATGCACAAATTGTTAGCGCTGTATGAATAAAAGGTAATATTCTTGATGTTTTTCAGCACGGAAACACGATCATCACGGTCAAAGTGACAGCGTCCAGCTTACCGTGGAATGAGGAGAGCTCTGGTCTCGTGTGTTTGTGTGTGTGTGTATATATATATATATATATATATATATATATATATATATATACACATTACAAAGCTTCCGCATGAAGAGGACGTGTTGGCGGGTCACCGCCTGTTACCAGCCACACTAAACATGTTGGTGTCTGTGCAGCGATCAGATGAGGGACCGGATTATATACAAAACCGAACAACAAATACTTTTTTTACATATTTATTTCATGCTTCTAGTGCCATTCTGTACACCCAGTGCCCTCCCGCGGTCTGCCATCTGTACCTCATCTCAAGGAGCTGCCATGTTTATGAGGGCGAAATGTAGTTAACCCATTAAAACTGATAGTCGGCATAAAAAGTATAAATCAGGCTATTAATATGTGGCTTGTGTTTATATTATGACTAAAGATCATCTGAGCAGTTATTACAGATTAAATGGACTACATGTCTGTGCATAGATGTATTATAAATGTATGAAAATGTGTAGTTTTTCTCCTTAATAAAATTCCATGAACCCTGGTTGTACCTTTTGCTTCCCAAAGCTTCTGATTATGTCTCTTAATTAATGATGTCGCTGGTTGAAGAGTTGGGGCTTGCCTGATGCGCAGTGTATGATGTATGTTGTATGCATCTCTTCATTGCATAGTGTGATAGTTATGTACGGTGGTTTTATTGCCCATTGGCATGACACAAAATGTTGGTGTATATTCTTATTAAAATTATGGGGTTATATATGTGTGTGTATGCATTAGCTAAAACTATGGGTATCACACTGGGGAAAAAAGAGATCGTTAAATCATATTTAATTTTGTACAGGAAACACAGGAATAGAGTTTGACTGCAGACTCCGACCTTGATCAGTCCTTGGTCACATCTTCACTCAGTCGTCGGGATAACAATATGCCGATCCCATTCATATCTATATTCCCTTACTGTGTTAACCTCCACCACTCAGTCAGGACATACAGCTACATGCCATGGATTTGATGTTTTTATATCCGGAGCCATCTTGGTCAGTGGCGTAAGTACAGGGGTCGACCCTGCGACTGCTTGTCTTCTCGTGCCCTTTCTACACAATTTTGAACCCTTAATCACGTCGCTTCTTTAAATGTCACTTTATTACTCTGTTAGATTCTCTTGATAAAAGTCCCCAAGAGTTTTGTTTATATTACCACTTATGAGATACTTGGTGTTCTCTTGGTAATATATATATATAAGTCTACATGTATGAGGTCACATAGAACTGTCTCTGTTTTTGTAAGAAAACAAACGTTGTCCATTAAAATGACATGAAATGCATCAGAAATACAGCACAGGCATCATTAATGTTGTAAATGACTGAATGATTGTAGCTGAAAACGGCTGATTTTTAATGGAATAACTTCAGAGGTTCTTTATCACTCCCATCATTCCTGCGTTCCAACGGCACGTTGTGTTTTCTAATCCAAGTTTAACTTTAAAAGGCTAATCAATCGTTAGAAAAACCCCTTTGCAATTGTTACAGCTAGACATTTATTTTCCAAGTGACCCCACATTTTAGAATGGTAGTCTGTGTGTGTATATATACCGTGTATATATATATATATATATATATATATATATATATATGTATATATATATAATGTGTGTGTGTGTGTGTGTGTATATATATATACCGTGTATATAATATATATATATATACATATATATATATAATCACACACTACTGGTTCACAATTATATACTGACATCATAACTGTAAGCATTTTCTAGCCAGCTTGTCGCTGAGAGTTCCGAGCCCCGCCCTGCTATTGTGATGTAACATATGTGCCACGCCCTTCTACTGTGACATAGTGTAGGTTATAAAAGCACTGGCCGTTAGGCCAACAGATGCTTTTGTAAGCTGACAGTACAAGATGAGGAGCATAGCTCTGGTTTTCGTTGTTACTGTTCTGATCCATGCGATCTTCTCTTTGGAGATTTACACAAATAGCTGGGCTGTGCACATACCCGATGGCTCTGTAGAGGCAGAACGTATTGCACAGAAATTCGGTTTCATCAACCTTGGGCAGGTGGTGCTTGGCAGTGATTTCTACCATTTATCTCATCGTGGCATTCAAAGGAAATCCTTCAGCCCTCACTGGGGTAGAAACATTCAACTGAAAAAAGAACCCAAGGTTAGCTGGTTTGAGCAGCAGACGCTGAAGAGAAGGGAGAAAAGACAGCCTGATGTGGTTCCCACAGACCCCCTCTTCAGCTTGCAGTGGTACCTGCATAAGGATATAAATCTTGACTTAGGCATCCAGACTGCTTGGAACCGTGGATATACCGGACGAGGCGTGGTGGTCACCATTCTGGATGACGGACTTGAAAAGGACCACCCCGATCTCGCATTAAACTATGATCCGGAGGCGAGTTACGATTTTAATGACGACGATCCTGACCCTCAGCCCCGATATACCCCATCTAATAAGAACTACCACGGGACCCGCTGTGCAGGCGAGGTGGCTGCGGTTGCCAATAATGATATTTGCGGCGCTGGAGTAGCATACAACGCTAGAATAGGAGGTGTGCGAATGCTGGATGGGATGGACACAGACATTGTTGAAGCTCAGTCGTTGAGTTTGAACCCACAGCATATTGACATTTATAGCGCCAGCTGGGGTCCCTCTGATGATGGAAAGGTACTGGATGGACCAGGAGTGTTGTCTTCTGAGGCTTTTTACAAAGGAATACTAAATGGTCGCGGTGGCCTTGGATCTATCTTTGTTTGGGCATCTGGAAACGGTGGCGGGAATGACAACTGCAACAGTGACGGCTACTCCAACAGTATCTACACTATTGCTGTTGGGGGTGTCACAAAACGTGGAACAGTCCCTTGGTACAGTGAGGCGTGTGCATGCAAACTTACAAGCACTTACAGCAGCAGTGGTGGTGATGAATGGACTGTTATCACCACTGATATACGCCACACGTGTACAGATCAACACACTGGGACTTCCGCCGCCGCTCCACTTGCTGCCGGGATCCTTGCTTTGGCATTGGAGGCAAACCCAGCTCTTACATGGAGGGATATACAACATATCGTGGTAAGAGCGTCCAGTCCTGCCCACCTAATGGCTGACGATTGGGTCATAAATGGAGTGGGAAGAAAAGTGAGCCACTATTTCGGCTACGGACTCTTGCATGCTGGACGAGTAGTGGAGCTGGCCGAAACATGGGAGACAACGCAGCCTCAAAGAAAGTGCCTCATAACAATTGTGAGCACCCCCAAAGAAGTGTATTCAGATCTGATTTTGACTTACAATGTCACTGCCTGTTCTGGGTCCCCCAATCACATAACATCCCTTGAGCATGTCCAAGCCCAAATGTCCCTCAGCTACAGTCGCAGAGGTGACCTGGAAATCTATCTTACCAGTCCTATGGGCACCCGTTCTGTGCTAATGGGCAAGAGACCACATGATACCAGCACTGATGGGTACAAAGATTGGTCCTTCATGACCATACAATCTTGGGATGAAAATCCATTGGGCCTTTGGACCTTAGAACTTAGGAACAGAGGAAACTACACCAACCACGGATTTCTACGTCACGTCACGTTGATTTTGTACGGGACCGATGAACACATGATGTCCAGGAAAATCAAGAAGTCTGTCGTGAGAAAGTGTCTGAGGCTTGATATAAATGGGTCGTGCATAGAATGTTTGGCACCTTATTATACCTTTGGAAAGCTCTGTCTATCTTACTGCCCTGCCAAATACTTTAAGTCTACGGAGAGAGCGGAGGTGTCAGAGCCCAGCAGCTTTCACCTTGTTCGTTCTTGTGCCGCTTGCCACCCATCCTGCTTTACGTGTAAAGGGTCGTCTGCCAATAATTGCACTTCCTGTTCCCCTTTATACGAATATAATGGAAAAGACAACTCATGCGTAAGATCTGACTCCCCAAGTGTAGACTTACAGAACGCCTCATTCATCCGGATCCCTCAAACAACATTAGTGGCAGTGATAATGAGTGCGGCCATTGTAATGGTTATGGGAGCGCTGGTGGTTTTCATTCACTGGTATCTACGAAAAAGATCACGAGTAGACCCCAGTCCCGTCTGATGGGCAACCACCGTGCTCTAAATCAGATCTGGAATCTGCGCAGGGAGGAGATTTCCTCTGCTTTTGAACGCTAATGAGGACAAAGTCAACAAGGGAGAGTAGAGACCCAACCTGACGCGGATAGCACTGTTACACCAATAAAATTCCTTTTACTATTTGGCAAAAATACCTTTTCCTTGCTATATTTTACAAATTTAGATTTTAAGTACCTGGAAATTTTATGTTGAATAATAAAACAATTAAACCGTACTCGCATGCTTGAAGGAAAAGCTTAGACCGATCTCAGATTTCATATCTTGTGTGGATTCCAAAACAAGAATCAAGCATTCTATAGCAATGCACATTGATTAAAGATTGGAAATACATCATTTTTATGTGACTTAATGTCACCACTGACATGTTTTTTTTTTTGCATTTAAGTGACTTAAAAGTTATGTAATAGCCCAGAGGCTATTCCACTTTACATCACACGTAATCATACAGAAAAATATTTTGTTATATCTTACAGAAAATATATTTTGAGCATGAATGTCTATGTGTAAGGGTGAGTGAGCATGGATAAAGTATTATATATTGGAAACAATATTTATTTTGCTTCAGATAATAAACATATAGACAGTGTTATGAGAATCCACACGAATTCTGTATAGTGATGTCCGGATCATGAACGAATCGTTCATTTGATCCGGTTCTTTTTAGTGATCCGGATGAATCGGTTCACTAGACTGAACGATTCATTTGTAGCGGTTCAGTCTGTGAATCATGCAGCTGTAACCTGATCCTAGAGCTGTGAGTCAGCTGCAGAGCACTCAGACACAGACTCTGGGGTCAGGTTACTGCTCATTAATTCATAGAGTCAGAGAGTCGTTCAAAGAGTCGAATGATCCGAAGAGTCGAATGAACCGAAGAGTCGAATGAACCGAAGAGTCGAATGAACCGAAGAGTCGAATGATCCGAAGAGTCGAATGAACCGAATCTTACAGAGATCCGGATCTTACAAGGATCCGAATCTTACAGAGATTCGAATCATTCAGAGAATATTACTGATACCATACTTTTATAAATAAATACATTAATAATGTTCACACTGCCCCCAGGATTTAGATTCCCCTGAGTTTGCCCCCATTTACCTATAACTGCACCTACAGTTAACTTTATTAAATTAATTAAATTAACCCTCAGTCATCAGCATAAAATTAACCCTTATACCCCATTAACCATAACTGCCCCTGAAATTAACCGTAAAGATCCCATTAACCATAACGGCCCCTGAAATTAACCCTAAAGACCCCATTAACCATAACGGCCCCTGAAATTAACCCTAAATACTCCATTAATCATAACTGCCCCTAAATTAATTGCATATACTCCAGATAAATTACCTAATAAATTGGTATGGTTGATGGGGTCTTTAGTGTTAATATAGGGGCAGTTATGCTTAATGGGGTGTTTAGGGATAATTTAGGGGCAGTTATGCTTAATGGGGTCTTTAGTGTTAATTTAGGGGCAGTTATGCTTAATGAGGTCTTTAGTGTTAATTTAGGGGCAGTTATGCTTAATGAGGTGTTTAGGGTTAATATGGGGGTAGTTATGCTTAATGGGGTCTTTAGTGTTAATTTAGGGGCAGTTATGCTTAATGAGGTGTTTAGGGTTAATTTGGGGGCAGTTATGCTTAACGGGGTGTTTAGGGTTAATTTAGGGGCAGTTATGCTTAATGGGGTGTTTAGGGTTAATTTGGGGGCAGTTATGGTTAATGGGGTGTTAAGGGTTAATTTTAGGGGCAGTCATGGTTGATGGGGTGTTAAGGGTTAATTTTAGGGGCAGTCATGGTTGATGGGGTGTTTAGGGTTAATTTAATGGTGAGGGTTAATTTAATTAATTTAATAAAGTTAGCTTAAGGTGCAGTTGCAGGTAAAGGGGAATGTAAATCCTGGGGGCAGTGATTATTAATGTATTATTTATAACAGTATGGTGATATTCTCTGAATGATTAGAATGCCAATGAAGGCAGAGAGTCGTTCAAAGATCCGGATCTTACAATGATCCGTATCTTACAATGATCCGGATCTTACAGTGATCCGGATCTTACAGTGATCTGGATCACTGTAAGATTCGGATCCCTGTAAGATCCGAATCTTTGAACGACTCTCTGCCTTCATTGACATCACTGGAGGCAGGGGGGAGGATTCATAATGAAAGGGGCGGGGCCAATCGTTAGTGTGCCTGCACGGAGTTACTGGAAAACAGTAACATCTGTGAGTCACACTGAGTGATCCGAAGATCCGGATCATGAATCGGATCATTTCAGTGAACAAATCGAAATGATCCGATTCACTTTAATGATCCGAACTTCCCATCACTACAGAACACAAATAATATACGAGTCTGTGTTTAGGAATGCTATAACATGTTTACATCCTTAGGAACCCTAACATGATGACCTGTGACCTTTCTATTGACTTCCTTCTTCCTTTACATCAAGGTAATGGTTGCCATATGGTTTAAGCCATTTACATCTGTGATCGGATCCACAGTTCAAACAGACGGAAGCTACTATGTATATCTGATAATGCACCCATTGATATAGATGTATGCGGCGCCTTAAATGGAACTACTAATGTTCCTTGGGATAGTTTAATTCACTGCAGGTGCCAACATTCATATATGACACACAATATGTAGCACACAAAAATATTCCACAATCGGCTTCCCATGTTTGGACCCACAAGTGTTGACAGAAGCCATTTATTTTCTGTTTCTTATCACTCACCAAACATTCCACACCCATCGCTTATTTCCCAAGAGCGTGAAAAGCGAAGATTTTAGCTCAATGGCTTTTAAAGTGGCCTTTAATAGAGCACAAAACAAAGACTAATGTTTGAGTCGTTGACATCAAGAGATCTCACCCTACTCAAGAACCCTTTGGCACTTTTTTATATTTCAACAGCATTTTTGTCTTTGTTTACAGAACAGTGACAGGTTTGTAATAGTCTGGAAACATGAGAAATGAAAGAATCAAAAAAGGCAGAGCTGGTCCCGTATAATGTATCATTTAATAGGTGAAGAAACTTTGAAGAAATCTCACTGATTTACTTATACAATGTACAGGGCCAGCCAAGCCCTCCCTACAGTAGAAGATCACAGTGGTTGGACCTTCATAATGTATAGTAAGGTCAAGGAGCTGAAACCACAACTCTCCTGCCAAGCGGCCCTTTACTGCATAAACCACAGTATAAAGATACGTTAAAGAGTGAACAGTCACCTTGACAGGTTCTAGAAAAACTCCTCATAGATCGGTACAGGAAATTATTACACTGGTACTGCCATCTTTTGCCACATATCTCAGATTCCATGAGTTGTATCTCTAAACAATGACCCTGATATGATAGTATCAACTTACATCCTACACTTTTTAGCATCCAAATTAATAGACGGGCTCAGCAGAATCCTCTGCTCACATTAAGTGATTTCTCCCCACTCCCCGGCTCCTTGGCTTGTGCAAGAGTTCCAGGGGATCTAACGAGGCCTCCGTGCACATAAAGTGCTTCCATTGATTTTAACGGGAGAACTTTCCTGCCAGAGATCTGCTGCTTCAAGCAGACAAAAGTGGCATGAAAAAATATATCTCGCACTTACTGAAACTCTACATGGATTAAAAAAGAGGGCGTTAGTGTATGTTGGCATTCATGTAATTAGAAATAATATTTAGCCGTGATGCCACAATTAATTCAAGGAGAAAATTGGTTTCCTACCAAGCAGAGCATTTATTAAAGAAAACATTATATAGAAGAAAAATCACTGACATTCTGGTACATTTTAGTTGAATCACCAACAGGGAATCATCGTTTGAAGATATTTTGTTCCATTTGGAAATGTCATGTGTACAGTCCAATCATCTCTTATATGCTCCAGGAACAGGCTCAACATATCATCGGGGACTGGAGATACTAAATTGCAACTTGTGCAAAATAACCATGCGGAAATATTTAATGTACAAGAAAATTGGCAATATGCGTAAATCGGGCACTCCCATGGTACTGGTAGGGCGTACATTTCAGCTCTTCATTAAGTAAACAGTTAATTATATACCTAGGAACTTCTCCTGCCTGCTGAAGCGGAGCTTCCATCTTCCCTCTTTATATGGGAACTGGGCCAGGGAGGCGGGAATATCTATGAACAGGGGAGGAGCTAATCGAGAGACGGCTACATAAAGCCAAAGCCGCAAGTGATCCACCACCTGGAGATCGTAGGTCTGCTCCAGAAGGTCAGTTATCAGGTGAAATAATCAAAGCCTAAGTTATAAACCAGTGAAGCCCCCAACATATTTTTAGAGCTCTAGCCAGTTGTTTGTTGGAATGCTGTGACCATCTTTATAGACATTTGCTTTATTCTGACAGCCTGGTCTCACCAACAGAAGCCTGCTTAGCTGGCCTCTCACCTACAGACACAATGTCTACAATTATAGAGAGAAGGCAGGGCAGATACCATATAACAGATACATTATAACTAAGGGAATGGACGGGCAGCAAAGCAATTGTGAATAACCTCTGCCTCTTGTTTAAGTAAACCTACCTACACTATAATCTTCCCAGTACATTATCATCTGCTTGGTAATAAATAAGGTCCACAATTCTTGACACCTGGCTTTTACATTTTTGGGAAATAAAATAAACCAGAGTCTGCTGCTAAGCATAACGTGACACAACTCCAACAGCAACCTCAATAGTTATGAAAAATCAAGTTGTGTAGTTGATGAGACGTAAAAGTCACATTAGGGGCAACCGAATAAGAAAATTGGCTGATGATACTTATGGGTGAGCCAAAACTTGTTCCTACCATCGCTCATCATTTCAATAATTAACCTCATAGGCGTTTCGGTGGTTGGGAAGCAGGGACTGCCTATGCTAGAGGAGTGTAGACATACCCAGATGAGTATCCCATTAATGATAAGCTACAAATACTGACCCACCTTCACCCGAATAGAATTATAACATCTGCCAGACGGCATTAGCTGAAGGAGTATAACTACGGTTCAGTTAGTGATATAAAAAGCCGGTTGGCCTCGTTGACGCGCTCTGATTTATTCTACTAACACTCCCTGGAGCTGAGTATCTTATGGAAATCATGATGCATTTTATATTTCTTCACCTTACGTCCTCACACTCTAAAAACCTAGACTGCTAAAGACATAGACCAGAGTCCTTTAATTTAACATATGAATAAAAGAGATAATATCCTCCAATGGGAATTATTATAACAAATACATGACACCCAAAGAACAAGTCATTGTCCCAAAACAATTTCAGGCAGAGTGCCACTGTAAAAAGGAATCGTGTTAGGAAACTCGGGGGAGGGATGCTGGTTGCCCCTGGGCTGCTCTTATTTGATTATCTGGGCCATTAGCTTCATGGATCTCAGACAAGTGGGGGGCGGGGCCTAATGGGGGCGGGGTCACGCACTCTGAGTACAGATACTGGATAGTTTGGAGCTCATTTACAAGGGGTTAAGCTGTGTGTCTCAGACATTAAAACATAATGCACTGTGTATAGGCAGACCCGCAATTTGACCTGACAAGACCCAAAATTCGGGACTGTTGGCAGGTGTGTGGTGGCTTTAATGTAAAATGTAGTTTCAGTTCCCCCAAGGTGGCCGCCAGGCAAAGAGGGTTTTTTTCTATGCTAGTTGCTTATTGATAAATGTGTGTTTTTTGGCAGGAATGGATAGCCTTCATTGCTTATGCAATGCCTTATTACTGGGCCATTAAGCTAGGCTTATCTCTTTGGGCCAGATGTTGCCATCCCTACCATGAATTGTAGAATATGACCGCAAATAGGAGCCATCTGGCACATATAGACTGCCCCTTTTTTTCCCGCTGTAAGAACCCCAAGCCTTATGTAGTCCTTGGTCCTGTCTTATGTCCCGGATAGTTTTATTCCTGTCCCGCAAATATTTAAATCCTATCACTTTATTAAACTCTGCAATTTGTGCTAGAAGGTGCATTTGCTTATACACTAGAGGGGGGAAGGGAAACCACTGCTTGCCAGGCAAACACGCCGTGTACTGCTTACCTTTCACAGCATTCAAAAGGTTAAAGGCAACATATGGTGATGAGTTAGAAGAGGGGGAAGGTGTTTGCGTTTGCCTGCATGGTGTTAAAGATCATTTCTGCAGATCAGCGAGGTTATTTATAATATGAACCTGCTGAATGCACAGCCAACTCGACATCTTTAATTTTCACTCTCGTTCTTCCCGTAAATTTTTTATATTACGTATTACGTTCAATTTCCTTTGGATTTCCCATATATTTATTTACAATAGCAGTGTGACTTCTTACACAAAATGCACACCCCATGGATAATTGCATTGATTTTTTTTTAACATTCTGAGTTAATCACTGTTTGGTTATAAAAAAGAGTATTGGCATTTCTTGGAAGCCAATAATGATATTTCCATAAAGAAGGTGTATATTACTTGTTTTTTTTAATTACCCTCTCTCTGTTTTAATCATTATTCTCTGCCTGATTAGAAAAAAAATCCAAGAGTGGCTAATCAATCTTTGAACAATAAGACATGATGATATTAAGTCTTTATCTGAGGTCAGGAACTTCGGTGGAATAAGTTGACCAGGATTAAACAAGGTCATCCTTCAAAGCAACTAAATGAAATAACGACAATTACATAATTGAACGTAAGTTATACTTAATCACCTAAGAAAAAAAAAATACCGGACTGGGGGTAAGGGGGAGAAGAAGAGAAATCACATTTTGAATAACCTATTGAATAAGCAAGAACAAAGTAAGATGTTAATACTTTTATTCCCCCAAGTATTTAAACAGTATGTTAATTACAATTTTCTTGAATGTAAAAAGAAAAGGCAACAAAAGCATCATTAATTAAACTGTGAAACAAGAGCAGTGAAGCCTGAATTCGGCAAACATGGAAAACTGAAATATTAATATTTATAGAATGCAAATAGGTTCTGCTTCTATAGTAATAATTCCGTATGTGCAAGGAAACCAATTGTGCTGGGAAGTTCTGTTGGATTATAATGTGTCTGATTGTATCATCAGCTTCAGGATGTCCTCACAAATGCACTGGTGGATCCTTCAGAAAGACATTAGAGTAGATTATAGATGCTGACGTGAAGATATCCTTAAAACCTAAAATACAAGGGCAATTGAATATTAATAATCTACATATGCGGCTATCTAACTTATTTTGGATGAAAAGCTTGAAACTGTTGGTTGATGTCCATGAGAGGTATTTCTAGTTACCGGTAGTTCTAGAGAACTCATGTGGGCTAAGCATCGGTTTTCGAAGGTATTGCGGAAATACAACTCTGATATATATGCCTATTTGATCAAGATGCTGCTTAGCAGTTCTGCGTTATGCAAACACAGGGGCGTAATTAGAAACTACAGGGCCCTCCCCCAACTTAACCAAGCAACATGTCCCACAGTGCCATCATTGCCCTAAACAGCTTTTGAGCTCCACGTTTGCCCTAAACAGCTTGTGAGTGCCTTGGCCCCAAGCAGCTTAACAGCGCCATCTTAACCCCCAAACAGCCAGTTTGTGCCATCTATCCCCCAGTTTGTCAGTGCCCCAAACAGCTGATCTGTGCCATTTTGCCCCAAACAGTTAGTCTGTGCCCCCGTAGTTAATCCACTGTTCAAACAACTGTCTCTTGGCTGTCTGTGTAACCTTTTGGCATGTATCCTAACAGTCCCAATATTAGAGAAACACCCCTGTGTGTCACCCTCAACAATGCTGTAGTCCTTGAAGAGTATTGTGATATAAATGGGGTTAATGGTATGATGAAGGCATGGTGATCCAAGGGCTAATTATACGAGGTTAATTATATAAAGGCTCATGTGGCTTAGTTTTTCAGCAAGCTTCATATCAAAATGTTGAAATAAAATACCCCAGCATGATGGGGGGGGTTCTAGAATAGTGAATGCACACATTAACTATTTTCACATGGGAGGTATAAAAGTTAGCCCCTTTCAGTAATGGGAGAGACTCTGCCGCTGATCGGCATATGGCCCCCGTCTCTCAGCCTGCAGCCTGTCTCGCACCGTGAAGCAGACGCGTTCCTTCTGTCATCAGCACCAGGCATCCTGTGCAGCCGTCTGTGGCCCCTGATTCAGAGGGTGCCAGGCAGTGGTATGTAGACAGTGAAAGCAGCATTTACTTAGGGGCAGATTGTCCATTTGGGGCCCCCTGTTGACTGTCCTTCCTAAGAGTGTAAATGTTTGCTGAAATAACAATATTGTTTCATTCAAACGGCAAGATAAAGCAGAAAATATGTTTAATAATGAAATATAAAATATTTGTGCATAAATTGAATGCTAATGAAAATGGATGAAAAATGGGGGAGGCAATTCTTGCCCGGGGTGCTGTTTAGTCTTTGACTTTTGTTATAAATTTTTCTACATGTATTTCAAGTTTCTTAATAAATTATACACATTAATTAATCTACTGTGTGAAAGTATATAATATAACCCTTTAATCTCTGCCTGTCCATGCAGACATGTGCAGCTTTGGGCTAAAACACCTGCCATATGATGTATCCGATTACATCATTGCTTTATGTATTATGTCACTTTTCTCAAATGATACATTTTATGATCGATCATTCCCTCACATCCAATGATACAATAGGATAATCAATTACACAGTTTAATTTGTATGTTCTGCTGTGTCTGTACACAGTATTGTGATACACGCAGACCCAGCAAACATTCTGCACTCCTAGAAAAGAGGAACAGAAGCATCTGGGTTCCAAATGAGGGACTTTTCGTCCTCCACGGGGACAAGGGAAGCCATACAAAATGTGGCAATACAGTAATAATGACATCAGGACAATAGCATATGTTCTGGAACAAATGAACGGACCTGTGACTGTTCCTGGAAATCTGGGACACTTGGCATGTATGACACTGCAAGTTCTGCCATTCTACTAAATGTATTTATGAGGCCCATAGATAGAAGTGCAAAAGACAGCATCCCGGTGGGAGTAAAGCATTCGGTGATGGAAAGCCTGGGGCATAAGCAGCCTCTTTAGATGTGGTTGGCTGTGTCTTTGTATTTTCGTAATCAGAAGAAATCTTCAGGCAATAAATCTGAAAAGTTATGGAAAAGCCCTAAATTCCTTACCTTCTCTCTTTACATGCCGCATTTCACTCTAAATGATCCTTTTTTTTGGCTTTTATCTCTATTTTATTTCCTGCGCATGCTTCGGTGATGGCCTGGCATCTTGTCAGCCCCTCCGCTTTCACCTCAGTCCAGTGATTCACAAGCAGCAAACTCCTGTTACTGTATAAAGGTTTGCGGGACCCAGACTGGCGATGACGGGGCGGCCATGACACTTTAAGGCCAGCGACAGATGGCTGGTTATGTGCAGCTGGGCATTTCCAGATATTGGCCAAATGTTGCAGCATCCGACCTGCCATTGGAGCAGCAGATCTGTGAGTGTGTGGCTCTGTCAGCCAAGGGCCCTCAAGGCATTTGCCCTGTGTGCCAGAAGACCCCCCCAGGCCTAATGGGTTGAGTCCTAATGGGGATTATTTGTACCTTTCTGAAAAGCGACTCTATTGTTAAAGCAACCAATGAACTATTTATGCCGATACAACTGATGTATTTATAGACATGGCTGCTGTATGTTTGACCCAGGGGTAGCTCCCCTAGCAGGGCCCCAGATCCACCATGTGTTGGGGTATTTCATAAATATGACATCATATCCAACCTTTCCGCATCAGGTTGCACAGAAACAATACTAGTGGTTTCAATGACTAGAGGGGCACATTGGGGGGCACAGCTGGTTGATAGGACCATTTCACTTTGTTGCCACTTTTCAGACTTTAGAGAGACTCTGATGTGACTTTGCGGTAGTCTTTGGCTGTGGATTGTGGGATTTCAGTTAATAGAAATGGAAAGAAAAGCAACTGTTAAGGCTTTTTGGGTATGATAACTATATAAGGTTTGTTCTTGTACACATTTTTAAGAAAGCAGCGATTTTAAGAAAGCAGCAATTCTATAAATTAAAAAAAAAACTTTGAGTAAAGACTTAATCCAAGCAAACAGGAAAAGTGCAAACTTTACAGTAGAAAGTCAATTCTACAAAGAAGTGCATAAGTTCTATTTTAGAAGACCAAGTAGCCTTTTCCAAGATAGGGTGTCAGCCGACCGGCCAGTGCTCCGATCTCATCTGCTGCAGCAGGGTATTTGCCGTGTGAGATGAATTATGCTGCATTTGCTATACGCATGGTTTGTGAAAGACTTAGATTGACTCTAAAACACAAAGGAAATTAAAAATTCATGGAAGGCATATTCACAACCACTTAACTGTTATATTGAAATGTCTTGGAATATTCAGTGGTCAGGTTAACTCATCCCATCCTGGGTCTTCCTCTGGACCTAGACCCAGAAGCTGGGTATTAGAGCCCTGCGCGGGACTGTTTTCTTAATCCCGCTCCTGCCCGCTCCTGCTGAATTTCTGACCATTACCGCCCGCTCACACAACGTGTGTGTTCCACTCCCGCCAGCAACATCTGTGTCTAATCCCGCCCTCTCCTGCAAACATCATTCATAAACATTAATTCACTCATTCATATACTCACTCCCCCACCCCCTCACCTGAACTGCAGATTTCCCGCACACAGCGTCTCTTCTCTTATCAGAGTCATGTGACGTAAATTCACGTGACTCCGCTGGGTTCCTGGGCGGAACAAGAGAAGAGACACTGTGTGCGAGCAACGCGAAGGCAGCCTTGCGGCAGTGCGTGGGATTACTGGGACCCGCAGGTATATTGTCTGAACACCCACTGCCACCCCCATCACCTGAAAAACCGCCCGCACCCGCAAGTTTTTTGACGGGTCCCACAGGACCCGCATCCCGATGCAGTCCTCTACTGGGTATTACTGGCCATTTACAAGTCACATTAAAAAAAGAAGGACCTTCTAGGAGAAAAGAGAGAATGGGGAATTTGGGCACCAAAGATTAGGCCAAGACTCCTAGATTAGGACACTTGGGAGGTATGTTGTCTCCTAACAAGTGGTTCTTCACTTAGAAACATAATTTGTTTATTTTCGCTATGACTTCCGTTAAATAGAATTTTCAGGTTGTCCAGTTGCCTTCCAGGTTGTCCAGTTGCCTCCCGTCTGTGCCACTGTAACACGTACCAGGCCGTGAAACCACATCACATAACGAGAAAGGCCAGGTGTCTCTGCAGGGTATTTCGCATAAAGAGTGTTTTAGTAAAAGGTACAGGTATGACAAAAAAGCAAAATGGCTATTTTTAACACATTTTGTTAATTAACATCCCAATGAAGCAGTTCTTTATTTACCTACAGGTTTAAATATTGTAGCCTTGAAATTATGCAAAAAAAAGGAATTTTGAGTAAAACTCAAGCATTTGCCAAGACCAATGTTTCTAATTGCAAGCCTTTTCTTTTCAGTGTGTTAATGATTGCATACGTAAATTAGCAATCTCTTTTCGTGGCTTAAACACTGAAGTTTGGTTAATTAGCATAGCATGTATCCAGCATTCCTAAATACCCGAGACCATTTGCAATGCTAATCTCGCTTACTAACCTGGGCAAATCTCGGTTGGTGGCCCCCGAGCATTTCCAAGTTTTTGGTGAAAAGATTTGGAGAGTATACATCACCTACACGAGCAACTGAATTCATTATGCAGAAACCAGCTAGTTAAATAACATAATGCATAATAGTAATGGAACGGAATCAACAGATTTACCCTCAAAATCTGATTGTGGCTTTATAGATCAATGGGACCTTAAGAAACTCTCAGCTCTTCCATAAGGAATAACCCTAATGGAAAAAAAAATATTCTCCACTTTGAGCATTAAATCCAGCGCCTTATACAGTAACGTCGGTCGGCAGTGACAGAAACCTGGTTTTATCTGCTGTTGTACTAATAAACTCCTTTTATCGTCAGACCTGGAGGCGGCCATTGTTATCAGTCATGTGATATTTTGACTCTCGCTGCTCAATTACCACACTGAGCTGGTTCTTTATGGCAGCGCTAATGAAGTCTGTTCCCCCATATACTTTAATTATGAGTGTCCCAGCTGGGTGAATAAAATGAGCCATTCCATTTGTGCAACAGGCAGTATTATAAAGAGTCAGGGTGTTTGTCAAAAAGAGCAGGTAAAGATAATAGAGACAGAAAATGGCTGGTATGCAGCTGCCTGTATATATTGTGCAAACACTAGAGCTGTTTTTTTTTGTTTTTTTTTAAAACAGAAAATATTTTTGAAAATGTAATTTTATTTTAAAATTAGTAACTACAAATGGTAGGAGTTCCCCTTTAAATCTCACCACCAGGCCATAGTGGCTGGTCCACGCCAACTAGGCCAATAAGGCTATAGAACGATCTAGAACATCATGACACTAGAACATAATAAATGTACAGGGAGAATCTCAAGTTCCTTTACAAATATGGTTCTCCTTTGTGATTTTAGGCTAGGTGACTTACATGATCATTCAATGAAGGACTCTGCATATTAGTTAATCAACTCTTTATTCTGCTGCCCACCCTGGTATCCCACCTTACTGGTGTTGTAAAGCACAACCCAAGGGTAACATGCTGCTTTTACAAACACGGTTCTTCTCTGTGATCAGAATATATTAGACAAGGTGACATAAATTTACTATCCAAAGCAGGATTTTCCCCTGGTCATTAATAGCAATATATTTTTGGACAACCTTTGAAAAATAGCTTGTAATAATCCTACCGTTGGTCTTGAGTGGACTCGTCAAATTATGTCATGGATGGGTTGAGGTCTATTTCATTAAATATAGCATGAAGGATGTTCCGTGATTTCACCGCAGTATGTCTCTCCATTTTGGCTTATACACCCAAATGAAGTTGTTGCTGTCATGTTACTGCGACGCTTTTATCCTGATCAGTGGCTGCTAATGAAATGAGCAAATTCCTATTTATAGTGGTGTTTTCTCAATCACTCAATGTCCTTATTTATATAGCATACTCTATCTCAAGGTGCTAATTGACAAAAGGGCCGATCTGTAAATTTGACTTTTTTTTGTCAAAAGAGCATGACTGTGCGGTTAAAAGGGCTGGCACTCCTAAATCATACTTGTTTTTTTCTGAACCCAATGCAAGTAAAGTAAAACAGGTAGTACCTATGGTGGATACTCTTGGCAGCTGTTCTTGTTAACTAATATCCCACCACTTACGGTCAAGAACAGAAAAAAAAATGAAGGTCCAGCACAAAGAAAAATTGTAAATTGGTATTCCATAATCCATATACCAGTGCACATGCTTACAAAATAGTACCAAAAGGGGAAATACACTATTTGGACAAAAGTTTTTACGATATTGCATTCTAAATACATAGACATTAATAAGTAGACATTGACCCCATCGAACAGCTATGGGATGAACTGGAATGGAGATTGCGAGCCGGGCCTTCTCGTCCAACATCAGTGCCTGACCTCACAAACGATCTACTGGATGAATGGGTAAAAGTTTCCCACAGAAACACTACAACATCTTGTGGAAAGCCTTCCCAGAAGAGTAGAAGCTGTTAAAGTAGTTAGGGGGGACCAACTCCATATTAATGTCTATGTATTTAGAATGCAATGTCATAAAAGTCCCTGTTGGTGTAATGGTCAGGTGTCCCAATACTTTTGTCTATATAGTGTATACTGGGAATATGTGTATTGTAAGTGTAGATATCTGGCACTCCCATCTGAGCAGGGTTATTGCCTAAATCTGTGAATCCAAGCAACTTTTGACACCAAAATTCTGCTCAGCTCATGTTTCAGACTGATCTCTGAAAAACAATGTACATAACAGTTCCTTTAAAGGGTTTTAGAATGTTTTTTAAGATGGCCTGGACTAGAAAAAATGCTAAGCTAGATTTTCTTTCTTTCACATTTTCAAGGATATGAGGGAATATGCATTCTAAGGTGGAATCAGTTTATCTAAATATTTAGAATTTTTGGAGTGAGAAAATAAACTTCGACAGCAGATAAGAAGCCCACCCAGTTGGAATGGCTGTCTTCTCTTACCTCCTGACATTTCAGCCCTAACCATTTTCCAATCTTCATTCAGTTTTTATATCTAAAGAATGTATCCCGGCAGAAAAAGAATTCCTTTATTTGTCCACTTTTTATACTCGTTTCATACCTGATTTTCGCTGCACAGATTTCTATTTAATTGGTATACATAAATTATTGTGTTCCAAAGTAAGGAATCTGTTTGGATTTGGTTGGACAGCTAGTCTGCTCCAACCTGCAAAATACTACCACAAAATGCTAAATATGGGTTTTACTTTAGAATACAGATGGGAAATGTTGCAGCTTCACAGCCCAGGTCTATTCTGTCCCCTGCTGCTTACAACTAGTCTGTGGTGAGACCAAAAACCACACTGGATCCCTGATACATTATACATGACTTCATCGTACCAACCGTATGCATTCTAGACTAGTAACGGGGACATACTCTCTCCACACTCCCCCAATGCAGAAATACTCACTTTGCACCCACCATTTGGCATACTAACCCCCGATTGTAGTCATATACCGTATTGGCTCGAATATAGGCCGCACTTTTTCCCCCCACTTTAAGTCTTTAAAGTGGGGGTGCGGCCTATATTCGGGGTCTAGCGCCCGACGCCCGGGACATGCAGGCAGCGGGGTTAGGATACAGATCCCCCGCAGCGGTGCAGGGGACCTGTATCCTGCTCCCCGATACCCTTGGACAGCCTCCCCTGCCAGCACTTCCCACGGGGGGGTGCCGGCACGGGAGGTTGTCTAAGCCCCTACCCTCCCCACGGACTTACTGGAGCAGACTCCCGGGTGTCTTGCGGGGCCGGCGGGGGACATCTACGCAATACAACTTCCGGTGCCGGCACTGGATGTGCCGGCACCGGAAGTTGTATACGCGTATTGCGTAGATGTCCCCCGCCGGCCCCGCAAGAAACCCGGGAGTCTGCTCCGGTAAGTCGGGGTGGGGGGCAGAGGAGGACAGTGGTAGCATATCTCGGGGGGGGGACAGTGGTAGCATATCTCGGGGAGGGAGGACAGTGGTAGCATATCTCGGGGAGGGAGGACAGTGGCAGCGTATCTCGGGGAGGGAGGACAGTGGCATCATGTTTTTTTGGTGCTTTTTTAAAGAAAAAAACTTTTTCTTTAAAAAAGCACCAAACTTTTAGGGTGCGGCCTATATACGGGGGCGGCCTATATCCTAGCTAATACGGTAATAATAATAATAATAATGAGTGTTGTTTTTATTATTTGGCTAGTTAAAAATATTTTTATGAAAATAACTATTTGCCAGCATGCAATATTCAGAAAGCTATAAATCTTTACATATTTCTAGCTCCTAAGTCAATACAAAAAGTTCCCAGAACAAAACAAAATCAATTTGAGCACTCACTCCAATGTGCAATGTTAATGGACAATGATTTTCATAAATACTACTCAGTTTTGCCGCACAATTGTTTCTGTGATCTGAATCTTAAAATATTGTTTTGGATATTTTGTTACAGAACTAATACTGCAAGCAATCACTATGAAATATGATCACGGGAACAGAAATACCTATCTGTGCCTTGGTTTAAATATCCTATTAATTTTAATAGAAAAACTCCTCTGGGAAATCTAAAATCATTTTTATTCTGTATCCTGACTCAGGAATATCCCACATATACGAGAGGTCTAGACTACAGTATATTTGTAGTTGTTTGAGCTGTGGTTCATAGGAAGAGGTAGAATTCCTTAATGATTAATACGTTTAGAGATACGCTTCTGTATGCAAACTGTCTTTTGCAGATAAAAATTGAATCTGCAGGAAGAATAAGAGTTTGGGTTTATTTTTGCTATGGTTCTTTCACTGCTACGCTCTGGGCTTATTAAACAGCGGCTGATAAAGTAACGGTTGGGCAATAATGATTAAAAATAATCAGGCACCTGCTCAATGGCTGCCGGCAGCAGGGGCGTAATCTAGGTCGCTGCAGACCCTGAGGAGCAATGGAGGTCCCAAGTTTTGGGGCTGCATAGAGTGAGTGTGGTAAAGAAGTGAGTCGGGCACTAATGCTCTTACTGTTTATACCGTCCTGTGTGTGTGGTTGGTTGCGCGCATTAGTAGTGGAGAGGATGGACCTGTGCTGCTGGTACAATGGGATACTCAATGGAGATAGATGGGGTACAGGATCTTCTGGCTCCGTGAAGAACCCACATAGCCAGGGGTAATTGTTTACCCTGAACACTCATGGCCATGTGATGCCGGATTATTTAGTAGCGGTTCTAGTACAACCCTTAATTCTAATATTGGTCAGTAAGTGGTAATAGTGTGTAGGAAGCCATGCTGGACCTGCATGCATGCAGTGAATGAATAGTACGATCTATGCAACCACTAAGAGTAATATATTGGAGATTGGTGTGAAAAGAAAGGGGATTGTGGTGATCTCGAAGCAATTATCTGTTCTAGGTTTTTAACAAGCTTGTGCAGCACCCCCGTCCTCTGGGTTTTATAGTATTCTCCTCTGCCGTCACATGCTGTCCCCCATTGGAGTCCAGAGGCAGCTGTAGTTGTCTCTTAACAGTTTGCACATAAATTGTTTCTCCTATTCATCTGATTCTTTTAGATAGAGAGCACAACCCTATTCCCTGGTTGTTGGATGATATGTGTCATCTGGGGGAATTACCTGGCCACAAAGGAAATCTTGTAAAATACAACTTCATCTAACTTTTCAACACGTAACCAACACAGAACAGACGCTCCATGGTACAGATGACTCTCCAAATTCTGTCATCAGGAAACAGTATTCTAGGACTCTGAAATTACACAGTCCTCCCACAGTGATCAAATGTGTCAACCCATGAACAGACTTTATGGGGCCAAACACAGATATCCTTTAACTTAATACCTGGTGCCTTACAATACCCATGCAGGCAGAAAATCACTAGCCAGGTGGGCATTTGACCCATCTGGCAATGAAAAGCTGCCCACTTCATCTCTGAGAAGACCTGACCATTGGAGAAACCATGAGGAGGCATGGAAAGTCTTTCCAATGACCTTCTGACTTCAAAACACAGGAAATTAGGCAAATGCCCAAAAGGCCACCAATGCAATGTGTTTTGACCACCATTCCATTCAAATATTAAATGTTTCTGTTTTTAGGTTCAGCATTGTTCACTGTGTGCATCTTCTTTGTTTTTTGTTTTTTTAATATGGCAAACTTTTTTTTTTAAATAGGGGTGCTATATAGGAGCTATAGCTATATAGACAGCTAACTCACGCATAGGACATAGGCAATTTGATGGCAAGAACAATCTAGTCCATGTACAATCTTATTATATGAAAATACATACAGCCAAAAACCCTAAGGAAAGTAAAATATTTTCCTATCTAAATATTCTGTCTACAACCATAGAAAAAGTTACAATGAAAAGAAAAGTTACCATGTAGACCAACTAAAATGTCTATGTTGTACAAATCATGAAAGACCATAAAGTAACCTTGCACAGTGTTAAACACAGCACTTTTTATGCCTTAATGAGTTTACAATAAGCAGCAGCTGTGTTTGTATCAGAATTCCAAATGGCAGTTTCTAACAAGATTTATGACTCCTGCAATATTATGCTACTACAGTTCAGTTCCACACCTGCCTATGAGTACACATAGAAACACATGTCCATTGTACACAACCACACACAACACTGGTAACTCCAAAAATCCCATTAAGGAGCTAATTACATATTTTAGCTGCTGTTTTGTGTCACTAATCTAGTGTAACCAATTTTTCAATTATTTATATTTCTTGGATGTTCCAAATCTGAATTTAAGCATTAAACCAAAGTTAGATTGTTTGTTATGAGAAACATCAAGCTGTAGGGATAAAAGCTAAAAACTATTATTTTAAATAATTATAGTTATAATAATCATGAGCTAGAACTTTTGTTCCAGAAGTAGAGACTTCTTCAGGATGGAACACTAGATACTTAATCATACTAACAAAAGATCCAGGCGCCTGGAGGCTATCACACACACACACACACACATACACATACATACTGATCTGTGTGTGTTAAAGGGAAATCTCAGTGCCACCCACCAAGCTGAAATCTGAGAATGGAGGCATCAGGAAAAGCTGTTGGAAAACAGGAGGAAGAAGCAGGGAATTCTCACACACAAAGAAGGAAACACATTTAGTGATCTGAAGGAGGGGGGATGTTCAGACACAACACTGTGAGAGTGGCTGCTGATGACAAGGGAAGGACAGAGATCAGATGATATTCTATGTGTTATCCACAACTGGATCAGGTTAAAGTCTGTCTGGATCCAGCTGCCAGGAACGTGCAGGACTCGTGCAAACTGCCCAGCTTGGAGCCAAAGTTTGGATGGACATTACAAGGGTCTTCTGGCATCTAGATCTTCAAGCTGTGATCCTGCTCTCCACACTCACAGGTCAGTAGTGACACCACCAGAGTGTGCAAACACACACACAGTACAGGGGCTAGGAACACAATGAGTTCAGAGAGTAGAGCAATGTTACAGAAAGAGAGTGCACAAGAGTAAAAAAGAGAAAGGTATGGGGGGAGAGCATTTTTACAGAGTGCAGATAGGAAAGAGAGTGCATGTAAAGTGTAGAGAAAAATTACAGCACACACAAAGCATGGTGTAGAGCACTATTACAATGAATGCGCAGACAAATAGTAGAGCACAATGACATAGAGAGTGCAGCTAGAAAGTAGAGCAGCATTAGAGAGTGCACACATAACAAGAGTGTAGAGCACTGTAACAGTAAAAGAATATATAAGAGTAGAGTACTTTTACAGAAAAGAGAGTGCAGCTAGAAAGTAGAGCAGCATTAGAGAGTGCACACATAATAAGAGTGTAGAGAGCACTGTAACAGTAAAAGTATAATGTATAAGAGTAGAGTACTTTTACAGAGCAGTGCACAAAAAAGAGAGTGTAGAGAGTAAAGCAACATTGGAGAGTGCACATGTTATATGAGTGTAAATACGTAACAGGGTTTACACACACATGTTATGTATATATTACAGATCTATCCCAAATATAGAGTGCACAGAAAAAAAGAGTGCACGTACAGAGTAAGAGTTTCCTGCCAAAAACAGAGTGGAAGGGGAGAAAGCATAAATACAGAGGTGGAAGTACTGAAAATAGTGAGAGTTGGGGCTTGTAAGGAATAAAGAGTAATTGCAAGCAAATTACGTGCAAAAAGATGAACTTTCGAGCACTTACTGAAATGTGACATGAGATAGAGAAGCTGATGGTAATGCCTGAAAGTGGAGAGCAATTATAGAAAAGGTGATTGTGATTTCAGAAAGTACAAAAAAAGGAATTCCAGCACAGAGCCGGATGATAGGAAAATAGCCCGAAAAACAGTTACCATATTTTAAAATGTAAATACGCAACAGAGTGCGAATACTGAAATTATTAAAGCTACATACTGACATGTAGAGAGTGTCACGGAATGTGAATTACTGAAGCAGTGAAAGAATATGGGGATTAAAATAGTGAGATTAAAGGGAAATTGCACGGTGAAATTAGGGATCAATTATTGGAAAATGTGCCAATTCAGAGATTAGAGAACAATTACTTAATATTTAGTACAATTACTTAATACTTAGTGTAAAGACTGACAACAAAGGGCAATTTGATGGAGTGCCGTCCTGATAACATGGTGTGAGCTATTTGCATTTGACACTAATGTGTAAATTGGTATTGTAGCATACACTAAGGGAAGCCGGGTGCCATGCATGCAATAATTTGCAAAGGCAGGTAAATCAGGAATATATCTGGGGTGAGTGATCAGGCTTGCCAGTACTTAGAACATACTACATGGTACATGTCATCAACACATTATAAAAAGCTAGATATAAATGTCATCAACACATTATAAAAGCTAGATTCCCAGAGAGTTGGGTTCTGGGACAAGAAGCCAAGACTAGGGACTGAAGGAGGAAACTCGAGACAGATGGAAGATGATAGATAAGCAGATCTTTGCCTTTCAAACACTCATTTGCTGTAATTAAATGCAATAGGGGGAAAAGATGAAATGCTCAAATACAGCTCCATAAGAGATTACTGAAAAAACTACATAAAATGTTAAGACTTTTATATATATTTTAGGACACTTGGAGGGTTTGTGTTATACGCATGTACAAAATAACATGATCTGTATGTTAAACTTAAATACAATTAAAGAAATTAAGCAATAAATAAATAATAACACAATAAATACTAATAATTAATACAAATTGAGTTTGTCTTTAGCTACGGAACATGATGCCGCTATATAAAACAGTAAATAAGAGTGTCAACAATAAATTGAGAGTGTGATCTGTGAGGCTGACCGTTGTGTGTGGCTGAGTGTGATCGTTGTGGTTAAGATGTGTGATGTGTGTGTTATTTAGTTTAGAATACAGGGTGCATTAGTGTCCCTGAGAGTGTTATGTGTGTTTGAGTGTACATTGGTGTGGCTGAAAGTGGTCAGTATGGTCAGAATGGACGGTGGGTTTGCAATGGCCGCCTCCAAGTTCATTGGAACAAAATGAGCTAAAACCATTTTTTTTTGTCAGTGCCGACCTACATTACCCTATAAAGTGCTGGGGGGTATGGCCAAGGGGAAAAAAATATCGTTTCTCCTTTAAAAAAAGTTAATTGGGAAAATATGAAACAAAACCCTACCCCTTTACGTTAATTTTATACTATGTTACTGTGTACAGAGCATTTAACTCTCAAATATTTACATTTCCATGGGGCTTGTTCTTTAAAAGGCCATTTTTTAAGCGATACTTCTTAATATGAAAAGGACTTGGTTATAATATCCAGGAAAAGTATTATTTGTATTATTATTATTATTTATTGTTTTATATAGCGCCATCAAATTCCGTAGCCCTGTACAATGGGTAGACAGGACATAACAAGTAGTATGTAACATAACAACAGATTTACCAATAATAAGATACCACCGTGTACAAATCATTTTATAGGTTTTTTTAATAGACGCTAAATATTTAGGCCCATGTTTGATAAATCTAAAACATAAAAAACTATTTTTAAAAGCAGACAATAGTTGGACGGTCACAGTCTAGGTAATAGCATGTGAGAGTTATTTTCCGGAGCTCTGTTGAGTGATACAGGAAGTGCGTGAAACTTCATGGTATTCTTTTTGAGAGGTTAAGGGTGCATTTCCTGTTCGAGTCACATAAATAGGCTAAAATAGTTGATGTCATTAATCAGCTTCCTGTGTGTTGGTTTGCTCCGCCTGGAATCACTTTATAGATGATGATGGATTGTACAAAAGGGCGGATGCTGCCAAACTTGTACAATGGTTAAAAAAGTCTACCCTTATAAATGAAAGAGATACCCCACGGACAATAAAATATGACATTTACATTAAGACAGAAAAAAAATAAGGCTGGGTGTGGGTTTTTTGAAAGATTTTCTGGAATACACCGTATTAAAAGGTTTAAATATGAATGAAAAGTTTTTACAACATGTTTCGCCTTTGCGAGACAAGACATAGATTAAACTATGATAGTATTTTCTCATAATTTTCTTAGTTATCCTGTTTACATTTTTTTTTATCGTATATGCTAATTAGACTTTAAAAACAGAAATTAAGATATGTTTTTTCAGGCCTTCTGGGGGGAAGTTTGCGTTGATATCACCAGCATGCACTATAGCCAGGGCTGAACTGGAGATCATGAGGTGGTCCTGGCACTTTAAGGCCAGCAGCCTCCAGTTGACTTAGGTGCGACCGGTGGCTAGGCCGCACACTACATTTTAATTTAGGGGGGCCAATGCCTACTGGTGGACCACAGCCAATAAGCTAGAAGCTGTCTGGAGGAAAAAGTCACCAAGAGACCAGGCCAAACCCGGAGAGTTACCCAGAATGCTACTTTCTTGGGTTTATAGTAGAGTTTCAATGCAGTCTTTTCTTAATTATTATATTAAGGACAATAGTTAAGGCATGTCTATGGCTTTGATCGAGACATATGTCATAGATGGAAGATATTATTCTATGAAAAATATTAATCCGGATAAAAACTCATCATTACATTAAATAATTAATAATAATAATAACATACTTTTTCCAGAGAATTGTGCTCTGGTTTTGTTAGTTTATCTGAAAGTTGGCCGAATATATATCATATATACTTTTAATTTGTTCATTTTTACTATCACTTGGATTTCAGCCCTAGTATTTCTTGACACACAGTTACTCCCACACTTTGGTTTCGGCTTCTACATAATTAATTCTGCAATTTACTATTCCATTAAAAAAGAACATACATCGTCTGTGATGTCAGGAAGAAATATTCAGTGAATTCCACAATGCTGCTGAGTGTCACAAAATGTCACATAAATACAGGTAGTTAAGACCGGGAACTTGATTTTGCATTAAGCAAGCAGTGATGAGCAGTAATTGAACAAGAGACTTGGGTGATTTTCCATACAGAAAAATAATATGCCATAGATCTGATTGGTGTTGCCAGATGAACATCTTTAACTCACACAAGGTAAATCTTGTGGTTTCTTCAGACTGAAACTACTATTTCCCCATTACATTGCTGACCTTGAAACAGCTTCAGAAAAGGTAAGAGGATGGCCAGGAGCCACTTGAGAAATGGCTTAAGCACCCTTCAAACATGGGGTCCTCATGTGAGTCCTACCCTATCAATCCATGGTTTGTTCCCATAGTGAGGATAGCTTTGTGTTTAAAATCCCTTACTGTTTTGGCCTCCACCACTTCTGCTGGGAGACTGTTCCTTTTATCTACTACTCTCTCATTAAAGCAGTACGTCCTTACAGGACATCTAAGCCTCTGGCCATCTAGTTTTAGACTATGACCTTTTGTTCTAACATGTCTCCTCCTTTGAAATAAGCTTCTCCCCTGTACTTTGATAAATACATTTAAGTATTTAAATGTTTCTATTAGATTCCTTCTCTCTTTTCTTCCCTCCAAGCCGTACATATTAAGATCCCTTAGCCTTTCCTGATAATTTGTATTCTGCAAACCACTTACTATTTTATAGCCCTCCTCTGAACTCTCTCTTCTGTAGATGGGGTCTCCAGAACTGTATGTAATACTCTGGGTGAGGTCTGACCAGAGATCTGTAAAGCGGCAGAACCTTCTCCTTCTTCCTGCTACTAATCCCGCTCACTGTACAACCCAGCATTCTGCTTGCTTTTTCCAATGCTTTATTGTATTGTCTGCCTAACATTAAGTGCTCATAAATAATTACACCTAAGTCCCTTGCTTCCGTTGTCACTGACAGAACAGTGTCCCCAATGCAATATTCTGCTTTGGGATTTTTATGTCTCAAGTGCATCATTTTATATTTATCAACATTATACTGCAGCTGCTACACTCTCGACCATTCTTCTAATTTACTTTGCTATCTGAGTTGTTCCACTCAAAATGTCTACATACCTTACCACTAAGACCTTAAGTAATATCACTAATAAAAATATTAAAAAGTACAGGTCCCAATACTGACCTCTGTGGTACCCCACTGGTAACAAGTCCTTGCTTTCAATATACCCCATTAACTACAACCTTCTGTCTCCCGTAACTATGTTGACATCCAAACCTAAAGACTTCATTATATTTATATGAGGGACAGCGTTGAATGCCTTATTGAAATCGAGATAGGATATATCTTTCCATTTTAGAAAAATCTGCCTTTCTAAAACCTTAGATTGAGTGTAGTCCAACATTACCACTGACCTTATATTAAACAAGGCCATACACTCTCCTACAGTGACATCTGAAATGAAGTCTCCATTTATAAATACTAAATCCAGCACGGCCTCCTTCGTTGTTGGCCCTTCTACCAACTGGCTCAAACACAATCCCTGTAGATAATTTAGGATGTCTCTAGTCCTGGTTGACCCAGCTGTTTGTTTTTTTCCTGTCTACATCGGGGAGATTAAAGTCCCCATAATGATAACCTCACCTTTCATTGACATCTTAGCCGTATCTTTAACTAGCAGATGGTTGAGATCCTCTGTGTGTCCAGGGAGTATATATATCACACCAACCGAAAAAGTTCTAAAAAGTTACCCAAACTCTCTTTAGGCCACCTTAAAATTTTTAAATATGAACATTTTCCTGCCTTAGCCAAGAATTCCCACACAGTATCAGACTGCTTCTTAAAAGAAACTATTTTTGATAGTTAAGCCAAATTTAGAAGCATTTAAAAAATTTAAACATGTACTTGGATTGCAACAAATTCCAGCATCATCTTATATTTTAGAGTCGCCGCCACTTTATCACATCAACTCTTTTAAACCCGAACGAAGCCTTTAGATTTCCTAATAAACACATTCCATGTAACTGCTAGAATATATCTTATAAATGAACTATAAAAAAAAAGACTTCACGTAATGGCATTTTAAACAGGATGCAGAGATTTGCCGATAAATTCACGGCGGAACAAGTTCATAACCCTGACTGCTGTAAATAGGGTCTCCTGATTTAAAGCGGTTCCCTGGATGAGCCGCACCGGCGGGATGCCTGCAGCTAAGTACCGACGGCTTTATGGCCGATAGCTCCTGACACTTGCTGTGTCACATGCGTCTGAAACTGATTCCCCGTGACACTGAGTTTGAATTTAGCCATCAACTTGTAGACAAAAACAGATAGAAAGTAACAGTTTTCTTAATAACCCTTGGAATGGTCGACAGCAAACAGAAGGGTTGCATTAATATAAGTCGGTCCTAATCAGAGAAATTGCCTTCAGAGGAAAAATAAAAACGTTGTGAAAATACTTGTAAAACGGTCTTGTCAAGCGTTTAATGTGGAAGACTGCTTACTATTCCCAAGATTATTTTGGGGACCAGATGCTAGCTGGTAAAAGATGTAATAACAGTTTCTGCTTTTTAGGCAGGGTAGGGACCGCATTAAGAATATTAAGGTGGCTCAATATTTTAATATAAGCCTGACGTACGGTGTTAAAAAACTATCCACCCATATAAGAGCTTTTAACCTTAGTAAAAGGTACCATGTGTGGCAATGCGATGGACAATTAACACCGATTATTATTATTAATACTATTATTATTATTATCTTTTATTTATATGGCATCAGCAATTTTTGGACAGAACTAGAATTGACAGATAAAGACAACCCGATACATTAAAGAGGGAATTGGGTATAGAGAAGCATAAGATATGGAGAAGGGGAGAGATAGTGCCCTAGACTGGTGTTGGGGGTTGTATTAGTGGCTAGATAAGTTCTAGCTTAAAATCTTCTGTGAAGAAGTGGGCTTTGAGGTTTTTCTTGAATATTGGGAGGAATGGTGAAAGCCAAGTTTTTGGTGGACACATCTAGAAACTTAGGGCTATAATTAGTCAACTTCAGACTGTAAAAGAAAAAATAGATGGTATTGCAGTAAAACCAAAATCAATGTTTGTTACTGCATCACGCTTGAGAAGGTTCTTCTGCGATGCAGCGTTGCTGTTTTCCAAAAAGAAACATTTGAACTGTTTGTGCTAAAATCTTTTAAAATAGATATTCATTTTTTTGGGTACAATACGACCACATTCTTCATACTTACTTAGAAATACCGGTAGACCAACCTACTTGATAATACATTGTGAAAAGAGAAGGTTCAGGTGTTAAGACTTCAGGTCTGAGAGATGGTAGATCAATGGAAATGCCTTAGAGCCAGGGTGGTAAGGGTGTATGAGGTCTGGAAATGCAAGAATGTCTGTGCTGCCCAGAAATGTTTAATCTTAAATCACTAAAAACACCACTAAAGGCCCAGTGTTGTAAGCTTTTTTCTTACAGAAAAATTTCTGATGTTTCTCTCCCTCGCAAAAAGCCTAGAAATGCAAGCTATGCAGACATAGAGCCTTGAAATGATGTAGCAGATCCCCAAAGTCCAAGGTGACTGACCATGGAGTCTAGCAGTGGGGCTTCATGTGTGGAGATGTGGCAGTGCTTGATCCATCTTCTGTTATCATTAAGGAGCAGTATTCTATGGGCACCAGTGACAGTGCTAACTGTCCAACATACATCATTATTAAACTCTGTCCAATATTGTATATAAGCCAAATACATAACTGCTGGCCATCTTGTAACAGCATTCTGACCATTTTATATGTACATTGTGTGTGTTGGACTAATAAGAAAGATAGACTAATGGTCATTCAATCCTCAAACTAGTTTTCACTATTTGATAACATATTTCTAACCTAGAGTGTCCGTTGCTATTATAAAATACTTTTTTGCAGGAAAGTTGTGATGCATTGAACTTAAAGGAAATGCAATCCCAACGGTGGTGATACAATTCTCTAAAACTAATGATGCTTGAAATTACCTCTTTTTCAGCACCGACTAGCCCTAAAACGGCATATTTGTGATGCTAAAAGCAAGATATCAATAATCATATATTTACCTGTCAGGAAAACCAAAATATACTGGGAAAGTCTATTATAACTTTGGTAATCTGATTCTAATTTTAGTTCTAGAACATTTTGATGGGTTCTAGTTTCACAGTCATAAAGTGTTTTTGTTAAAATGGGTAAAACCATCAATGAAGGATATGTAGGAGCCATAACTAGCTTATGTAGGTCAGGATGTTTTCTTCTGCTAAAACCTACTGTCACAGCCTACCGTATACTTGTTTATTACATTTCAGTGATTCTTTTTTTCGTTTGTTCCAAGTCATATGTAAGCCGGCTACATATAGATCATCCAGGTGAGAAGCTAAAGTGATTGCTTGGATTGGGTTGTTTCTTGTGCTAAAGAAACTTGGTTCTGTAAGTCTCATTTCTGTATTTCCACGGGTTCAGTCATTTATTCTAGTACATCTTTGACATGATTGACATGGCCAGTCTTTGGGGCACTGATCAATGTAAAGTCACAAGGTACAGAGAGATTGGGGACAGTGCATTTCCCAGTGACTGTGATGAGAATGAAGGCGCAGGAGGAACGTTACATGTGTTTAGATTATTTAAGATGTACTGCCTGGTCTACGTTTAAAGGCGAAGGGTCTCTAGGGTGGGATTTGGAAGTGAGAGTTTAAGGGCTACACTGATGTTTTTGCACAATGAGAGAAAGCTTAGGGCTATTTCTTGTTACTCAACTGTACATATGAGATTTGGAAACCGGTTAATGTGGCCGTTCTCTATTTTATATGTGCCGTACATCGTGTTAGTTGGTTGTAGATAATAGATAGACAGCATTTATATACAAATAAAAAATTGAAGGATTTAAAAAATTAAAAGATACAAAACCCATTTCGATTTGCTAGATTCCCAACAAGTATCAAGGGAGAACCTGCTATGTATAATGAAGAAGCGAATTTCAGATTCATAAGAAACTAAAATTGTTCATTTACATTGCTAATTAATTAAAAACTAAAACTTTTTTCTAAAAGAATTTCACAAATTTACAATCTTGACAAATCATGTGTCTCTGTATAATCTGGGTGCTGGGGCAAGTCATGTGGGTAAAATCTGGGTACTTGGCAAGTGCTGTGGAAGCAATTTAGGTTTTCCATGTATTATTTATTTGATCTATACCTTCAATGCTGAGTGTGCATGTCATTTTTCAGTTGATCTATACCTGCAAGGATTGGCTTGTATGTTATTTAGTTGTTCTAGACCTGCAATGTCATGTTTCCATGTCTTATTTATTAATACCTGCCAATACAGGGTTTGTATGTCTTGATTAATTGATCTATACCTGCAAAGCTGTGTTTCCGTGAGTTGTTTATTTGATCTATACCTAAGCTACATGGGAGGGGAAAATAGAGGTATGGCACAGTGAAGGAGGGGACAAATGAACTAGGGGGTGAGAACGGGGGAGGGGCACCACAGGATGGCCCGCTCAGGGCACCTGACCACCTAAAGCCGGCCCTGCTTGATGATACAGGAAATAGCGCACAGAAAATAATTTATCTGCTAAATTATGGCACCAAGTACAGACACTTTGATCAAAAAACATGAATTTCCAGTGGTTGAAGAATCCATAGCTGGCCTAATTTTTTATTTTTTATTTTAATGCCACTCCATCTACACTTGTTAAAATCCCATGAGCTCCGGTTTACAGGATTTATTTTTAAAGAAATCACTCAGAACTGCAATTCAACACCTTGAGCGTGTAATTTCACATTGCCGGGCAGAAATAACTTTAGGAAATCGTTTAACAGTCTAATTAGACAACAAATTCCATTAATCATCTTCACATGAGACACTGCCGGAATCATTTTTCTTCCTTTACAACAGTTTTGTGAGCCATTTGCAGACCCAGCCATTAACGTATAAGAGCATATGGTAAGGCTAAAACGATCATTTTAACTAACTGCATAACAATCTAGGCTGATCATTATTTTAGTACTGAGTCAAATTAGGTAAGAATAAAAGTGTCAAAGTAATGGAATTGTGGATCATGAATATTTTAGAATGTATTTGTTTTCAGAAGATTGAATGAACTTTATGTGTTATTGTGGCTAACATGGAGTCTGAGGCTAATCATTGTTTTGTCCCCTATTGATGATGTAAAATAAGCAGTCATCACCTTGTATTATTTTTTTTAATAATGAACAAAAGCATAAAAAAGGCTATATTATGGAGATAACATAGCACAATGCGTCCGTGAAATATACTGCGTTAAGGGTTACTTCAGCCATCATATGCACTTTAATACATATGATAGCTGAGTGGTCTCTTTAAATGTTCGTGATGTCCTCATTGCAAATGCTTGAGGGGATTCTGCAGGTTTCCCCTATAGGCATTTGCCCTTCCCCCACTCCCTAGCTATTTACCTTAAACGTTTTCTACAATGCATACTAATGTACTCAGAAAGTACTTTAATATCCATCATATGACGGAAACTGTCACTTTAAGGCTGTGTTTAATTGTAACAGTACTTATTTTAAAAGATTATATATATTTGTTTTAATTTAGGAATTGGCTGGGGTGGTTGTATGGTCACATTCTTTAAAGGACACTCCAGCCACCATGTACACGATAATGCATATGATAGCTACGTGGCCCGCTTACATTTTCATGTGGTCCGTTATGCAAATGCATGGGGAGATTCTTTAGAATACCCCCAAGTGCATTTGCCCCCCCCACCCCCAGGCTAAATGCCCTGCAGGAGATGCATTTGATCTCCCAGCCCTGGGTGTATAGACCCCAGTTCTCATGGGTATATTTCAACGGAAGCACTTTCATGCCACTGATTGGCTGCTTAAGTTGTCAATCAGTGACAATAAAGTGGCCCCATTGATTTGGATGGAATTACTTTCCTGCCACTGATTGACAGCAACAAAAGTGGCCAATTAATGACAAGAGGAGGAAGACTGCAAATTCTGTGCCAGGTTTATTTTTCATTTTGAAAGAAAGAAAGCCCTGAATAAGGCAGGATTTCAGAAAGGGACACCATGATGTTTAAAGTAAATTGGTTAGTTATTCATTAGCGGAATAATGTATTTTTTCCAATTGAGACAATATCTGATGATTCTGATCGAGTTAAAGCTTTAGGAGGAGGATGATATTTAAAATATGTGGACATCATAAAGGGAATCATAGTTTGGTTGCTTGCCAAATTAAGATTAACCTTTATGTCTATGGTTGGAAGTCAATGTTATGGCAATTAGGTGGAAACAAATGTTCCTAGAACAGGCAATCCTTGGGAGACTCTAATTTATAGAAAACGAATCTATTAATTAAAAGTTATATTCAAGTTTTTGAAAATGAGTTGCTTTAAGAAACTGATTCAGAAGCTGCTTCCTGTCTTTTTTAATACAGTCATTTTCAATTAACCTTCCTTGGATCATATAGCTGAATTATATAATTAAAAGGTCTTTTTCTTTTTTAATGCAACAGTAATAAAGTAGCAATTCACTGCAACCGTTTCATATCTCGGAGGAGGCTATAGCGGCTGAATTAAATCATTACCTTACACCGTTATGTGCGGTTCCGGGACATTAACCAAGTTTATGGGTGTGATTTTGGACGATTTGATTATTAAGCTGATTTAATGGATCTCTTTTACCTTGTAATTGGTTAATGGACAGTGTTTTACAGCGGTGAGAGCCCGTGGTAACCCTTTTGTATTAATTGCTGAAGACAATTAGATATAAAAAATTAGATTTAATTATTATTCTATGTGTTAATGGAACTTAGTGACTAAGGAGCACCTATCTCGTATCCAGGCACTTCTCTATGGAGTCTGGGGTTTTCTCTATTCACTTAATAATAAAGGAGTTATCAAGGGTTGGTCAACAAAAACATCCATGATCCTAAAACAGATTGTGGAAACGGGTGGTGGGGGGAGCAGTACTTTTACATCATAGAAGATGAAGCATTTTTTATTCTGTGAGTTTTTTTGTCTAGTTTTGGGCAAAGGGTGAGCAAAATAGTGATGTGGAAGTTACTTTTTTTTGTGATTAAATTATCTCCATACATGAAAATGTTCTAGATAAAATTAGATTAAATCAGTGAGTCTCCTGAAATATTGGCCATTTACAAAGTGGTCACTAAGGGGACACCCCACTTCCCGCACGCTTCCCCATTTCAAATAGCGTATGTCCTACAACGTCGGTGAGACCTCCTACCCTCACCCTGCAAGGGGCTCCAGGTAGCAGGAGCCAGAATGTTTCCAGATAACCTGTATTGAGGCGTGTGATACATCCGTCAAAAGCCCTTCAGATATAATTAAATCAGAATATGAAGAAGTTAGCTTTAGAACGTGTGACCCCGACAATCTGCTAAAACCCCCTCAGTAGGGAGGCTGTGAATGCTTTGTCCATCTGTGAAATATATTTTGTCTGTAGTCGATCCCTGCGGATATATAGCACCTTTGTGTGGAATAGTTCACAAATTACATGTGGTTGGATCTTACCGAGCGAGTCGCAGGGGGGTTAGGTAGAATAAGAAGCACAAGTCAGTGGGATGCTCTAACTTGGGCTGAACTCATGAATTAGAATAAACCATGATCCTTCAAAACAATTACCTTCTCATAGATCTATCAAGCTGATCTATAATTATTTTTTTTTGACTCTTATTGATTACCATAATTCCCTTTGCTGTCCATTTAAATGGTTCCAGTTTCCAGGAGATGTATTTGAATGGCCGTTTCCTTCTCACCCTCACTTTCCCCATAGACTGCATGATATTTGCACACTAAATTCTTTAGTACCGTTAAGATTTTCTTTTAGGGTTCGTTAACCATCATAGGTCTCCATCTGTTGACGCAGTTTGGATTAAGCAGAGTTAAAGGAACTAAGCTTAAACTATATCTGACCAATTTACCTTAAAGCTTTATGAGGTCTACAAAGCCTTTAGATGTGCTCACTCTTCATACAGTACAAAATATGAAAGAAATCTGCCATCATCTATTTGGGAATACCTTACTGACGGCAAAAGTTATGGCCTTACAGTGTATATATATATATATACAGTATGTGTGTGTATATATATATAATTATTCCGTTTTTAATATGGTTTACTTTAGCATTTCAGCTTAGTGTTTGGAGAGATTACAGTAAATCACTCAGCGCTGCTCTTCTGAGAATTTCAAATGTGAAATAAGTGTTTGATACCATTACTGGATACGCCAAAAGCTATGACTCTATGAGTCAATAGCGTTCTGGTAGTTGTTGACCTGCCGTGTTACCAGGAACGTCCTTGCTTCGGAATGACAGGCTTGGCCATTAGCTACATCAGCAACTCTCTACACTTTTAATTCTGAGTTAGCACTTGCTCTAAGACCTCAGAGAACCTTGAACACGTCAGATTCTATAGAAATATAAACTCAAGCACGATTACATAGCAACAAAGTTACATAGCTAGAAACCTTGATGCAAGTCCACCAAGGCCAACTTGTTAAAAAAAAAAAAATACTAGTCATTATGAATGGCCAACTCTGAACAGTTTCTCCAGCAAGAAAACTGATATGGTTGTATATATTGCATTGTTTAACGTGTACGGAGGAAAACAAGTCTCGTCAATTTAACTATACATTGTAAGGGGCCAAAGCTTTTCCTGCAGCAGGTGCTCCCTTCATAAAGTCTGGTGAGGAGAATGAGTTGACTGTCTTGACGGCTCTTGCTTGGAATAGACACTTTGACTTGAATCATAACTGAAAAAGTGCTGGTCAATTCAAAAAATGTAGTCCTCCCTTTTCTGATTGAAGAAGATCCATTTTCAACGTTTCAGGAAATTATTAAGATTAAGTTTCCACTCACCTTTTTTAGCAGAATTCATCAGATATTTTTTATGGTGTTGGTCATTTGGAGTCTTTGAGGTAATAGATGTCACTTAAGTTTCTTTTTTTCTAAACACCAATTTACAATGAGTGTTAGTACAAAAAAAGTATTTTTAAGGTTTATTTTTAATAGTTACATTAATAACTACATAATAATAATTAAATTAATCTAATGAAAAGTCATCTTAGAGAAATACATCTTTGAGAATAAATCTAATCATATACATGTGTAGGAGAGAAGTTAGAACACAGACTATATCACTTTCACATGCGGAATTATCATCAAAGAGGGTTATCTATAAAAAGTTATTCTCCTGCAAGGGGGTCTTATCCGCATAGCAACCGATCGGATGATATAATTAGCAGGAACAGTCCATTGGTTGCTAAGGTGATAAGACACTAGAAACACTTTGTTTAACACATAACAGCCAAATCTGGAATAGACTCCGAGGAAGCCAATGGAATGAAACTCAATTGCTAAACATTTTGTTTTTTTGGGATTGCTGCCTGCGATGCCACCGGTTTGTAGAACCTGCCAGACTTAAATGTATTCAGGTGGCTGCATTAGCTTATAAATTTGGTTGTTTGGCAATACTGCCTGATCAGATGAGATTTGGATATGTGGTTGTTTTTTACGCTGAACAGTCCTTAGTTTCTGTGAGTCTTCCATAATTATGAGTAGCTGTTCCACTTTTGTGGGTGTATTGGGGTTTATGGGCCAGTTGGGGAGATCTTCTGACGCAGTACAATTCTCCAATGCAGCTTCCACATGGCCACCTTGCAGTGCTCTGAAGATGAGTAGTGGTGGCTCTTCAGGTGGGGTGGCAGGTGGTCATGTCTTCTGTGTTAGTCCAATTCCAGGACTGGCCCAGCTTCTCCCTGAAATATCTAAAAAAACTGGGGGAAAGGTGCACCTTTAGGTCAAAATGTATTTTTTTTTGCATGCTGCATGTTTGCATATGAAAACCACCAAAATAAGAAAAAAAAAATCCTTTCCTTGTCACTTTCGTTGATATAGTGTTTCTGAAAACCAACAGAAAGATCAACCATAAATTATCTTGGTGTCCTTACAGTCACTACTTCCACTGCTTCAATAAACATATCTCTGAACTAAGAGGGCCCCGTGGTTTTAATTAACCCCTAACCTGGTCCTGAAGGTTAGTGAATGAGGTTCCATTCCCATTTATGAAGCCGTTAACCTAGAATCCTCATGAAATTAAGTTTTAGTATAACATCATCAATACCATGAGGTCACCATCTGGCTACGCAGACACCATGTTGAACTCATTCTGTTTCTGTTCCTTCAGATATTTGCATTGGCTATTGTGGAATCGACTGCAAAGCTTATTGCTGTGATGGGACCCCGCCATACTGCTGTTCCTATTATGCCTACATCGGAAACGTTCTTTCGTAAGTATCATTATACTGTTTATTACACTTGTTATTGCTAGAATCAAAGGCACTTTGCCATTTGGGGCAATTTTATGGTTCATCCTTAAAGGTGCTGATTATTTTTTTCGGCCATTAACGGTCCCTGAAGAAAGCAAAAACCTATGTGTGGGAGTGTTGGTTCATTAATAAACTAATTACTTTATCCCACACTGCACTATAGGGATATGTGTCTATGTTAAAGGTCAGAACGTTACTTCTTTTACAGTAACGAGTGCAGGAGATTATCAACTGAATACCTATTTAAAATCACTATGTTTTGTTATTTTATATATGTGTTTGGTGTGATTTCATTAAAGAAAATATCTACTTTCTAAACAGCATGGGAACCTGGGGCAGGGAAAGTGATCTTCCAAAGTAGTGTAAAATACAACAAATTTATGAAAGAAAACATGAGTACGTTTGGGCCTCATGGGGATACATATTGTCTTTGCCACATATGTTTTTCACCTCTTTAAGTAAAATGTTATGTTTTCCCTAAAAACTGTAAAAGAGGCAAATTATATTATATATACCCATAACTTGGCATGTTATTGTGAGCTACCAATTTTCTTTGCCCTTTCTGTAAACTGTGCTCCATAGTCATTGATCTACTGCCCTCTATGTTTCATCTCCCAGACCACCCGGGCTCTACTTTCCATGATCTTTCCTTCCATCACCTTATCTTTACATTTCTCTTCTCCAAGACAGGCTGAGCTGGCCCTGGAAAATGCATAGTTCCACTGGTGAGATGAGGTTTTTTGCTTAACCTATCCATTATACAGGGCCAAGCAAGCTCTTCTTGCAGGAGAAATGTACCAGACATGGACCTTCATAATGCACAGTGAAGTCTGTAGGTTGAAATGGCAATTCTCCTGCGTGCTTGATCATTAGTAAATGGCCTATGTACCTCCCCGATGTCTCATTTTAGCACCTTTCCCCTTTGGAGCGCAGATTCACATGGCTAACTATATATTACATAGGGCTAGCCCAATTTACCTTGAAAGGCATACTCCTCAAGGGTGTTCCACCATCATGTTTAGTGCCGTGCAGCTGTTTTCAGTCATTAATACATGAATAAGGAGAATTATCAGAATAAAACCAATATTGAAATAAAACAGGCGGAAATAGCAGTAAATAAATAAAACATAACACAAACAGAATACTAAATTTTAAGATTTTCATACAAATAAATACACGGAATTCATTCCGGCCCTTTCTTGTATTCGAATGTCCTATAGTCAGTCTACCTTGAAATCTTTAGCTTACACATGTAGAATATTGAGCAGAAAATCAGATACAATACTAGTGATGTTCTCAGTATTCAATGAACTTAACCTCAAAAAAAGAAAAAAAAAATCCTCCATTAGAAAAAGCCGGTCCTCGCTGCAGACAGTGAAATGTACTCATCTGGTCTAACAAACCATGCAGCCGTCTCAAAGCAGCTTCCAAAGAAAGTCCCAGAGGACATCATTATATTGTGAAGATCACAGGCCATGAAATAAGCCTGCCACCGGTCTCGCAGTGTTTGAATCTACACGCCACAACAACCTTTCACCTTAGTTTGTATGTTTAAAACTTCATACATCCTTCATTGCTTCTTTTAAATAATCATCTAACTTGTGAATTGTTTTAGTAATGATTTCCAGCCGACCTCTCACCACTCGATGCCTGAATCACCATACTCGCAATATGCAGACAGCTCATTTTATTCATAAAATAAATAAATTAATACATAGATACATATATATGTGTGTATATATATATATATACCGTATATATATATATATACCGATACGCCCCAAATTAAAATGTCTTTTTGTAGACATTTGAAATGTTACATCCTAATGAAACTGCCCATTTATGTGGCTTGAAAAGTAATGTATTAAAAAGTTGGTAAGGAAGGGAAGGCTAAATATGTTGGTTGTAGAGAATATAAGAAAAGCTTTAGTGGAGAGAGTAGACAGTAATATGGGTGAAGGGATAAGATGATACATCTCTTTGGAGTACACCGAATGGGGGGCTGCCTATCACATACAGTATGTCGCATCTTCTAACATAGCTGAATCCATTTATTAATACTGCTCATAGCTTACACGGGCGCAACCAGTATTGCTAATCAAGTTCCTGTCTTGAAGTTATCTCACTTCTGCTCCCCCTACCCTTAGACGGGCTCCTTAAACTAATGAACAGCAATCAGCAACTTAACAATAGGGGAGAGATAATGAGAAAGAATAATCATGCAGATCCTAAGAACGGGAAGTTAAAGTGGCTGCTCCCATGTCATACACGTAAAGGAGGGTTTTTTCATAAATACACACTACAGTTCAAAAGTTTGGGGTCACTCAGAAATGTCCTTTGTATGCCCATTAAAATAACATGAAACGGATCAGAAATCCAGCGCAGACGGTGTTAATGTTGTAAATGACTATTGCAGCTGGAAACGGACGATTTTAATGGAATATATTCATAGATATGCAGAGGTCCTTTATCACTCCCATAACTCCTGTGTTCCAATGGCTTGTTGTGTTCGCTAATCTAAGTTTACGTTTTAAAAAAGCTTAATTGATCGTTAGAAAACGATTGTTACAGCTAGAAATGTCCTTGTTTACCATGACGACAGCTAAGTGACCCCAAACATTTCAACAGTACTGTATTTTGTACATGTAACTGTAATGTAATGTATTAAACTATACAATATAGGATCCTGGAAAAGGTGCCACAGCACCAACATTAGCCAATAATGTAGCAAAGTATAATTCTGTGTCAGGGGGTACTCGGTGCATCATGTTGCGAAGACCCCTGGCACACGAAGTGTTAAATAATGACTGTAAACACAATAATGAGAAGAGTATGGCACTGAAGGAGAGAATAAAATGAAAACCCCTTTTAACCTGTCAGGTCTATTCTTCTGTATGTATTGCTTTAGACGATGCCTGTGTGCTTTATTAAAAGTCTGCCAAGGATACTGATAATTCCCCCATATTTGTTATTTATGTGTCCTTTAGAAAACCTCATGAATGCGTATATATGCAAATAATTGTAATAATTTATTTCAAAGGTTGTATAAAGCACTGGTGGCTTTCATCATGCCTAACATGCATTCTTGTTTTTATATCAATAAAGAAAATGAGATCGTGTTGACTTCCAACTCCCAGCATTAATATTCAGAAGATAGGTGCAAAGTGACAATTGTTGTTTTAATATTTAATTTTTTTTCTGGTAATGTTCATGTGGTTTTATTCCTCCAAGAGAATTTTACCATATATGTGATTAGAATTCCAGAGGAAATTGTATTATGTTAGGAATGAGGTTCCATTTATATGCCCTCTCAAAGGTTTGTGCTTTAGTAACAATTTCTTCAAAATGCCTCTAGTTTGGGTTTGTGTTCTTCATTCATTGTAGTTGCTTTAAAAATACTTGTAAAAGCATAACTTGTTGCTGACCCTCCTTTACATTATTGTAAACTTAAGAGGGGCAGTCTAGGGACCTAAGTCCCTTTGTCTCGCTTTCATCCTCTGAAGTACCCTGATATGTTTTGTAGGCGCTCAGAATGTTTGCTGCGTATGAGTGTATAATAGTTGTATACTCTACAACAAGTATAATTCAACAAAAACAAATGGGTGGATGAATGAAACTAAGATAAATGTGTTATTAACTTACATAAATAGCCATCAATAGATCGGAAAGTGACATAAGATGGGTTGGTAAGGGCCAGCGCCTAGCCATGCCTCTAATCATACCTAGGAACTTTCCAGTGTAGGCTACCTGGAGCTCTCCATCTTATGCGGAGTGTCTTCACAATGGTGCAGGGTCACCTGTGCGTGGCGGTGTAGCTAGAAATTACAGCCTTAAGTGGGCAGGGAGTAGGAAGGGAAGTGGGTGTGACCAAATGCCATTTCCCTTACCCACAGAAAGAAGAAACTGACCCGGGGAAGCTACATTTTACCTGGAGACTCTGAGTCAAACCCAAGCACCCCCACTACACTGACGTTAGGTATATAGGGCTAACCCGTGCTCTATTCATCTTCAGCACTGCCCTGGGCTTATGCCAGATAAGTGCCACCAACCACACCCTCTGTGTCTCAATGCTTCTTCTGAGTGCTAGGATATGGCAATATATCTCAGCGTTTTGCCTCTTGAGGTTAGTTAGTTGGGGAGATCATTGATCTCTCTTTAAACTAGCCCATTGAGCACTGATGCCACAGGGGCCCTGATCGATCAATAAGGTTATTGGCTCTATGCTGTGTGGTAGGGGGCTACATCTGCCCTAGGCCTAGTCTTTCTAGGCCAGAATACACAACTGTGGCCAAGAGTATGGAATATGTGGTTAGCCTCTTGAGACTACTTGGCTAACCATGTATTACATATGTGGTTGGCACTCTAAAGAATTAAGTTGAGCTCAGTGAAATTTGCACATCTCCTATGTCTGAGTTTCTGCTAACTTATATATCACGAAGCTATGACATCACAACAAATGATGTACTATATGTTGTAAATCAGTGGAAAAAGTATCTTCTTCCCCATGTTCACGCTTCTCACTGCTTCCACTGGAAAAACCAGGATCTCCCCTAGAACACATTGTTCAGTATTTCACCCAGCTCTGCCTTTGGAGATACATTTGCCATTAAACCACATATACCAGTAAACACAACATCAATTGCATATTTGTCTGATATTTGGCTGCAAACGGGATATTATATTCATATTTCAATAACTAGGGATGTTGCTGTTTTCTGCTTGATAACATGCACATTACAATGAGGCTTGAAAACCACCCCAAGGAGATGAACTGCCATTGTTTTAACAGCTTTTCATAAGTTATAGAATTTAGCTGAAAACAATTAAGATAATTAATTAATTTGATACTTCTAGATACTTCTAAATGGGTATATTAGGGTGCTTGTGTACTAAAGACACATGGGGTTAAAAGCTAAGTGATACGAGACAGGTGTACAGGTGGTAACATTATTAAAGTGACCGTCACAAATGTAAACTTGACATTAGTCAAATTAATATGAATACAGTCAGTATCTTTAAGAATATTTGCAATAAAAACAGAAAAGTATTTCATTTCCTTTCTCTCCGGCAGCGATGTATACCAGCATGCAGCTCACAACTTTTTCAATGCAGATTTAGAATTAACTAAAGAAAGACAGCGCTCAAAGAAAGCGTAAATATAAAAAATATATATAATTTATTGGTATATTATAAATAAAAGAAACAGACATATATTAGAAGTCCATACAGAGCAAAAAGAAAACATACAAAAAAAGGATCGTATGTATAAATAAGACCAAAGAATAAATAACTGAAATAAAAACGATCAATTCGAGAAAAAAATAAAATAAAAAAATAAAATGTAATATAAAATAAAACTCACTGTAGGGCAAGTTATGCCTGGCCAGGCTGGCGCCAAAAAAAACAGGACGCGTTTCGTTTATGAAAAACTTCTTCAGCTGCAAACAAGAAGGCGCAAAAAGAAACAGGAGGTGCTTTAGAGGAGTGCCCATTGTGCCCAAAAGATATAGATCACATAGCGACGCTGAAAAAGGTCATAAATCCATCAAACATAATTAACTGATTCATATGAAGAAACTTTTAATAAATATATAAAACTGTCATCTGTTAGAACTGGTAATAGCACTAATAATATTATTATTATTTATATTATTATATAGCACCATCAAATTTCATAGCCCTGTTCAATGGGCATAACAAGTAGTATATAACATAACTACCGTATTTTACTTACAGAAACAACAGGTGAGGAGAGCCCTGCTGAAACGAGCTTACAGTCTAGAGAATATAAGTGATTTCTTTACCCTCTATTGTTTGGTGAAAAGTATCTTTTGGTATCAGCACCATTTTAACTTCTCCATTCCCTTTTTTTATGTAGGTCAATCTGAAGCTTCATTCTCTGACAGCGCCCCCTATTGTTCAGGGAGTTTTAGGGAAGTTTGTACAGAAAACATTTACTAAAACAGACGTATGTAAAACTCCTGTTCCTAGATTTCTACTTGGTTTTCAGAATTGCAATTTCCGATTGGAACCATCCATAGGGCAACTTCTTGACTGACGCTGGAGAGTCTGGAGAGTCAAGAAAGGACCCGTGGATGGTTACAATTGGAAATTGCAAATCTGTACCTTGTCGTGTACCTTGAGTAATCTGAATCTTAGTGTAATTGGTTAATACTAAAACATGCGCGGGTCAGGGATGGGGCTCCTGAATCCAAGACCAAAGACCAAAATAGGTTCGGGGGTTTTTACAGTAGGAAATATGGGCAGACCTACTGGGCCAAATGGTTCTTATTTGCCATCAAGTTTTTTGTTTCTATGCAACAACATAGATTACACCTCAATTACATGTTTCTGGTTATATCTAACACAGGAATTCAATTGCAGTTTCTGGAGACAGAGGTCAGGCGTGAGAAAGCAGTAATTAGAGCGTATTATGTCTGTGGCCACAGATTGTAGCCTACAGAACAAAACAGGATGTCCGCTTACTGGAAAGGCCTTTGCCTAATTTAAGAAATTCTGAGAAGATGGGAGTTTTACTTGAAAACGTATCATTATAAATAAGTGCTGTAAAGTGTTATCGTCGAATGCCCCTTTAAATTGCGGAAGCGAACTCCAAACCCCATCCTTTCTGTTGAGGTTGGTCATATTTAGAAGACCTCTCAGCTGTGACTGTTGCCTCTTCTTACATTCCAGAACCCGCTGTATTTTAGCTTTTCATCTATTGAGGCGGCATGCATTTTGCATCAAGCTGTAACAGATGTGTTTGTGTGTGGCATTTCTATTTATATATAAATACAAAGAGAGACTTGGAGAGGCAAAGGCAGTTTTGTATGTAGAACAAAAACTCTTCCTTGAAATGTGAAGAATGCCTTTATTGTCCCAGTAAGAGATTTCACTATAAATATGTTTGAATAAATCTCAGTTACCATGCAAGGAGGATATATATTCAAGATGTGTGCATAGGGCAGTCTGTATACAGATGTGTGAACTGTGCTCTCACATCTGTGACTTTTTTGATTCAACTATTTGAACAATTGAGTCCTGTTTTGTATTGTTTAGGGTTGTTGACCTAGGGCATGATCTCCTCATTTAGAAAAAAAAACCAATATATATCTATAAAGCCATCAAGTCCCTACTGGCCATCTGGCACACCAGGTAAATGCACAGTGTGGCCATCAAAAATGTACCATGGGACTCCCCAACTTTGACCCAGAGTCCCCAGGTCAGTTTCTTCTTTCTCTGGGCAGGGAAGCAGTGTTTGGCCATGCCCACTCCTTGCCTACTAAAAGCTGTCTGGATCTAGCCCCGCCCCTACTTGTGGCAAGCTCTGCCCCTTCATGAATCCACTCCCCCAGAAGACGGTGCCCTCCCGGCAGCCTACCCTGGAAACTTCCCAGATATATGTATGGGTGAAAGTTTGTTCTAAACCCTTAAATGTTTCAAATGGCTCATGTCATCCACACATTTGTGAAAGCCTGTGTTAGGGACTAGCCCCGCCCCTACATGTGGATGGCCCTGCCCCTTGATAAAGCCACGCCCTAGAAGACAGATTCTCATCGAAACAGCCTCTAATGATCCCTTCTTAATTGTTCTCTTTGGAATCTGGGTAATGTTGCCTTCAGCTTTATTTAGCATCCCCCTTGGTATATTAGCTATTCCAGAACTCTGTAAACTTAAACAAGATAAATTGTGTTTAATAAACCAAATTAATGTAATTTAACTGTATAAATAAAGGCTGTTTTATGTCCCCGATGAATTAATGTAGAAAAGTAATTATTATTTCACTTACAACTACAATAAATATGGTAAAAGGACTGCAAAGATGAAACTCAGCACAGTCATGCTACAGGGCTTTATCTGAAAAATGTCTGGAGTTATAGGCTACGCAATGAAAAATGTTGCATGGTGCTAAATAGAAAATTGCCCAGGGAAGTAATATTATCCTGTATCGATAAATAACACATACAAATAATAACTACAGTCTAATATCTAGAACAGAAGGCCAACAGTATAACCGCACTAAGATTTTCTGTTAAATAAACCTTTTTTCATAGCTGCCAACAGTGTACCATTTACCAAGTTAGTCCTGACAAGTGGACTTTTGTCCCAGAAGATGTCCTGTTTAATAGGTCTGCCGGCAGCTAGGTTTGAGCTGACGGATCCGACACTTTCCATGCTGGAAAGCGGGGAGAAGACATGTTTTGGGCAGAGACCAAATGTGTCCCATTATCTCAACATGGAATATTGGATTGTTGCCAAGTGGGCATTTCTTTTCTGATTTTTTATTGTAAAATGTGAAATACATTTGAAATATTACTTTTTATGTCCTGTTTACTCATTGTAGGCGCTGCGGAATATGATGGTGCTATATAAAAAAAAATATAAAAAATAATAGTAATGGGAAAAAGTTGATAAAAAGAAGAAAAAACTTTCCGGTGTAGCTAAAAACGTTCAAGGGAGACGGGTTAGTTGTGAAATCGAAGCTTTGTGTGATAAACAGGTCCTTTTATTTATCAAAATATGATTATGATTAGAGATCAGTAGTTCTCATTGAAATGAATAGACGAAATGAAATGCTAGACCGTAACGTCTTTTAGTAAATGAATGCCGCTCTTGTTTGATAGATTATGTGTTGGTTAGTGAACATTTATCATCTATAGCTCTGTAAACTCCATCACCGTATCACAGTAAGCCCAAAACACATTCATTTATTTCCCTTTGGAAAGCATTGTGGAAAGCATATTATACTGAAATATTAGCTAAAGACTTGTTCTTAAAGGGAAAGTGCAGGGTTTTTTTCTCTGAGCATTAATTAATAAGTGTAATGTTATGCATTTGTTTAATATATGATGAAGAATGCTTTATAAAATTGCTCTTTAATGGTGTTTTAATGAGTCTGCTGACAATAAGAAATTCTTTATCTTGTGCAGAATGGAAGGAAAATATAAGAGGAAAATATTTCCTTTATTTTGGGCTCTGTCCCTGATTTGTGACGTTTTATGTAACACCATATGGATGTTGATAATACTTCTTAATAATTTTGGTGTTCACTGTTGAAATGAAATTAGGTGGCCATACGTGGGGGAAGGGCATGCATGCACGTCCACAATATTGTGAATTCTGAACATCTCGGTAATAGGAAATGTAATTTTTTATTTGTATGCAGTACCACGTATGGTAGAAAGATAGGACCTGATCTACCTATAACCACCCTTTGATCAACCCATTTGATGCCTATCTCAAGCAAAATAGTCTCTAAACTACAAAGTCCCTCTCACTGAAACTTTAATTCTCGTTTGATAGCGGGTCTCAGTACATTTGTTATCAACGTGTACTCAAGAGTATGCTCCACGCTCCTGAAAAGAATACTCAGTGTAACTTTACTGACATATTACCATGTATTAAAAAGTAGGGTGATGTTGCGGAAAACAATACCTTCCCTTAATAAATGGCTATTGATTACCACGCCATGTATCAGGGCAGGGCCTACACATTATGCGCATGTATCCAGCCCGCAGCTGCACATTAAACCGTAAGCAGCAGCACAGGTGAGTGGCCCACCCAATCTGCCACCAGCCCACCACTCACTTGCCCGGTTTGCCAGTCCTGTCTTGCGATATATAACTATCAATGAGTATTATCGTGATTGTTAATATCGTGATAGCAAATATTCACTAATCTCAATTTTTGCTGTAGGGGCAGCAATGATTCGAAACAATAATAAAACGCAGAAAAAAAAAACATGATTGGAACAGGCTTTGGACTAAATGCTTGGATGCAAAGGCTCACACAGATGAGACCCTGACTCTTGTATAAATGTGGGCTACCTAGATTTAATAGCCAAAACGCATTTTCCTGCTTACGGGCAAATGCTCTTCAACTCTGATATGAATCAGTAGCTCATCTGTGAAACAGAGCGGATTCATGCACAAAAACACAGCTTATGGAAGCGTTGAATCGGAATCAACTCCACTCCGTCCACTTCATTAAACTCTGGTGACTCACAGCCTTGCGAATGACAATTCTCGTTTAGCCTGCAAACGTTTCTCCACTTGGAAAGTCAGCGCATGTCATCTGTTTATCATTAATTTTGCCAAAAAAAAAAATGTTTTTATAAAACAAACAAAAAAAAAGATATTAAAAAAAGCTATGGAAAAAAGCATGCTTTTCTGATAAAATGATTTACTGGGGAGGGTGTCAGCAACTTCAAAAACTCAATAATTGTGCAGAACAAAGCTTTAGATCATTGGAAGGTAAACACCAGCATAACATGTCCTGCGGAGCACCCAGATCTGTTTGATTAGAACAATAAACCTCATGGAAAAACATGACTATCTCTATTGTCCAGGCACTGAACACACACACAAAAAATTATATTACACAGAAAAAGCAAAAAATATGTTTATTATTCAATAGGCTGGTCAGTTATTCAGTACATTTTTTTTCAGTGGTTTTGGGATATTTATTCTCTCCATTTTTATTTGCACGTAAAGCAGGATTATTTTCAGAGGCAGAATAAGAACATTATGTGCCCCAAAAAATACAGGAGTGAAAAATGGAAACTTCTAAAATGGCTTCAGGCAGCGAGTTTAAAAAAAAATATATAAATATTTTTCTATCCCCACTATTGCAGAACGCATATTAAAGAATAATATATTTTAAAATTAAAAAAGCAAGCGCTTGCTTGAGGTAGAAGCGATGCTTGCCACTGTGTAAGGAAAGAGATTTCATTTAAATCAATAGGAGCACTTTCCATGTACAGAGGTCTCAACAGACCCCTGCCCACAGTGTTTTTTGAGCCAGAGCTAAAGCTTACTGGCCGTAACTACATCACGTGTAAGGACATGTGATCGGCATACCTGGGAACTTCTGGGCTCCGGCTACCCGGAGCCTTCCCTTGCGGGTCGCGGCCAGGACTGTCCACTGACATCAGTGGGAGTTCCCCCTGACTTCAGGGGCGCTCCCGAAGACATCAGTGGGAGTTCCCGCTGACGTTGGGGGGCGTTCCCGCTGATGGCGGCGGGAAACATCCCAATTTAAAGGGAAAATGGGTCGGGAGCGGGGCGGGTCAAGACCCCGCAACCCGGAGGATTTGGGTCTTGACCCTGAGAACCGGAGAAGTGGTGCTTCACCCGGCAATCTCCTGGCAAAGCGGACATCCTGGAAATTTAAAGGGACAACACAGCTACAGTGTATACATTATAATAGGAGGCTTTTGGTTGGGGTGGAATATATATAATACTACCCAAAACTAAGCCCTTTTGCCCAGTACATGACCGTCATCTTTCCCTCTCGTGTGGACTCCTCCCCCACATGAAAATTTTGAGATAATGCTTTTGGTAATGAGTTGTCATCGGTTCATGCCCATGAGACGAGGGGTTAAAAAAGCAATTTCACACTTGAATAAAAAAGATTAAAATAACCCAAAATGCTTTAACTATCCCAGTTCCAAATGTCACAAGTGCAACATATTTAAAACAATAGTTTAAATGATCAAAGTGATCAAATCCTTTATTAAATACAATTTCATCAGTTTCTACGTTTCAGTGCTGGGTCATTAAGGGTCTCTGAATCGTTTGGCTTTTTAATATAAACTTGATAAAAAAGTATGAGACCTTTTGAATGTACGGTTCCTACGCAGGGAATAAAGTTTTCCAGCGGTAAAGACTTTAATTAGAATCGGGTCGCTGTGGGAAATATCTGGTATCTACGAAGTCTTCAGCAGCAATCAAACAAACGGAAAGTATTTTCCCCAAAATTTCTAGATAATATTAGCTAAAAAGTGAAAACAATTGAGATAGTGTTAGCTACCTAATATACTGTTCGTTCAGAGTGTAGTTCTGAACGTGTAAGTTCAGGGCCGGACTGGCAATGAAGAAGCCCTGGCACTTTACGGCTGGCAGCCGCCTGGTGACTTAAGTGCGGCCGACGTCTGGATATGGCAGGCCTCATGCTGCCTTTTTCAATGCCTGCGTATCGTGCCTGCGGTCGGTTGCCGCGCGCTACAGCACCCGGCAGATCTGGGAAGGATGTCAGGTGGCCAGTCCTGGCCTGTGAATGTTTTTAAGTCAGACTACAATTCTCATTATCCCTTGTTATAGGGGGCGTGACTTTGTGACCAATTATGTAACCGGGTAAGACATTTTCGGAAAGAAAAAAATAATTTACACAATTATTACACACTTATACCAGCCAAACAGATTGAGTTCCTTGAACTGAGCCCTAGAGGGACAGTCCCTCTTAAGAGGGATACTTGGGAGGTATGGTCCCAGGACGTCACAGGGTACCATATTATTATTATTATTTATTGTTTTATATAGCGCCATCAAATTCCGTAGCGCTGTATCCTCTGTCAACCTGAACAGGGGCATCAGACATTGAGGTTTCTGTCAAATTTGCCCATCCAAGGATCGACCTCAGCTTAATCCAAGGAGAGCTGAAGGAAAATCTAGTAATAATAACGTATTCTGACATAAACTAAAAAATAGGAATCTATATACAGACAGGTCTCGAGTTACATCGGCTAGGCTTACACCCTTTCCCACCTACATCCTGTGTCCTAAAATGTACCCATCGCCTCCCCTCCCCCACCTGGACCCTCCTGGGAGCACGCGTGTGCCTTTGCGTGCCTGTCCTTTCATATGAAATCCTACATGTACTAGCCCTGGGGGCTTACTTCGCAGCGTCTGGGCTGTGGGTTAGCGAGGCTGCGATTCTCTACAAAAAAATAGCCCTGTAACCCTTTCTTTGCCACCAAAGTGATATTTTTTTTCCTCTTGATATTGCCATAGTTCCCAGCGTTTATTCTCTGCCTCATTTCCCCCCCTCCATGTTTCAGTAACTTGCATCATTCCTTTAGAACACAGACAGGCCGCAGTTATTTGATATCCCTGCTTGAGCACAGATGGTTACGTTAAATGTTTATTTAACTACTTGTTTTCCGGTAAGGATACACAAAATGATTGGCCCTTCTTCATAATTGAAACTCATGAGCAAGCAGGACCCTCGTAGGCCCACCATTCTCGCTACAAATTTGAATGAAAGTTCCATGAGACTTGGTCTTATTTTAGAGTCAGGATAGCCGTATGCCTGCCCTATGCATGTTTCATTCTCTCACTGTATTAATCGCTACCAATTCTGCTGGGAGGCTGCTCCACTTAGGTACCTCGCTCTTTGTAAAACGTCCTGACATTGTGCTTCTGAGCTGCGGTATATCACTGCCTGTGTTTGCCGCCAGTTGTCCTCCGTGCAATAAACTATTTTTACGTGTTTGCAGCAGATGTAGTGATCACGGGGATTGTTTATGGCATCCTTTGGCGGCTGATAGGATTTATCATCCGCAGCTGCCAGATGCTGCACTTACGTGGTAGGGTACATGGGTCCCACGTGGCTGGTCACATGATCATTCTCAGGTGGTATCCAGGCAACCGTTTTACTGTCAATAGGTTGTGACGCTGTTGCTATCAGGGTGACCGTACCCCGTCATTAAGACGGCCGTCGTTTAATGGGCATTTGCTCAGATAGATAACTACCCCATCTATTTGGATTTTCATATTGTTGCCACGGTTGCCGCATTAGCCATTTTTGTCCACGACTAGATTTATTTAATTATTGAGGAGATTGCCGAAGGTAAACCCAAGTCAGATTGTCCTTCTCAGCTAAAATAATGTCGTCTTTGCAGCAAGAGCGGTGAAGACGCTCAACATAGTAAACAAAACAGTAAAGGATAAAACGGCTTTAGTGACATTAGAACGGAAAGCTAAAAGCCGATTGAGTTAGATTGTAAGCTCCTGTGCACAGGGCCCTCCTCACCGGTTCTTTCTGTAAGTCGAATTGGTATGTGATACAGTACTTGTTATGTCCTGTCTATCCATTGTACAGCGCTACGGAATATGATGGCGCTATATGAAACAATAAATAATAATAATTGACCTAGGAGCTCCCATCGTGGTCTCTGAACGCCATTGTTAGAAAATTGGCTTCAACTGAAAGATTATTTCTTTAAAGCAGGTTTGGAAGCATTATTAGCAAAAGGAGGCATGGGAACACTAAAGGCATAGGTACCAACAGTCTCGAATACCCCAAAACAGTCCCGTTGACTAGGCTGCAAGCTTTCCCCATAAATTTCCCATTTATTGAACATTTATAGGACAAAACGGGAGGAAACATTTGAAAGTCAGTAATCAAGTAGATGGTGAGTCTGGATAAGGAGGCAATCGAATGATCTCCATAAATATGTAAATATAAATACTACAACAGACTCTCAATCAATTTATTTCATTTCTTTTTCCGTTTGCCTACTTTCGTTCCACAGAGGACATTTTTACTTCACCGATTCAGAGATCGCGTGGCTTCTATGCTAATCACCCTCATTATTAATTACCGGGTTATTATCTGCCAAGTGAAAAAAGGGCTTTCATGTCTCCTCGTGCGAAATTCAACTGTACAAACTCATCTGTTACGTTTGGCGTTTTCATTTTAATATTAAAGTACCTCTGAAAATTGTAATTACCAGAATTCTTTTCCTATAAACATTATACCATAATAACTTCATTAATTGGCGTTTCCATGCATTTAACACAGTGTATTTTAATGAAAATGATGGCCCAAAATGCTTCAAATGCATAATTTACACTTTAAAGATTTAGAAAATAGATTTCAGAACTGGAGTACGAATGCGAGTACGGAATGTCCTTTTGAGGGTAGTGGATATTGTATTGGCGCCCCCTGTAGGCTATGTCGGGGTGTAACTTCGGCAGAGCGGGTGTCTGCCAAGTAGAAAAGACGGAATAAAAGTAGAAATAAAGAATTGTTTATACAATTATTTTAAATAGTTTTCAACATTTTATTAAAGTGTGTAATGGATTTTGATCCGAACAATAATGATGCCTTCCAGTGGCTTAAATTCATGGGTCATGGGTCTCAAGTCAGAGAGGTCCCAGTTGGGACATCTGCGCATGATGCTTGGGAGCAGGAGAGCAAAGCTCCCCACTAGACTCACAGCAAATCAATTCACAGACACTCTGCCCCCTTTATACAGATAAATAGTTTTTAATGATAAGCAACCCATTATGACACGCCAGATATTTCTTGTGTATAGGGCATTTTAACTCCTCACTAAGGATGCTTCCTATAACACAGCTACCAAGATCAGGGATTTCAAATATAGGATGTGGTCTCGTTGGAGGCTCTGTCCCCAAAGAGAGCGCTTATACAGAGAGCCAAGCACCAGGTATGGCACCTTCATCGGCATATGGTGGCTGCTACGGCACCTGTGCACATGCAGGCCAACAATTATGGGGCTGTTCCTTGTGTGAAGCGCCACCAACAGTGTACTCAATGCCCCAAAGAGACAGATCACTTCAGTAAAAATCTGAGATTGGTGTAACTGGGGTCAAAGTTCAGGACTGTCCTACTTTTCATGAAATAAAACTGGGGTAAAAACACCTTGATATACTGAAATACTGAGTTCGGGTTTTATGATATATATATATTTATATATATATATATATATACACACAATATAAAGAATAACATTTAATGGAAAAATTACTTATTAATTTAGATTATTAGCCAACTTAATTTAAAATCAGTAATCTTACACTGTGAGTTTTTGATCTTCATGTTAAATATATATAGTGAGCGACTCTTAGCTGACTGTATTTCATACTCCATAGTAATAGCATAAATAGCGTAACAAGGACTTTTCTCGCGGTAAAAGGTTTTATACCCCCATCAGGAGGCCAGCTGTTCTTCTATGCATTTTGTGCTGGCACTGGCAGAACCCAGCCATGTACTAGCGAGAGGCAATTATCACTGGATTAAAATGTAGCCTACAGGCAGCATTCAGATAATGTGGTCAGGTTTTTGCTCCTGCTCGTGAAATTACGTAGACATTCTCACCAACATATAAATAGTCCGTTTGTTAGGGTTTGGGTTCCTTCCCTTGAAACAATTAAGTGCTTCTTAAATAAGCTGCTTTTTAAAAGGCACGATATAGCGTGAGGCAGCACCCTCTGGCATCTGAGAAGGTTAAGCATCTGTGATTAATTTGGGGAAATAGGGCGCTATCCTCTATCCTGTAATTTCACCTATTAACCTTCTGGTTAGGGGTCAGCGACATATCTCTTAAGGGGAGATTTTGACAGGAAAGAGATTAAACGTTATTTAAAACATTCAATAGAACCGTCGGATTCATTACTATGTAGCGTCTGTTTCGCTTATTAAAGGAATGAAATATTACATAATCTGGAAACACCATTGCATAGGTTTATTAAGTATAATGCACTGTAAAATAAAACAGGGGGCAACAGGCATAGCATCCTCCCTCATTATGGCGCCTAAACTTACTTACCGGGTCGTAACAACCCTGAACCCTCACCCCATCTCAGCTCTTACCTCCAAATGCTCTCCTCACCACCCTCTTCATTCTGCTAATAGACAGCTTCCCTCCTCTCAACGTAATCCTTTGTTCCCACTCAGGTCTCCAGGATTTCACCCATGCTATAAATTATTATTATTATCTTTTATTGATAGAGCGCCAACAATTTCTGCAGCGCTTCTTAACAGTCCATCCATTCAAAGCGTCTGACAAAACTAGAACTGACGAAGACAAACCAATACATGAGGCGTAGAAGGTCCTTCTCAGTACATGGTGAGCTTTGTGAATATTCTGGCTTCACACTCTTTGTGATGTTACAATACAGATAATGTTCAGTATAAATTGAAGCAGAGGATCTGCAACTCTTCAAAATCCTTAATTTCCATTCCAGTCCATTCCGGTTTAATTCTAAAGCTCCGGCATTTTCTTTAGTGTTACTACAAAACGGAGGGGGATACAAAATTACCGATAAGATTAAAATTGTGGTCTCACAGAACAAGGGGATTCCATAAAATATTTCGATCACTAGATTGTAAGCTTTTGAGAAGGGCCTTCTACACCTCATGTATTGGTTTGTCTTTGTCAGTTCTAGTCTTGTATATATACACCATTGGGAGCAGGGATCATAAGTTACCTAACAAACATATCAAATAGGTGAGACACCGATGGAAACCAGTGCAACAAAACAAGAAATCAATACAAAGCCATTCAATATTGCATGTCTTATCAATACCATTGTGAAAATAATATCTTAGCCACTTGTGTCCACCAGAAAGACCCGGTGACCCAGAAACGTGTCAATCTCCGTTGCGACTACATGGATTCAGATACAGTTGGTTCTAAAATGTTCAAGAGTTACTGAGATCCCTGGCTGAATTGTCAAATAGATTTCCTAACTCCACAAGTCAGTCTATAACAACAGTAATAATCTAACTCAGCGGTATGTCACCAAATAACCAATAATAATTCCACTGGTTACCTTTCTAACCATGTTCTGTCTTCCTGTATTTCAGAGGCACGGCGATAGCAGGGATTGTGTTTGGCATTGTATTTATCATGGGGGTGATCGCAGGAATAGCTATCTGCATCTGTATGTGTATGAAGAATGCCAGGGGCACTCGCGTGGGAGTTATAAGGACCACACACATCAACACCATTAGTTCTTACCCAGGTAAGACGGACACCTTAACTGTACAAAGTATGTAAGGCTTGTTATTGTCTCTCAACCACCTTTTACTTACACCTTGTACTCCGAAAGTGTCATTATCCACTACATTTTTTTCCATGTCAATATAAATGTTCATTGAGGGCAATACCCATTGACACCCTACTTAGCAAAATGGGGAAATATTCTCTTCTTGACTCTATAATCGGAACTGGAAGGCTTCTCATACTCCCGATTCTTCTCCATATGTCCTACAAATTGGCTCTGCTGGGAATCACCTTGTTGAACATTTCGATGTGGATACACTGTTGTGAATATGGCCTCTGATAAATCTCTGAATTTTACCTGGTCACCCCAAGGTCCCCTCAGGCCAACTCTGCCTTTTACTGAAAATATGTTCCTGTGTATCACCGAAGGTGTTGCTCTCCTAGTACTCAAAGATTAATAGTAAGATTAATTACTATTAATTATCCTGTGACATTATAACTGTTCTGACATTTCTGAGAAAGACAAGTCTAGAAATGTTTCTAGAGGCAACATAAAATGCAGATAAATTCACCTGTAACATAAAACACATATAATGTAACAACTCGGCTTACAATGAACCAAGAACCAAGAAGTCAAATAGGGAATGATCCTTTTTGAAAATCACAAGGTCAAAATAAGGTTTGAGGTAAGGAAAAGAAAGGAATATATATATATATATATATATATATATAGAAGTGTCTTCTAAGCTTGGCCAAAGAGTAACTAAAAAGTAAAACAGAGGGTTTTAAAATCAGAGGGTTATAGTATGAATTTGGTTTGGAGATTGTCCTGCAAATGCAGTTGTCACCACATCGTATATCAAAGTATTGAACATCTTGGCTGGTCTTTATCAAGTTACCGTGATTGTGTTCACCTGACATTCCTGAGTAAATATCAGTAGAACTTTAAAATTGTGTTGCATTAAACCTAACCATACCACTGGAAAAGCTTAAAACACTTATTTTTTTGCCCATATAGTTTCTCCACCACCCTACAGCTTTGAATATGAGATGGAATATCCACTGGACCTACCACCACCATACACGCCAACTCCACACATGTCTATGCAGTATCCATCACCACCTCCTTATCCGGGACCAAGGAAATAAGATTCTATGAACGGGATGCTCGACTAATGCAGAGACGGCAACATGTTTTAGTTTTTTACCAAGATAGAATAAATACAAATACAGGGGTATTTTGTGCAGGAAAACATAACATCCCAAATCTAAGCAAACATTCCAGCCTTATGTCCTGAAATGCTTGAATCGAGGTCTTCTGGACAGCATTCAGCTCTGATTCTTTATGTGTCCACTTAGACTGAACTATAACCCAAACATGCACCACCCTGTAAGGAACTTATTTATTTTGCTGTACAATGTATTTGTGAGAAGAATACTGTAAAAATAAAGATAGGGAAAGCCTTTGTTACCTGATAAATTAGTTTAATTGTAATTCTAAAATTAAATTGTCACAGATGGCTTTTTTTAAACAAATATTTACATTTTTAATAAAAAGAAATAATGCCATAAACAACTTTGATCACATTTTTGTTTTGTATCTGTTTAAGTTTATCGCCCACATGAGCCTGCTGAAAATTAGCAATTCGTTTACATTTTGTAAGGGAAAAAAAATATAACAAATTAGTAATTTTCGAGAACAGCTGATGTTCTGTAATAAAAGAGCAGCATATGAAAATGATCTAAGTGCTTTGCACGGAAGTGGTCGGCAGAGACATTGGGAGAGAGTGTGAGAGCATGAGTAAGAGTGAGAGAATGAGGGAGAATGTGAGAGCATGAGTAAGAATGTGAGAGAGAATGTGAGAGAGCATGAGTAAGAATGTGAGAGAGAATGTGAGAGAGCATGAGTAAGAATGTGAGAGAGTGAGCGAGAATGTGAGAGAGCATGAGTAAGAGTGAGGGAGTGAGCGAGAATGTGAGAGAGCAAGAGTAAGAGTGAGAGAGTGAAAAAGCAACAAAATGCAAATTAAAATTCTCTGCTTTCGTTTGTTTCGTTTGAGGTCCCCTCTCGTTCAGACTTTCGTACAAGTTAACGAATGCACAAGTCTAACAGACACACACATACATATATATATTTCTTTCTATAGAAAATCCATGACCTGTTGTTTCCAAGTTATACGTTCTGAGGAGCAGAATGTTCCTTACACTATAAGCAAGAGATCTCTAGCTTTGATAACCTGGCAGAGAAGAATATATATATTCCATATAACCTCGGTGGGTTAAGCCAACAATTCCTTATCTTAATGAGTCTCAGTCTGTATTAAAATGCTTGCTGCACCGAAATGTAAGTGCAAAAATATCTAAAAGCTATCTTAACTTTAATCACAATACTTTCATCACTATCTATAGGTATAGACGGGACACACTGATTACAAAACTCATGCCCAAATGTTAACTAAGCTATAAAGTGAATATATTTCTATTTGATTGATGTTTGCTATGTTTTATCAGGATGTCAGTGTTTTGGGAATTCTGCCTGTTAACAGAATCTCTCAGTGTCACGCAGTTTGTGAAGATTTCAGTTTTACAGGCTGTGCTGCGATGCTTCACAGAGCGGAAGGTGCTAGACGGGAACATATTGTATCCTGAATGATGTTCCTCTGTCTCACGTGACATCAGTTTACCTGAAAAGACATATGTGATGTTTAGCTAGGGTCTCTTCGTCAATCCCCCTTCCACATTTGGGACTCAATAACCCTCAAGTTGTTGTTTTTTATTATAATGGCCTTAGAACTCATGTCTGGGGTTAATTAATCAGAAAATGATAAAATGCTGTTGGCTTCTTTTTGAAATATATGAAGTATGAATCGGAAAGTGATCCCGTTATTACCATGGGGTTTTATTTATATGCACGCTAATAGGTAGCTAATAGCCTATTTGCGGATAATTCTCCCTGGGAACTTCATATTGCTGAAGAATATCAAACAGGCTTTAATGTCATGAGTAATATCCTTGAAGACGTTTCATTGAAGCAACGATGTTTGCTTGTGCCGTTTAATAGTATGGGAAGAAGTCAATAAGAAGATCCACCAGAGGTGGTTTAAGAAAAGATGGACAGGATCAGACCTAGAACTTGTGTCCATTGCCCCCTGCTGCCCCTTGCTGCATACACTTGCTTGAGAGAACGACATGGCGGGACCCCTTACCAGCTCAGCTTTGCCATATATATATATATATATATATATATCTCCGCTCCTAGAAGAACATAGAAATCGCGTCTAATGAGACCGAATGACCATATGGTCAACACAACAACAAACCACATGGCCACCTCACTATCTCTCTCTCTCACTCTTACTCTTGCTCTCTCACATTCTCGCTCACTCCCTCACTCTTACTCATGCTCTCTTACATTCTCGCTCACTCTCTCACTCATGCTCTCTCACATTCTCGCTCACTCTCTCACTATCTCTGCATAGAATTCCAAGCCTCATCATTCACCCAACATAACCCCTCCAGCAAATAATGGAGTATATTTGCTTTCAATCTGATAGCTGGGAAGGTTTTACTTCTACTGTAAGGATTTTTTTTTATTTTTAAGCTTAGTTCAGGAAGATTAAACGGACATCAAAACACACTGAACATCACTTGTGGTTTTTAATCCCCTGTTTGTTCTTTTTTTTTTTATTTGTTGCTGTTGATGGAAGATAAATGAAATAAAATCCAGAGAAGCAGATAATGATTTTATGTTAAATATTAAAGAGTGGAGTGTTTTATGACCTATATCTTGGGGTATTTTATTCACATGGAAGGAAACCATTGATTATATGCAGCTGGGAGAGATACTTAAATGCTTCCCATGAAATGGTCAGCAAATCAAATCCTCAATTCATGTGTTAGTTTACTGAATAAACACTATGTAATGTTCTCTGTAGATTCAAATAAATCATGTAAGTGTTCTTACCTATTAGTCCCCGATATCATTAACTTTTTTCATGGAATATAAAGCTTGTCAGAGCAGTGCCATCTTTAGTACCAACATATATTACCATGTGTTAATGTTATTGTAAAATCTGTATATTCTCAAAATATTTTATTGTATCCTACTGTAACAGTGCTACAGAATCTGCTGGCACTATATAAATCTAATGTAATTAAGATGACTGGCCCTGATAGCCATAGAAGGAGGATTAAGAAGAAAGGGGGTACGATCTGGAGAGGTAAGAAATAAACAATGCTCTGAGTGCGAAGAGAACGTGTTTCCTCTCTCTCTCTTTCTTATTCTTCTAGCTTGATAGAATCTAACACTGAGGCAGATGATGGAACCCTAGGAATCCAGCCAAATGGTGCGATCATTATCATGGTGGCCTTGAATATGCGCCACTCAACATTCTAGAAATAGTAGCTTCTCATGTGCCCAGATACACAATTTAAGGGGAAAATTTGGTCTTTCCGAGTGTTTTTTTTTAACAACCTCCAAAATGTGTTGATGCCAAAAAAGCATTTCTAAAGATAATGTTAACATGCTTATAAGAGTTATACCTTTTACCTAGAGTTGCCACCCAGCTGGTAATTCATAGGCTGGTGTATATAGGCTACGTATATACCATCAACCATATGGCTAATATATATTGTTAAAAGAAAGGGTAGCAAAGCCCTGCTCCACCCATTATTGTCAAACTGTAAATTGCAATGTATTAAATTACGTACTTTCCTGTGATGACTGGTACTTTCAGCTAGCCAGCTGTTCCTCAATGGATGAATTCCGTTGAGTTATTTGCCTGTCTAAGCTAAAATCCCACTGATTTTAATGAAGTTTTGTTCCTATAATTATTACGCGCATAGACACTTGCTCTGCTGGAGGCTTCTGCTAACAACTCTTATGCTGAAAAAGCATTTTTAAACTGCCTTCATGCACCTAAAAAGTGCTAACTGCGTTAACAAAGCTTAAGCTAATGCCATTTATTTTTATTTTATTAAGGAAACCCGAGTTTTTTAATTATTAACTTGCCTTAAAATATTGCGGCATAGAACTTTCCGTAATGTAACTTAGTGCATTGGGTTCCTAGGCCTAACTAAGGATATCAGCCAACATTACAGAGACGCCACCCAACCAGCAAAGCAACTGCCTTCACAAGGACAACTTGGCACTGAACACAACAAACTGCCATATAGTGTAGTCGTAAACCAGTCATTTGAGCCTACAATGTCACTTAAAAATAATTAAAACTTAATTAATTAAAAACACCTCCAATGTATCCATGTTTATGAGGCACAGTATCTCTTTCATACCTTCTGGATTACCTTTCATTGTTACTGGATGATCTTTAAGTCTCAAGTAGATGCCCCAATTTTGGGGATCATGGGCCAGTTCGGAAGACCTTCTCATCTTTTTCTGACTGCCCCAAGGAGCTGTAAAATCAATGGAGCACAGACCTCTGCTGCAGCTCCCACTTTTCTGGTAAGGTGGTGGGTAGTCCTGTCTGGCCATTCACACCAGCAACCTTAGCCAGATGCCCAACACAGGTGCCCCCATTTGGACAACAGAAAAGTTGGTGGGTATGCCTTTGGAGGCCAAATCCCTCTTTCCTCCAACGTTCCTCTTTTCTGATAGCTCAAAATGTTTACCTTGTTCCTGACATACCTGAAATCTTATAGGTTTTTTTTTCATTCAAATCCATATTTTAATTGTCATATAATGCCCATCATTAAAAAAAGAGAACACTGACGTAGAATAGGGGATAAACATTAACTACATCTACATTAACATTACAATATTGTAAAGATACATAAAAATCCATCCAACGTATCTCTTTCTATAAACAATGTTCACAAACAGCTTGAGAAGACTTGGACACTTAAGGAAATGCCTACTATATAATTATCTGCATTAAATCATGTTACGTAGTATAGCCTTAATATACTGTATATAAATTCTACCTTCATTCGTTCTCAACATCACATGATGACATCCGGAGGCTGTGTCAATTAATGAGGTGAAGAATCAGGATTTCACTACTCATTAACATGTTGTTTAAAAAATAATGTAATTAATATAACTTTGGGTTGAACGTTGACACCTTCGACAAAGTCATTCTCTTAGTGAAGTAAAAAAAAACTCAAAAGGGGTAAGAGATGTTACATTCCTAAAATAAAATGTGTCATGGTGCAATCTTTTTCTCTTGGGGACATATTACTCACATTCACAACCCAAATCAACATATGTGGATTCTAGTCATTATCCTCAATAGCCAGTAGTGTTACGTGTTCTATTGCATGATGTTGAATTAGAAAAATAATGTGGTTTTTTAAATGTTTTCCACAGATACATTGTCTGTTTTGATATTATCTCATCCTAAATGTACTCTATTCTATCCTGTAAGGATACAACTCTATATTCATTGATTTGTTTCTCTTCCTGCAAGATGAAAAATGTATGAAAAAAATAGAAAAATATATTTCTTAATTTGACAGCACAGACCTATCCCATTAAAGGGGTACTCTTATGGGGAAATAATATTTCTCAGCTTGAGCATAAAGTCCAGCGCTATATAAAGTAATGTAGGTCGACACTGACATAAACCTGTTTTTTCCTCCTTTTGCTGAAATAAACTTTATCTACAGACCTAGATGCGGCTATTGTTGTCAGTCATTTAAAATGTTTGGATGACTTTCCCTGCTGAATCACCCCAGTGTCCCCTCATTCACTAAGCCATACCTCTCTTTTACTTACTCCCTGTAGTTTAGGCATAGATCAAATAAACAACACATGAAACAACACTTGCATGTATAGATCAACTGAATAAGACATACAAGCCCTGTATTTACAGGTAAACATAAATAATGTATGGAAACATAGCATAGCAGGTATAGATAAACACATTAACACACAAAACCCAGCTTTGCATATAACTTTGGACTTCACATGTGAACTCAGCACTGAAGGTATAGATCAAATAAACAGAATCAGACATACATGTATTTGCAGGTATACAATAATAATGTATGGAAACATAACATTGCAGGTATAGATCAACTGGAAATCACATGTAAACTCTGAGGGTATAGATCAAATAAAGAACACATGGAAACAGCACTGCAGGTATTGATCAACTTAATAAGACATACAAACCCTGTATTTGCAGGTATACATCAATAATGTATGGACACATAGCATAGCAGATATAGGTCAACAGAATGGCACACAAACCCAGCTTTGCAGGTGTAAATCATTTGGAATTCACTTAAAAACTCAGCATTAAAGGTATAGATAAAACCCTAAATTACAGGCATAGATCACGGGTTTCACACCTCAAAGCCAGCCTTGGCATCCACACTGCCCACATAGAACCCATCACTTGCCAGCAGAGTACTTATAAAACTCCCAGATTCTGAAATATATAGGGGTTATGATCAGTATCTCTGCATGCTGGCGTGATGCATTTCTTCTTATGGCCCCTATCCATATCATTGGCACCGTGGAATCAAATGCGGCTGCTAAGGGGTCCCTTAAATATGTGGTCATACATGTACAGATAAAAAGTTTATGCATAATTATTATCATTATTATTTTTATATATAGGATACTTCCATCCTCTGTCTTCTAAGTCAGTAATAATCATCTAAGATACAGTATGCTGGTGGTATATCAGATGGAAATGCAATGAAAATTCACTTTTTCTAGAACCACTATTTACATTTTGCAAAGAATGCAGCCTATGTGGATTAATAAAACATGCTCAATTTGTGTTTAAAATTGTGTATTTTTGTGAACAAAGGTTTTATTCTAAATTTTATGCTATCATTTTCATTTACAGAGTATGGATCAGGCAAGATAAGATGCAAGTCAATTTAGTACAAATTGACATAAAAACGCATTTTAGCACAAACAGAAAAAGATCAGAATCCTACAGTTAGGTGCATTCGGTAGAAAAAATACTTAAAGAAAACTGCTGTTTGTTCCATAAATGAACACGGATAAACATCTCTTTTTTTGTTTTTTTCATGTGTTCAATTTTAATAGATTTTTGCTGTTTTTAAATTAATAGGCATTTGGCAACCCTGACTAAGCCAGAGGCGGATACGGTTTGTGTCTTAGAGATGTAATAGTCCTTGTGCTCCCGGTAGATACAACCAGCGGCGTCACACATCCAAGCACACTAGCCCTGCGATTTCTAGGTTTTAAAAATCCTGTAGGCAGTGGTGTATTAGGTGAATTGCTGCCCCTCACTACCTACTTTCTCTTATTCCTTGCTGCTCACATTTTTCGTGGTAAGTGTAGGGGCATGATGTCATAACCCAGCACACTGCCTCTATAAAATCCACAGCGCTAGGTACGATACTATGGTGTCTGTTGTGTAACTGGGGTGGTGGCGCCCGCTGTCTGCTCAGCTTCCTAAGCAACCACCTAGTTTGCCAATACGGTTGAGCTCACCATGAGCTGTGATTAAAAAAGTTTTGCTGTCCAATCGATGAAGGTAAAGGTTTGATCTTAAAACACATTACAAATTAGCTGTGGAATTACTATGGAAATTTTCAGCCCAAATTAGGCTATTCATGGGTACATAGTTTAGTACAAAACGCGGATTGTATAATATAGTGGTATTGTATAGTGAGGGGTCACCATCCCTGATCCCTATATCAAGGTCTTCTACCAGCATGCTAGCCAGCCGGTCTTACAATACATCATTAATACATTATTATAAATACATACAACACTGGCAGCATGGTGGTTCTTTTGTTACATCCAGTAACATCATGTTTCCATAGCAGCAAGCAGCCACATTGGCTGCCCACTCCATGGACCTGATCATTGCCTTTAGAATGTTTTTTTTTTACATTATTACCATAGAAGCTGACAATCAGTCACAGACAGACTAGCAGGCTTCTTTTCTCCCCAGACAGAGCTCTGCATTTAAGAGTAAACGTTATACATATATCTTTGAAGGGAGTCTCACAGGGGAAGGCTGCCTGTCGGTTGCTAAGCCAACACGCAGTCCTCCGACACTACAGAAATATTATTTCAGCAACTGCTTTTAGCATTGACTCGGTATAGGGAACAGAGTACTGCCACCAAGCTGACCATCTGAGGCCATTTTGCCTGCTATGCTGGCACTCAAGGGGTTATAGGGCCAGTAATGCCTGCTTTTGTTCTTCTCAAGAATTGGTAAAGAAGTGTTTTCCTCAGTGCCCAATCCTTATCTTTTACTGAAACCTTGCTTTACCATCAGTGCCCATCACCTTCCTGGCTCTGCCACATGCGCACACGGTGCTTCCAATGCCTTCTTGGTATGCCGCAGGGTTCACAATTAAACCCAGCCAGCACCAAAAATGAATCACTACACCTAAAATACTGGGAAATGTAAAGAAACTGTTTGCTTTTATCTGTTACAGAAATTTCTGTCTTTAATTATATTTATATGGGCATAAGAAAACAATAAATATTTTAGTAAGAATAAATAAACACACTTTTAGGTCATTATCTCTACAGATTTGAAAAAAAAAAAATCACAATTTGCTTTAGCAGCCGCATTTTCATCCTTCTCTCATTTCCATAGGGATTTCTCTACTAACAAGAAGCACATTTGGAACAGAAGCACCATGTAAGGTCAGGGAGTTCTGGAAGGGTGACATCATTCAAATTATCTTCCAGTGGGAGCTTTGTTGCTAGGAATCACAAAGAACATCAGCGTTTCCCTTCCTACCTTACGGACAAGGTGGATTTCTCAATATTTTCTAATGAGAAACGCAGACCGACTTCAAGGATGAACGTGGTGATCATCTTCAGCTAATGGCTCGTAGCTTAGTTAGACATGCATTTTATAACGAGGTTATTTCACTCGTTTTAGCAAATTGATCAAAAAGAAATGGAAGCTTCCTTAAAAGTCGTTACGCATTTTTATGTTATTAATTTCCACATTTACATGGATGGTGACTCTAATTTAAAGACCCGCTAAGTATGACTTAAAAAAAATGTAAAAGTCATAATTCATCAGTTTGAGACTTCATGTGTCGGATGAAATATTTCTCATAGAGCTGTTAAGAAGTCACATTACAGATTTAGGACGGTTTTTACAGATGCAAAAGGTGTATTCATAAGGAGCAATACCGGGCAGCACCACCAGCCCCCAAATCTACATGTATGTACAAGGACAACCTCAACAGGGTCTCCTCTTTGCCGTCATGCCGAGTGCTAGGAGATGGGATTGTATCTTGGGGATACGGGAGAAGATATAGTACAGAGGCTGTGTTGGCACCAGAGCATAGATGGGCAGGTTACAAGGGAGATCTTTGATCACCCAAGTGGCCCATTCAGAAGACTCTCACTGGGGAGCCCAATAGGGCAGTCTGACCCAACTATTGTCACACATGGGTTGCCAGTCTCCAGAACCTTTTATTTTTACTAAATAACATAGATAATAATAATAGAGGGAGAATTATTTCATCTCCTGTGTGTTACAAAGTGTCTCATCCTGTACTAAAGATCTTTTTTTCCTTAATAACTCTGTAACTGCATACTCTTTGTTACGGACAATGGCGGTATCCAGCTAAACATGGAGTCTCTTCCACATCTTCAAACACATCTGGCAGGCAAGGAAGGAAAAACATAATTGATATAATAAAAGATAATAATAATAATTACAGGGCTGGTGAAGAAAGGAGACGGAGGAGGGCAAAAGTGTCTTACGAATAAATATATGAAAATGTAGGGCTGTATCAATTCTTGGTAGATGTTAATCAAGAGAAACATTCATTTTTTTTTTTAGGATCCACAAAAGTGTGTAATCACCATAGCAACCATCAGTGTTCTCACTGATGGCTCCACTTTTACCCTTTTCCAAGTGACCTACACAACATGTTCCATTGTGTTGCATGTCAAACGTATATAGGCGCTAAACATATTCGACTCGTCGGAATGCACGGTTCTTTTTGTATAGTCTTGACACATCCAGTTAACCGTTTTCTAAACCCGATTCTAGTTATCCAGTTCTCACATTAAAATCACTCATTTAACGTAATGTGTATATGGTTTTTATTTACCGATACACTGTTTCTTGCAGCATGCTTACACCTGTTTGGTAGGCCTCGTATTACACATTTGTATTATTTGAGCCTGTGACTAGCTTAGCGCACCGACACTTTTTCTTTTCCCTTTTTATTTACTGAAGACAGGAATCTAATACACAACACAAAATCGCCAATGTTAGTTTATCACCAGATCGGGGATTCCTCTTCTCGGAAAGCACTAGCATTCATTGCTTCCAGTTTTTATAACGCCCTGCAATGTCCTTTAGCTTTATTCTGTCAACTGCATCCCGATTCCTATAAAGCCAGGCATGGAAGGTGAATTAGAGTTTAAATAGCAAACATGACACTTATCGCTGTGTAAATAGAGCAGGGATTAGGGCTGTTACTGTAGCTCTCCACTTCACACAGTGTGTAACACCTGATGTTATCTGCCCGGTGGATAAATCATGGTTAGAGCCGTGTGTGGATTTATTTGTAATGTTACACGAACAGTGAGCCAACAAAAGCTATGATTTAAATCGGATCCAGCGGGTGGCACCAGGCTTATTCACAAATTCAGATCACACCCAGAATATTTATTTAGCAATTACAACAAAATGGGGCAAAAAGCCTACGATCACATTTGGCCAGATTCCCGATTTGGTCAAAAGAGTCCCAACAGTAGGACTGTTAACTGTTCTGACAGTATGATGGTCATACCTTCCATAACTTCCATCGTGGGCTTCCTAGACCACACCAGCTTCAGGAAGAGTGGCTTTGTGAAGGGGTGGGGATAACTAGATATAGGGGTGGGGCTAGCTGCAAGAAGGGAACTTCCCTGGTTGGGCCACCCAAAGTGGTCCCTCCTCTGAGGTTAAGGCTAAAGTAGAGATGGGGCTAGACATGGATGGGGCAGGGCTAACCCCGAGCCATGCCTTTAGTGCTGAGAGTAGGAGGGGTGAAGCACTACTCCTAGCCCTGGACAAATAAGAAAGTGACCTGGAGACCCAGGAAAGCCACGCTTTACCCAGAGGCTCCAGGTCAAACCCAGAAAATTCCCAGGTATGCATGCTAGCCATTATTTCCAAGACACATATACATTTCACACGTGGCTGAAAAGTGTTGCCCTCTGCACAATGTGGGATATTCGGTTATAGATTACACATCCTGCATGGATGTGCTGATTAGCAACATATAAATGCATACGTGTTTTGGAAGAATGGCTCGAGTGGTCACCATAGTCTATGATGGATTTCCATGAGCTATAGTGTCAACAGAAATACTGAGTGATATATGAGAGAGACTGGCAGAACTAATAGGGTAAATGCCTGGTGTGCCAGCGAGCGATAGTGCCACACACTGCCACTTCAGCTGGGTGCTGCAGCAGGCAGCCAGCGGCTCGATATACCCAGCTGCACACTCCATCAGCACACACATGAAGCATATCCAGCCGTCAGCCGCACTTACATCATCAGGCGGCTGCTGGCTTTAAAGGGCCAGGGCTTGTCATTGCCGGTCTGACCCTGGTTGTTAATGATTGAATGCTGACGGGATTATTATAAATAAAATAGTTAAATAAAGCCATCATAAAGTCTTTACCTTATCATTTAAACAGTGGCAACAATGTCAGGGCTAAAACGTGAAAAGCATGACATTCCATAAGAACTAATATAAAGTGATGTGTTTAGAAATGTATGTGTTCATTCCACCATGTAAATGTAGATTTCATTTCTTTTGGACTCGATTTGATTGTTTCCACACATGAATATACTTTGCATTTTCGGTCACGAGCCACGTTCTCTTTCTATTTACATTAAGTTAATGTATTGCTTTCTGAGGGAGCTTTTTTTGCAAAAAATGCAATAATGTATACTTTATATCCAGCCAATGAAACGTCTCTCTATTTAATAATGGGCTCTTTGCTTTGGGAAAATTGAAAAGCATAAACCATTGAATGACAGAAAAAATAATAATAAATGGAATTAGCATTGTAAGGGGTATGTGGATTACGTCGAATAAATGTATGATCAAAAAGAGCTTTATGCTCCACGGATTGCATGTTCCTCATATATCCCTCATGTTTTAAAGAAAACAAGCCCATTATAACATCCACACATTGAGATGAATGCGCTGGGTATCATTAGAAATATTTTCACTACAGAATTAGCGTGACTTTTGAAGCGTTCGTGTGTATTCCACCTTCTACCGGCATGCAGCACAAGGTAGCCACCGGACCCCATCTATACATTTAGTTTTAGCCAGTCAGGATTATTTTGGTTGCTTATGATAAGTTCCATTTTCTTTAATGCCCTATTGGGTCTCTAAAGTTACATTTTCTATTGTTTGGTCCTAAACCAAGGAACTAAAATGGCTGATAATCAATGTGGGTTGTCTGTGAGGTACTTTGTTGTCTCAAGTATGACCTTGGCTTTCTCCTGTTAATGACCTTCTTTCTCACTCCTATGATTTGATGTTTTATTAGCGTAGGTCAAGTAGCGCAGTAATAGGGACACAAACTACATTTTACATATAATATGGCCAATGGGCTTTATCTAGCTACATTCTACATGTATTCACTTAATATAACTGCATAGATAGCTAGTAAAGAGAGCACAGAAAGGATCAAGTCAGTGTGTAAACGTTTCCTACAGTCCACCTGGTGGCATCATCTGGAATCTCCTCTGGCCTGTTTCTACTAAACCAAACATTTTAGCCATCCCTAGTAACACCATGTCAAGGGCCGCAGCCTTAATCATGCACAGCCATACCCCAGATGCAATAATCTAGAAAAGGGCTTGACTAGGGGTGGCAAACCTAGCCCCAGCAGCCATTGTGGTGGAGAGGTACCCAAAAATCTTAAGGCACCTCTGAGCTTTTTAGTCCACAAGAGCCCTATGATGCTGGCCTATAAGTGATTAATGTAACTATTATCCAGTATGCGCACAATGTCTGAGATACACACGTTTGTCAGGACATATTCTTCAAGACTGACGATTTAGATCTCCAAAAGGGGCCAAACATGGGACTGCACCTTCACAGCTATTTGTATTGGGACTTTGTGCATTACCCTAATAAACTAAGGACTCATCTAAGCTTTCTAAGCACTGTGGGGCATTTAATGTTAAATAAAGAACATTTCTATAATGTTCTGTAATATCTGTCCTTTAGAGTACTTATCATGTCTAATGCACAATTACCCTATAGAACACCGTATACGTTCCCCTAATGCACTGGAACATCATATGCATGTTGTAGGCAGGTTTACCCAGACCTAATCCTTCTGTCTGTTACAATCAACTTCATTTGCAATAATCCAGAAACACGTAACTCCCTGCCTCTGAGTTTACTCTAAACGTGGGATCTAAGCTCTATTAGTCCCCAATCATTGCCTCTGCAGCCTTTATTTCTTATAAAAGGTGGAGACTGGATTTCAATCACTTCTCCAGAAAGAACGAACAGCCTTGTAGCTCACTAATAGGCTCCCTGACATACCATGGAGTTAACCTTGTAACATAATGTAATATGAATGAACATAATGTAATATGAATGAATGAGTGTGACATCATGAAGGAATGTAGAAGAATCTACAATAAGATAGTGGCTTTTTTGTTTCTTTGTTACATTGTGCTTTATTTTTGTTGCCATGGAAAAAAGAGGGACCTTTTTTAATAAATGCTTAGTTCCTTATTCTGGCTATATATAATATATATATATATATATATATATATATATATATATATATATATATATAATAAAGGCTGAAAATATGAATTACATTTGAATGGAAATGGATTTACTGCAATTGAGTAAACACATTTTATAAAATTGTAAAAAAAAAAAATATTTACTGTGTAATTCACTTCTCATTTCATTATCCGGCAGTGCCAGGGGTGCTGTTAAAATATTTTGTGTTGTAATTTATTTTAATATGATTACATGAGCAAACAAATGCATTGATTGCATAAAAAAGCTTTAATATTTTATTACTTTTACCTGTACCTCTGGGCTGTGTGGGTTTAGATTTGCTTGTTTTTCAAACAGTAATAATGTTGAATCTGAATGGGTCCAGTCATGGTGGAATGTTGGCCAGCAGCGGCTGAAAACAAGCTTGTATTCTTCCTACACCTCTGTGTTTTAATGTTTTCATGTAAATTCAGATTCATTTGGGTTTGTAAACCAAATAGAAAGCGTCCCTGTTTTGTTTTGCATCTCTCATTCTCATATTTCTCGTTTCCCTAATTTTATTTCAGAAATATTGAGTAATGAAGTCATTGTTGACTTTTAAATTGAATTCGGTCTTCAATACTAGAGTCTGTCTGAGCCGGTATATTCCCAGATGAAGTCATTAGAGAGCGTTTTGACAAATCCTTTTACTGAATTAAAGACATCTAAGTAGAAAAAAAACTGAGGTCAAGAGGTAGAAATAGGACAAAACCAACTTGCTATGATGCTTAAAATATTGTAACACCCTTCAAAAGTACTTGCTTCATGGTGTTGACAGGACACTTCGGCCCCTGTATGGGCATTAGATTAAAAAATAGGGGGGTTTGATAACACCTCCTGCCGAAAGTAAAGTAATTCTAGTGCAAAGTTTGAACAGTTATCCTATTACCATGGTAACAAATAGAATAGACCACTTTTCAAGTTATTAAATGGCGCTAAAACCACTTATCAAGTGAGTTGGACTGGTTATCCTATCACCATGGTAACAAATAGAATAGACCACTTTTCAAGTTATTAAATGGCGATAAAACCACTTATCAAGTGAGTTGGACTGGTGCACCTACAGGGGTAAAAATGCAGAAGGGTCATTAATGGTTACGGTAATAGAGCAGCTATATAAAAAAGGGTCTGGAAAAGGTGGTGGAAGTGTGATGTTGTGGAGGTGTGGGGGAGTGATGATGTAAAGGTGTGATGAAGTTGAGGTGTGGAGGTATGAGAGTAAGGATGTTTTAGTGCGAGTGTGTATGTATACGTGTATATGTAGGTACGTGTGTATGTATGTCAAAGTGTGTGTGTTATAGTAGCTGTGTAAGGATGTGTGTGCGTGGGAGAGTGTACTTGTGTAAGTTTATGTAAGGGAGTGTGTAAGTCTCTGTATATATATATATATATATATATATATATACATTATATATGAACATAGCTAAGCACAGTCACTTTCTAAACAGGAACACATGGTGAAGATTATACAGGGCCAAATATAATAATTCTGTGAAAGCAAAGAAATTAAAAACAAGAAAAAGGATGGATTTGGTGCAAAGGTATTTTAGTGATGTTAATTTAACTAATGGTCCTAAAGTACTGCTGAGTAGAAAAATATCTGCTTCAGGAAGAAATCCATATCTTTGATATTTATACCTTTCTATGTCAATTCCATTTTAGAATTTATTTTCAGGGAGTAAAATGTCATGACGCAATAAAAAAATATAAAGTACTATGATATAATTAATAAAAAAACATTAACCAGCCTTCAATTCAAATAACAGAAATAATTAATAATTAATAATAATCAACCTTGTGTGACTTTACTGAAGAATAAGGACAGGTACGAAAGTAGATAAGAAGATTCCAGAATGTACGGACAGGAAATTGGTTGTAGGCCAACAATAAATGATTAACAATGACAGAGGAAGACATGGTCAGGAAACAAAACAAGCTAGCGATGGGCCAAACCAGATCACACAAGTATAAACAGGGCAGCACCCTTATTTATTAAAAAAAGTGCTGTCTCTACAAAACACTTCCATTTTCTTTAGTCTCAGAAATTAAGATCTTAAGAGACATAATAATAAATGATTTTAATTATGAAATGGAAGGGAGAGAAAAAGAAAAGGGGATCGTAAGCAGAGAGAACTAATCAGAAAAAAAAAATTGTAAGTGTTGGGCATCAGAGGAGAGAAAAACGACTGCTAAGGGTGTTTCCGAGTCTGCTTGATAACAAATGTAATTAAGAAGATGGAAAAGCATACCTCCCAATGATCCTAGTTTTCCCAGGACACTCATGATTTTTGGGCAATTTCCCACTGTCCTGGAAAGCTAGTGTGGATGATGGGCCATGAGAACTATTAAATCAATGGAGGTCTGTGCTGTTGCAGCTGTTGATCTCCATTGCAGCTCCCATGTGGCCACCTCGCAATGCTCTGAAGTTGACCACCACAAGCTGGCTCTTCCTGCAACGCACGATCCCAAAAGTTTCCAGCACTGGAGATATGACGAGAGGTGGGGAGGGACCTCACCTCTCGTCATATCTCCAACACAGGTCCTGGTTTGGACACCTTAAATGCTGGTGGCTATTGGGAAGTATAAACTGAAATGGAACTGTTTTAGTTCTTCTTCTGTCCACAATAAAGTCAAGTTACTCAAGTCTCAGCGCTCTTACATGGGATGTGATCCAATTAGAACAATGGGGCTCTTAACACAAGGACTCTCCTTTATGATAAGAGGGTCCTATAGTGTAAAACAAAATAATTTTAAGTTCCTCTCGAAAACATATCTCATGGACCAGCAGATTGGGTGTGAAGCTAGTCGTCTTATCTTATGAACCAGCAGCTTGGGTGCAGTTCTCTCTGCACATACAAAAAGTTTTATAGTATGCAGGCGTAATGCTGGAATTATTTAATTTCTGTAACATTTAGGAACTACAAAAACCCAAAAGGAAACACAACTGAAAGGTGTGCAAGAAGAAAACATCCTCTATTAGCAACAAAAATAGTTTTTTTTTAATCAATTTATTATCTAGCCATCATAATGGAGCAAGACTGATATTTTGTTGTAGTACTTGTTAAGCTAAATGAAAGTACGGTCAGGGTTTGCCCCTGACTCTTAGGGTTTTTGGTTACCAGTATTTTAAGGTTGATATCCCTGCTTGAAAGCAGGTGACTCAATCTCTAAATGATGACAAGTCAAGGTTTCATTGAGGACTGGTATTCAAGCAATTTGGCCCATAACTACATAAAGTCACATTGGGCTGTTAAAAGGTTAATGTTAAAGGATTACAATTCCAAGAGTCTCAGGATCAGCTCATATCTTTTAAAACCTTGCATGCTACCCGCAGTTTCCCCAATACCAGATATGCAGCCCGGATGACCCGGCAAAAAGGTTATTAGACCTTATTTTCCAGGTGGCTTCCTGATGGTACACATTTAGTATCCATGTTAGTAAAGCCTTTTATGGTGTATAACCCTGTAAGCTCGGTGTGAAAGGATGTCCAGCGGCACTACGTCGTGAAGTCGTACTGCAATGTGAAAAACAAACAGGGTTTGGCGGCTGTGCATTTGTTTCTTCACTTTGCGGTTTACTCTTGGGGACTGCCACGAAAGCAGGATTTATACACCATGAACACAGAGAACGGAAAGAATCTGTACGGTCCTATGACAGATCTGCAATCAAGTACGTAGGACCTTCAAGGAAATGGCAAGAAATGTCCAAGATCAGTCCCTCCTCTGTGATATCACCATGTGGCATCATATTGAAAGTATTATTCTGCCGGCTGGATATGTGCGGCCACATGTTAAAATTACTGATCTGCCAAAGGGAAGAGGATCATGCCATCTAGCATCGGCCCACCGGGCCATTATCTGGTTTACCGGATGGCCAGTTCAGGCCTGTTTCCATATTGGGCTTTATGGCAATAAATCTGGTCATACATTAGGGGATGGCACAAATAAAATACCATTTTGCTTGCAATTTTAATAGCACGTTGTAAAGATAGAACATACTCTACATACATTGATGATAAAGCTCCATTAATATTAAGTGTGTATGAAACAGGACACAGAACTAACGAACCATGGAATATGGTTGGAGCTGGTTGTGTGAAACACCGGTTAATTTCAGTAGTGCCCGCACATGCATTTTGGGACGGTAAACGTCACTGTTCCTAGCAGGACTTATCGGGTAGCTGTAGAGCTTCAGCAAGATGTTTTAGTTCTCTAGCCATAAACTGCATCTTGCTCACTCGGTAGGCTGCCAATCACAGCAGATTGACAGTAACGGGTAAAGCTTCTAAAATTGAAATATGTCCTCATATAAGCTAACGGACATTTATATGTTGACATGTGTGATGTTCTGATATGATCCATTGAAGAGGGACCATCAGTAACAGGTTCTCTCGTGTCTTCACATACCTGGCAAGCTATATGTATTTCAGGTTAGAAATAATTCAGCTGTTTATTTTGAAGAATAGTAGATTCTCTAAATATGTATTTCAATGTTTCTTTCTTTTACTCATGTTGCGGGGATATAAGCTCATTCTGCTAGACAGTAGGGATAAAAGGATCAAAGACCATAGGCCTGGGTCACGCTATCCTGGTCCTCAGAGCGTCACTAGGAGTATATTTCACTACTGTACCGCTCAGAGCAAACTGTACCTGAATAACTGAAGCAACAGGATAGCAGAAAAAAAGAGAAGTAGTTCTTTGTACATTATCTGCCAGCGACATGATAATCATTATACATCTTTTGTGCCGGAACCAACGGGTAGGGGCTCTGATGGCTAACGCTTTTTATCCTGAACCATGTGTTTTGAGTTTGGCCTTAGGTACAGTAGATGTAACTCAGGGCAGTCACAATCTACTATTTGCTCAACACTTTGTATTCTTTCTGAAAATGCTGTAGTGTTTCAGATACTAAACACTTAACTCAGTCAGTTGGCAAAAATATCCCATTATGTTCTATTCCCGAGTCTAGACAATTTGTGATTGAACCCATTAAATCTTTACCCAAAAGTTGTCGACCTTGCGATATGACGTTACACCAAGTGGCTCAAAACACGAACAAGGATATACTCAAGTCCTAGGACACAAGTCTGCTACCTTGTCACCTATACTTTAATCATACCAAAATTGACTAGTCTTGAACCTGTTCCCATCACACAGCAAACTGGAGTTTACTGGGCTACATTGTTGCAGAAGCCCGGCTAAAGCTAGATGTGCCTAGGCTGCCATGTTTGTAGGGGCACAGTAGAAGGAAAAATGGAATAAGTTATGGTAGAACGTTGCCATTTGTCCAAATCATACTATTTATTTTGCAGGACAAACTGATTTCCAGGCATTGTCCTGTTGTCCTGGCAAACACCGACACTATTTCTCTTGAAGACAGCTGGGATCTTCCCCTAATTTCCCAGACCAGGCCAACAAGCTGCGACAATGATTGAGGTCTCTGATTTTGCAACAAAGACTTCAATCATAGCTCTTATGTGGTCACCTCGCGTGGGTAAGGTAGGCTGGTGGTCCCAACCACATCTAACCATGCCACCGATTTGGACACCTGAAATCTTGGGGGCATATGCTGCCTACTCCTATGCTATCTCTGCCCATATGTCTCCATACGGTTCCTACTTATGGTCCTTATCTTATACCCAGAGCCCACCAATAAAGCTACCGTAGGCTTGGAGAAGTAAAATAATACATTACCCTGTGTCATCACAGTAATGGCTCATTTCCATGCGTTAAAATGAATTTTCAGAGCATTTGATAATTATGTCAGGGTATAGTTGACTACTTTAACACCACAGTCTGAACAAGCCTGTATTTGCATTTACGCGTCATGCCTTTAGGAAATGGTTCACGTGGGTGTATTTTGCCGTCTCTGTAACATTAGTCAGTTATAATCATTGGCTGCCATTCTGGTATATGAATAATTTGCTTTGTTTGGTTTCCTTGTGAAGGCAGGTTTGGAAATTCCAAGACAGTGACGGCGATAAATAATAAAATAATAATAAACAATATAAAAATCCCATTCTCCTATTGTACGCAATACTTTAACATGTCCTATAACTGTATATTATCTACCTTAAGGTTATTGTTCATTTTCACTCTCCCACGTGATAAATAATATAATAAGTAGTTTAACTTTATCTAAAGAAAATGACAGACAACTGAAAGTAAGTAGACTTCACGGGAAAGGCATCATTTAACCTCAAGGTGTTATAAAGTGCATCGAGACGGTTTACTTCCAGCAGAGAGAAAAATTCAGAAAGCATCACCACGACGCTGGAAAAATGTTAAAATGCGAGCAATATTTTAAATGTCACTGCTCTTAAGCTTTACCATATCTGACTGATAAAAGCTCCGGCAAGTCGCCGTATTTTGGTTAAAGAGGATCTGTCACCGTAGCATTTTTTTTTCACTTCAAATTTTAGTTTTACATTTTCAGTGGAATTTTCTGCAATATATTTAAGTTATGAAAAAAAAACTTTCATTATTCATTCTCCTGCCCTGAACTCACCTCCATTTTTCTTGTTATGAAAGGCAGGGCCATAAGCTTGGAAGACATATAAAGGGTCTTATCCCTGCCTGAGAGCAGAGATCGGTAGATAGATGGAGCAATAAATAAAACAAAAAGTACCAGTTCCTGCATGACGGTCGCCGATCCTTTGTTAGATCAGCTTGCCAGCATGTAGAAACAATGGTCTGATCTCGTCTTATATACATTGAGACATAACAAATTGGCCAGACTTGGGACTTCCATCCAAAAAAAATATAGGTGCGTTTTTTCCCATTTAGAAAAATAGAACAGATGCGCATTTGGGAGCTTTAACTCCCTAATAAAAAAAAATGGAGGATTATGAAAAAATGCCTACAAAATGCCCCAGGCTTTAGGGTACAATATGCCCTTGGTAATGAAGGGGTTAAGGTACTTGTAATTCCAAACAATGTGGTCAGATCTTGCCAGTGTGGACACATACCTGTCAAATTCCAGTGACATTAATCGGCACTCTGACAGACTCCTTCAAAGCGTTTCACTTTTTCTCAAAATGGTTTAAATACTATTAATGTGGATTTTTTTCTCATTAACCTTTTTTTCTGTACTCTCTTGCTACAATAGTTTATGCTTAGGCCCCGACTGGGAAATGTGAGATAAATGACAATCTAAAGTCCTGTAAATGTCAGTAAAAAAAAATATTGGATGTTGATAAAAAAAATTATAATAAAAATAAAATTAATAATAAAAATAATGATTAAAAATTGGCTTTTAAATTGGAAAGTGCCCTATTGTCTTTCCCAACCCTTGAGGACAATCTGTTTGCTGACTTGCTGTAAGGTTAAAGACAAACCCTACTTATAGATTTTAGAGAGCCTTAAACCGAGTTTAGTGAATGACTTGGTTGCAGTGGCATTTCCTAGTCCTAGGTAATGGTTCTTTAATTGGCATGAAGTGGATCATGGCACCCCACCAGCGTTTTTAATAAATGAAAGGTTGAATTCTTTCATATCTGCCATGTTTTGTTTCTTTCTAAATAAAAAAACACCTCTTGGTGTTATGAATTCTCTCGCAGGAGGTGTTTTTTGTGTGTGTGTCACATATTTATTATTATTATTATTATTATCTTTTATTTATATAGCGCCAACAATTTACGCAGCGCTTAATACAATACATAAATTCAAGGGGTCTGACAAGACGAGAATTGACAGACTAAGACAAACCGATACATTAGGTGGAGAGAGCACGGCTCGCAAGCTTACAATCTAGAGGGAATGGGGTGACAAACATAAGGCATAGAGAAAGGGTGAGAGGTGGTGTGGTGGTTGTATCAATGACAAGGAAATTCTAGCGGCTAAGGTGGCGAGGCTTCCCTGAAGAAGTGAGTTTTGAGATGTTTCATGAATTTTGAGGGAGAGTAAAAGCTCCGAGGGAAATCTTGTAGATGGGAAAAGGAAGAGGTGAAAAGTGAGGAGGAGAGCCTTAGGCCGTGGGAAGAATGTAAGGATCGAGTATGGAGGAGCAGAAGGAGAGGTTTGAGTCAAGGATGACCCCAAGGCATCGGGCCTGGTTAGTAGGAGAGATAGTTGTGTTGTTAATGGTGATAGAGAATTCAGGTAGTGGAGTGGAGATGGAAGGAGGGAAAATAATGAGTTCAGTTTTAGAAAGATTAAGTTTCAGGTAGCGTTGTGACATCCATGAAGAAATAGCAGACAAGCAGTTGGTAATACGGAACATGAGAGAGATCAGGAGAAGATTGGTAGATTTGGGTATCATCTGCATATAGATGATACTGGAGGCCAAATGAGTCGATTAGTTTGCCAAGAGATGAAGTATAAAGAGAGAACAGCAGAGGGCCAAGGCCTGAACCTTGGGGGACGCCAACCAAAAGTGGAAGGGGCGATGATGTCTTGCCAGAGAAGCTGACAGAGAAGGAACGGGTATACAGATATGAGGAGATTTGCAGGTTATTTTATTGTATTCCTAAGCGACGGTTTCTGTGATCTAAAATAGCATTTCTTTTTAAATATCTGCAGAAGAATTAGACTGTTTTGAAAAAACCATTACAACCCCAGCTTTAATAAGACGTGAAGAGGTGGGACTGGTATTCGATGTAGAATATTTCTCTTGGCAAAGGCGTCGTGAGCGTTCCTCTGGTTGCATCACCTGTGTTTTCCAGCGGAATATTTACATTGAGACAAAGCATGTTCCTGGAACTCAGAAGGCTGACAGACGCTCTTCTTCTCAGTTCAAACACACGCACACACGCTAACGCCTGAGGCACGGCAGCAAGAGCTATCCTGCCCCAAACCGCTGCAAAGCATTGTATCAATTTGAGACTTTTAACGAGATGGCCAGCCCCGCTGGGCTTGCTTCTCCAGGCTTGTGATTGGAATATGGCCCCAAAAGTTTTGACTACAGCCACTGGAACTAGGGCAGCCCAGGGTTGCAATGGGTGGGGTGGGGGCAGCACTATGGGCACAATATAGGCCCAGGGCAAAGGAGGATTTTACTTCTCTTCGTCTTAGACGGGGAACGAGGAGTCAACGGGGAAAGAACTAGTAAACTTGTTTTTCTAAAAAGTATGATACGTTAGGAAAGAAGAGTAACTTTTTTTCTTCCATGGAAGGAAGCTTAGGGATTTCACAATGACAGGATGAGGCCAGGATTCTAAATTGATACTAGACCCGGCGCTGATGAGCTAGCATGGGGTATTTGCCTCCCTGGTTGCCCTTAATTTGATGATCAGATTGGCTGCCTGGTGGGCTTTTTGACCCCTGACTTAACGCTATCTTGTGCAGCTGATCCAATCCTTTAATGTGATACATTGTACACTAACATTAAACTTGCCAGGGCTGCTTGTCATCTGCAGTCCCTTCCGGACATCAGGTGACATCTGCGCACCTAGTTACCTATAAAATATAGCGTATGGACGAGTATAAATATAAAAAAGCCTATTAGAAGCTGCAGCGCTTTCTGCGCATGCACACGGGGGCCAACGGAACCCTTGCAAAGCCAGTGCTGGAGCTGTACAGCACTGAGTATACCCTGTGTCGGTTAAAGCATCTCTTACATGCAGAATAGCTGGCATGCAGCAAAAAGTGCCGGCCACGTGCTGTCATATCTATCGGATGTATTAAAGTCTGTATGATGGCTGCCATGTCCCTCCAACAGGATTGTCATTACCCTGTCCCTAAGAAAATATGATGTAATATGATGTCACACGGCCCGCATTATGTAACCCAACGACTACGATTAAATATGGACTTTATACACAAACATAGGACGAGGATCGACGGCCGAATGGTTCTTATCTGCCGCCATATTCTATGTTTCGAGGTTAAATGGCCCAAGTATCAGTCTGAACACCCTCACAATAAACAGTACTTATACTATTGGTTTTTTTTTACACAACTGCTTCTAAATTGGAGTCAGAGCCGGATTTCCTAAATCAGTTGCCTACAAGCCCCCCATAAATCTCATCTGGAGGGTGCTTATGATAACATGCATGGGGACTGCAGCTCTGCATATGGTGCATATCAGCCGCGAACAGATGTACCGTATTTCCACCGTCTCCAGTGGTGTGCCAGGCGATGTATAACGGGGATTGGTGCAAAACAGGGCAGGTGCTGCGCCCGCTCCCAGCCCCCACCCCGTCTCCACACCACGGAACGCTGCGGGGCCGTACAGCGAGCGCCGGGTGTAGTTCTCACTACCTGCCGCCAGGGGTCGCCGGCGCTCTCGGGTGGGCAGGAACAGCTGACGCAGCCCCGTGGCTGGAAGACTTGCCTCCTCTGTGAAAGGCTGTGCCGCTCAGTACCGATCACCGGCTCGCAAGGCATCGGAGACCCCCCTCCGCCCGTTCATCTGCCCATACCGCGGATAAGGCACCTTGCCTGCCCCAGCTGCAGCTATGCTGCCCCATATAACGCTTCTCGTCCTCGCTGCAGGAGCCCTGGCTGCGGAGGTAAAGAGAGGGAGGTGGGGGGTGGGAGGGTAGATTTATTTTGTGCCCGGGAGCTCTGCTCGTCTCTCTGCTCGCATTGTGCTTGGGATGCAGGATTGCACCTTGTCCGGGTTTGTTTGATTCCCCCCTCCCAACCAAGTACGTGTCCCTTTAACCCTCGGGGTACCAGGCTCCTGGTATATTGAACACTGATCTGCTACTCAAAGGGTTAAGGGGGGGGGGGTGAGTGCAGAGGACACCACGGCAGGTCAGTGTCTGCATCCCTTTAATGATCCCCTCCATAAATCCCCCACATTCTGAGCGAATAGTGATCTAACATGTTTAACCCCCCCCCTGGCACTGATGCCCTCCCCATCACTAGCACTAATGCCCCCCCTGATGATACCCATTGACATGGCTGACAGTGATCACCTCTTTGGTGACCCCACCAGCCACAATGTGCCCCCTGTATAAAGCTTGCCGCTGTGACTCATCCATTGTATAAACCGGAGAAAGCCTCAATTGTGCTAAAAAAGAAAAAAAACCCTTGAAAAAATACCCTTTCTGCCCTCCGCCCCCCGCCCTGTGACATCACACCCTGTGACATCACACATCTAATAACGTATACTAACATTGTTACGGTTCTTGTGATTGTTTGTTAATATGTATATATTTTGGTGTTAATTCCCGTCATTGGGAGTCATGTAGAGGATGTAATCCGTGTTTTAGCGGCTGGTCGTAACGCTTGGTGCCCCCCCACCCCGATTTGTTCTTTCTTAACCCTTTCACGCGTCCATCCCCGGCGATCCGTATCGGAGCGTGGAATTCTTTGTCTCCGTCCCTTGCGTGGACCCTCGTGTAGTGTATACTCCTTAACGCAGCCCACCTGTCTCGGCGGTCTCTCCTCCCGTGTCTCAGACATGGAATCTGTCACCTCGATGGGCTTTCTCTTAGATCCCCCCCCACGTCTCACGAGCTCCAGCGGGGAGCTGTCCCCAGGGGCCGGGCTGCGCTGCTCACAGCGGTCCCGTAATTCTTATTCACTGATGATGTCCTCTCTTTTGTGTCCCGGATCAGGTGCTTTTGTCTGTATGTCTTGGGAAATAATAGGGAAACCTACCCCGGGCTGCCTATTCTGGATGAGAGTGATAGGGGTGCTTTGCTATTTAGGAGGGGGGGCGTACGCGCCATTGGGTGGGTAGTAAAGAGGGGCTACATAAAAGGATTAGACTGGAAGAAGATTAAGACACAGAAGATGGCGGCTCTGCAGTGCTTCAAAGAAAATCTGGATGAAGAGAGGAGCTGCAGGCGGCCGGAGCTCCTTCCACCGCTAGGTGTTCGCGTCCTCGCTCCATTCATGTATCGCCTCCCAGGGCTATCACGTCTCACCGGGTCATATTCCGCATTGAGATAACCTGCTGGGGTCACGAGTCACCTGCTCACCTAATCCCGAAACGCACGGGGAGAGCAATTAATTAGCTGTTTGTCTCCTAGGAAACGGGGCGAAATAACAGGATTTTAATGAAAATGTTTTTTTTTTTTTGTAAATTAAGAAACACGATCTAAAATCCCATAATCGTGTAAAGGACGCTGGCTTCTAAATATTCGGTGACGTGGAATAGATTTGTAGAGAATTAGGAAATAGCTGTTTCTGGTAGTCATGTAATATCTGATTTCTAGCCCAAAATGACATCCCCTGTTTCTGGATCACCTATGGTCTTATGAACCACCATATGAACAGCGCCACCCCGATCTATGGTCCTATCCCCCCCACTTTCCCTTTATCTCCCCTAACACACCGGCTCCTTGGGTTGAAAGCCTATGGCCAAGTGTCTGGCTAAGCATTGTGAGAGTTATCAGCTGTCCCTTTGCTCAGACAGCATTCCCTATTTCCCTGGCTCTCAAACACCTTTTATCTTTTTAGACGTCTTAATCCGTCCTTAAGAGTTCTGTGTGCGCTGCTTATTGTGTAATAATGTATGCGTATGCGTGTGCGCGTGTGATGTCATACATGTACATGTTTCCTGGGCTGTGGGAGTGAACGTCGCTGTGTAGCGCGCCCGAGGATCTGCTTACCGTCTCTATACGTTAAATAAGCTTTGATTCATTAAATGCAGTCGAAATAATTGGAACGATTGTCGTTCAGCTAAAGGTCAGCCAAATAAATACGCCTTTGGGAATTGTGTGTGCTTCGATATGACATCATCCCCGTGTGACAGCTGTGTGGGATAATTAGTGTTTGGCTCGTAGCCTCTGTATATTTCGGCCGTGCCAGCGTCATAAAGGAGGTTTTAAGTAGCGTTTGCCTAACTTCGCTGTGACTCGCTTACCGTACAGCGCTGCGGACTGGCACTGGGCTAAAAGCCGGGTCTCTCCCGGGGCGGCTGGACCGAGATCTTGTATTTAAAGCCCGGGTCTGTCTGTCCGTCGGGTCTGTCTGTCCGTCGGGTCTGTCTGTCCGTCGGGTCTGTCTGTCCGTCGGGTCTGTCTGTCCGTCGGGTCTGTCTGTCAGTCGGGTCTGTCTGTCAGTCGGGTCTGTCTGTCCGTCGGGTCTGTCTGTCTGTCTGTTGGGTCTGTGATCCCGCGTTATGCAGCGTTTCCGCTGCAGTGGAGACCGGGTTAGATGCCGCTGCATCACGTTCTGCACCTCGCCAGCGTTTACGGTCGCCTCTCTCTCTCTCTCCTGTCTTCTGACATCATACTCTGACTTCACTCCAAAACACGCACCCATCCCGGGAACCGACCGAGTACCGTCCGTCCGCAGTGGTCGCAATGTGTGTGACCCTTTGTAGTAGCCCAATGGCTTACAAGCCCCAGGATCTTTAACAGCGGCCCCTGTGTTCTGTATCCGTGCAGGTGGAACCTGTATACCGTAATACACATCTTAATAACGTAGTATCGGTTGGTCCGCCAGCAGGTGAAGACCCGTCCAGTCTTATAAGCTAAGCCCTGACGGCTGTTTATTCCGGTGTAAAATTCTACAACCACAGAAAGGGTTCGTATGACCCGCTGTACAGCGCTGCGGAACATGATGGCGCTATATAATAATAATAATATGACGCACTACCTAAACACACATTCTTTAGTCAGACCCCGTTAAAGCCTGGACTCTGGCCAGGAGAGTTGGGTTTTGGCTCCTTAAAGGTCCAACCCCAGTGAGCTTCTGCAGCATGAAGCGCTTGGCCGGCCCTGCATAATGTATGGTTAAATTCAGTGAGATTTCTGCTAAGGCTCCTTACACTAGAGACAGCCCGGGCCTCCATAACGAATAGATGTGTCTGCTGGTTGGTTGAACTGACAGCCATAGCAGCAGAAGAAGCTTCTTATTAGTTTGTGTTTGTTATCGTCGTCCGGATTCCGACGTATCCTGCAGCTTGAAAGCAATTTCTAACTAGCGGGTAATTGCGTTATTCCGCCCCCCGGAGATACCCGAGCTGGGGGATGGATGCCTGGTACTCGGAGGGTTAATTCAGGTCATTAGTGATCTGAGACGGGCAGACTGTGTGCCGACCGCAGTTTCTTTAACCCTTAAAGCACCAGACAATTATTAATAATAAATACGAACACCATGCATTTCCATTTGCACCGACTTCTGCCTGCCAAGGGGCAAGAAGCAATAAAAACACTTTTTTTTTTTCCGTTGAGAATAAGCCAGAAGGCTTTCGAGTTTTCCATTTCTGTCTGCCGGGGAGCCGCCGGGGTGTCGTTTGTTGGCAGGCTACGCAAGCGCTGGTGTACCTAACGGAGTTGATGTGCCTGCGGGTCACGATGGGTTAAAGGAGTGTAAATGGAATATATTAAAGGGCTGAAGCCCGCGGCGATTGGATGGGGGATGAAGCCCTGCGCTTATGGGGGCTAGTGTGAGCGTGTGTGCGTGGCCGCTAATTTTACACGAGTATTCTGGTCCCCGGCACCGAAGGTGACCCGGCCAATTATAGCCATTTACTTAAAAAAAGCAGAGATTAACCTTTTAAGATTAACTGGCGGCGTATGTTTTCTACGAGCCCAAGGTTTTATAGCTAAAAGAGGAAAAACATTTCGATTTTATGTTTTTGACATTTTAATGTTCATTTGGTATTAAAAGCAAACTGATCATAGCATGATTTTGATTGTTACTGAATGGGTGGTAGGTAAGTGGAACAGCATTCCAGCTGAAGTGGTAGATGTTAATACAGTAAGGGGAATTTACACATATGTGGCAGCAGAATATGTCTCCTGAATGTAAGACGAGACCAACACAAAGAACCTTGGTCTTCGTTGACTAATCTCCTTCCTCCCTTCTCCATCTAGCCTAGCTTATCTACGCAGCATCGCAGGGGTTAACGGCAGCGGAAATCCGTAGGTTCGCGCGTGGCATCCACCAATTGGTCTCCCCGCTCCAGGAGTTAAAGGTCCTGGCACCAAATCTGTTGCGTAGTGCGTCCTGCGTTAACCCCGTATTAACCCCTTCCACAAACAACGTAGAAAAAAAACGAACACAAATATTCACCCGAACCGAACACAGGAACGGGCGAATATTTCGAAGATTTTTTTTCCCCACGAAGACAAAGAGTTGGCCGGCGCTCGAGTCTAGTTTGTAGGTATCCTGTATGACATTATTCCGCCCCGGATAGCTGGCTCCAAACCAGGGCACATTTAAAAAGCTCTGGGCCTTGTAGAGCGAACACTGTGACCGTGTATCTTGTCATTTATTAAGTGTTAACCGGGGTGTTTGAGGAAGACTTGGGGGATTTCACACCTTTATACATCTCTGCTGGAAAGCTGACTCTTTAGTAATATCAGGAAGTGGAAACGTCTCCGAGAAATGTCTAGTTTAGTGAATACACCCAAAAAGTTTCCTGGATGGTTGTGGTTTTTGCTCCCTGGATTCACCTTGGATGTTAAAGGCCCATCTCAGGCAGATTGTTCTGCTGGCCCTGCGTAATGCATAGTTCAATAAGTGAGGTCATTCTCTAGAAATGTCACTGATGAATTGTAATATGCTTTGTACGGGGCCGTTCCCTGCTGTTCTCTGAATCTCAGCCTTTCATAAGGTAAAGCCAAGTCAGGGAGATGAAACTGCAGCTCTCCTGCCAACTCCTGCCGCTGAGAACAATCTGGTGAGATCTGTCTGGATCAGGAATGCCCTGCGTTATCTGATTAAATCTCCTCGCTGAGCAGAAGAATTAGAAGTATGCGGGGGTGAGGATTATCACGAGATGCATCGCCCCAGACCCAGGTTACCTTTTATATAATAACCGCTCCAGCGCCTTTGGCATTTAAGGGGTGCTCCAGTGACCACAGGCATGTTCAGGGGGGGGGTGCTGGACTGCAACTCTCAGCAAGCGAGCCGAGCCACTAGCAGGAGATGTGTTCGGTGGAAGGAAATATCGGGTAGGCAGGGACCAGGGCGAATGCTTATACCTGGGGACTCTCGGGGTATCACCGAGGGGGCTGTGGGTGAAGTGCCGGCTCGCCCCACTTCCCCTCCAACCACAGCGATTTCCTGTGGAGACCACCCACTGATGTTAGCGAGACCCCCTACCGGTGTATGGGGAGAATGCTTCAGAAAACTCTGGGAATAACTGTCCTACTGGACAGGCAGCGGTCTGGGGGCTGTTAAAGCAGATGATCACCTTTTAAAGCCCCCCCTATAACAATTGTAATAAAGGCGCCACAAAGCTGCTGCAATGTGGTTCTACTGCTCTTGCCACTGATAGGCTGCTTCAATTAGCCAACCAGTGACAGGAAAGCACTTCATTGAAATCATTCTGCGCGTGGGGGGGTTCTAAACAGATCCCACCCGCAGCACCCCCGAGCCAGCGCTGGAGGTGAGTATTTGGTGTGTGTGTGTGTATATATATATATAGCTGGGGGGTGGGGAAAGGGGCAAATGCGTGTTGGGGGTAATCTGCAGAATACCCTCCATGTATTTGCAAAAGGAAAGCTATGAAAATGCTTTTTGTTCGTATTCCTCCCCGATTGTTGGCAGTTGAGGCTTTTAATATATCGGATCTTAGAGGAAGACGTTAGATTCTGAGCTGCGGACGCTGTTCGGATTATTATCCGTTGCAGGAACTCCGCACCGCGCATAACCTATACTTTATAAAAAAAAAAAATTAAAAAAAATGGCTGGGGCTGCAGCTGCTCGGAACGTAAGGTCACCTTGACACATTTTTATTGTGGCTGAAACTCGTGGCGCTTCTTTCGAGGCAGAACCTGGAAGATTTGATTATTAGCTCAGTCTTTTGAAGCGTTCGCGTTGCCCGAGCGCCGAATTAATTTATTATTTGCTACAAAAGAAGTAAAAAAAAAAAAAGTTACTTTTGCTAGAAAGGTTAAAATATTTTATTCCTTAGGGTATACGTTTGTTATAATGGTCATTTTTAATAAAAGGGGTTCTGCTGTACCATAAGAGTGGCAACATTCCATTGGTTTTTCATGCATTTCCTCCCGCAAGTGGCTGCTTCCAGGAGCCAATCAGAGGCAGGATGCCTTGCACCACAGAGAAATTGGGAAGCTGCATCTCTGCAGTTGCAGCTTCTCCCTAAATTTAATACAGTTTAAACCCTGTAGTCATCCTAATGTAGTCATTTTTACTTATTCGTAGTATGTGTTTATGTTGATGTTCATTGTCCTAAATTCTAAATAATTGTACTCCGTGTAAGTCGGAATAATGATATTTTGTCAGATTTTGGGTTGCTTTGGGCCCTGATGTAGAACGTCTTCTAGAAAAGTGTGCACCCTTTTTCAATACTTACCGTCCTCCTGTATGGAAATGGAGCCCCCTAATGTATGGCCGCATGATCTGCTTCTAATAGAAAGCCTGTATGAAGCAAGCCTGATCACTAACGGTCTCATAGTCAGTGAAGCTGTAGATACGCCGTAAGCGATTCTTGGCGAGTGCAAGCGATGTGTCTGTAGAATGTGAAAGCGCTAATTGTTCCGGAGAACCCGACACCAGGATTAAAACGTACGATGTTATACTGGGAGCCGCAGCTGGTGCGTTATACACGGTTCCTACGGAACGCGCTCTGCATATAGTGTCACATTCTGTGATGTTGGTGAGAAACGAAGCATATTTTGACTGCCGGGTGTGAAAAATACTGCGGAAACAATATTTCTGGACGCGTTGCGTTTCAGTGAGGCTGCTGATGCTGTTCTACTGTAATCTTTGGAGGGAGATGTATAAAACACGCTACCCGTGGTTATTACTATTGTTTTATATAGCGCCATCATATTCCACAGCGCTGTACAATGGGTAAACAGAACTAAACAAGTAGTGTATAATATAACAAATTGACTTAGAGAATGAAGAGGTAAGGAGCACCTTGCTCACAGGAGCTTACAATCTAGACTCTGTTAGTGAAACTCAGTGGCATATTCTGGCCTAGAACTGGCTGAAGACCTGGACCTCGGAGGACTGCATTGTAGGAAGAAGTCATTTTTATTTGTTTATATTTTGCAGGATATATAGAATACATATTCAGGTTCTTACAAAGTCCTTTAATGCGCGTTCTTTGTTGGTGGGGCTCTATGGAAGTGTACTGTCTCTTTAAGGCCTACCTCCGCACTGTTTTCCCAGTTTGTCACCGATTGTCACGATTAGCCGCTGTTTCAGAGTCATGAGTTAATATCTATTTATTATCTCCTTTTTTCCCGTTCTGATGGACGCCTTTGCTTTGTAGGCAGTTTTTGTTCCTGTTCTAAATGGGTCTGTAATTTTATTTATGTATATAAAGCAGGTTTCTGAACCCGATCGTTGACGCGGTGCCAGCACGGTTGATCCCTGGCCTTGGTTAATGATGCTTCTGAGAATTAAATCTTTTTGTGTTATAAAAAGATCTGTCTTCAACTAAAGAAATATTGCCTTTGGCAATCCCAGGATCCCGCATAATCTCTTTGTGTGCTTTTCTCTCCATAATGATGAAAACTAGAAGATTTTGGGGGGTTTTTACCATTGAACCAGAAATCCTAGATCCTCCATATACCCTGTCTCTTTTTTTGCCTTCATTGTGTGTAAATAAATGATTGATGTACAGTTATTGTTGATCCGTGACTTGTAATGTTGAGAGTTGACGTACATTATGTCTGCATCATCCTAGATTTCTTATATTTGTCAAGGAAATCTGCTTACCTGGGAACTCTCTGGGTTTGACCCAGAGTCTCAGGGCGAAGACCTGCTTCTCTTGGTCTCCTGATCAGTTTTTTTCTTCTTCTTCTGGTAGGGGAGTGGTGTTTGGCCATGCGCACTCCCCGTCCACTTCCTGCGCACTTCCTGCCCTCTTCCTTCCCACTACCCACCCACTAAAAGGCTATAGGTAGCCCTATCCCTACATGAGGCATCCTCCTCGCTGTTCCCAGCCAATAACATCTCCCTTTGCACGATATACCTAATGCCAATCAGCTCCAGCACTGGCTCGACGATCGCTGTCGGCAGGGATCTATTCAAACCCACACGTGTGGCAAGTGCTCCCATTGATTGAGTGTTCACCAGCCAGTCGGTGGCAAGAAGTGTCTGACCACGGAGGAGGTAGACACCTGCAGCAGCAGGGCTACATCTTCTATCTCAGGTGTTTGTGTTTCTTTTATGTAAAGAAAGCATATTAACATTAGGGACGTCAAACTGTTTTGGAGGCGGCAGTACCAGATTCTACAAGAAAATCAGTAAGAGACGGTCACCGAGTTCTAAAGATGAATCTCCAGCGTGGTCAGCTACGACAGACCACCCACTGAAACACTAGGCAGTTATGCTGACGCTTAGTAAGGATCAGAAAACCCCCTAGTGGGGACACATATGTTATAGGGGTATAACTTTTTAGGGGTTTTGAACATCAGGAAAAGTGGGACATGATGGAAGGACAGAAGCATTTGAGTCCCAAAGAGGGACTGTCCTCTTTAAAAGGGGACACTTGGGAAGTAACATATGTGAAGGTATCATTTCTGTACTGTTAATTACAATTAAGTTAAGTGAATATTGAATTTATAAATCAGGGGTGCATGTAGGCTTCAGAAGTCTGTACAGATAAAAGCTTTAAGTAAAATAAAGACTAGACGGAGAACTGTTCCTTCTTCTAATAATAGACTCTATGTTGCCATGGAGATTGGCAGATTAAAGACTGTATTCAGAACAAAGCACTAATGTAACTATTAATTTTCTTAAATACAAGGTTACATTTGCATAGCGGCCAACACTTGGAGATTTGCTGGGATAGTGCTGACAGCCCGGGTTATTTTCTGCCTATTTGTTGGTGTGACCAGGTTTTCTATTCTCAGGACAGTTGGCAGCTCTGGTTGTCCGATGCCCACTCTGTGAAACACTGAACTGTAAAACATTTAATGTTTAATTATTTAAAGTGTAAAAAAGTTTTTTGGGTTTTTTTTTGCAGTAATTTTCTACGGGTCATTTTAGAATAAAGTAAATCATTAGATATTAGAGAGAAACCTGGTTTTTGATGCAAAATAATCTCACGTTGTCAACAAAATATATCCCTGTCTCATTTCCTTTAACCCCTAGAGATGGGTGCGTCAGTTCTGTTTTAAATATATTTATTTATTGCATGAGCTCTCGTTGATTTTTGGCTGGATCATCCTCACAATGTCCGATTATTATTTTATACGCCGAGTGGCAACCGTATTAAAAGCTCTGATTTGTCCCGAGCAGGGCTGTGTTGTCCGTTCTGTCATGGTTCTGGAATGCTGGTAGTGAAAATCATTACCGTTTCTAGACATGAATAGATGTTAAAACAGAAAATGTGAAAGGCATGCGCTTGCTGGAAATGCCAAGTAAGCTCACTTTTCATTGTTTTGTTAGCGATTACCGGCGTGTGTATTTATTCTGTATTTACCGCGTGAATATTTAACCATAGCCTTTTTTTTGTTATTTTTTTATTATTTTCATTGTTTTTTTTGACAGCTGTTAACAAATATATAATTTTTGTCTACTCTGTCCATTTTTTTTACTTGGCTTGTGTATAAACACATACAAATATATTTTATCTCTATGGAGGGATGAATAAAACTCCCAGTTTTAGAACGTATTGATCATTCACAGGTCACTATTGGTGATTTGAGAATTGAGGACACGGGTTCTAATTCCAGAGGAGAATCCTTTTTAAGTGCTTAAATCCTTATGGCTGGAGAACACTACACTTGGCCTTTAGGTTTAGGTTCTAGATGCCTTCCAACTTTTTCTGAAGACCACATTTCTGTGGGTTTTTTTTTTTAGCTCCTTCTGGTTTACGTTTTTTAGAGAACAAGACTAGAAAGCTATGAGTTTTATATTATCAGGTGTGGGTAGCACTTAAAAAACATAGCTTCTCCCCGATGTGACGACATATTGGCAAATCCTATGGTGAATATTCAAACTGAGAGTAGCTAAGTTCCAGAACAAACTTTTTCCACTCTCCCAGACATATCTTGTAATACTGATGACCCAAAGACTTTATTAAATGGAGATGCCGAATTTTCGTATTTTTCTTTCTCCCCATTTATGTTTTCTTGTCAATGTATACTTTGTAACCCTCACCCCACTAGAGTCTGTCCTGGTCTTTTCCTCGTGCTTGTCTCTACATCCAACTCATTCCTGACAGAAGAACCTGATCCCTATCGATGCACACACAGCAGTGCTATAGATTTTGGTTCTGTCACACTGAGTGGCCAGCGAAAGCAGCTGAAAATGAGTTTTAAAACATTAAATTGACAGAGTAATTTTTTTTATCCCCGGTAGAAAAGTCTCAATGGTCGTCTTACCGTATCTGAAACGTTTCCATTGACCCTGAGACGCTTTGGATGGGCTCTATTGTAGTGCTGTGCTAATGGTGGCAAACAAATGGTTCTCACAATGGTCTTTGTGAAAAAAACCATTACTTGTCAGGAGGTAAAGACATTCTGAATTCAGTCACCTCCTTTCAAGCAGGGATTTCAACTGGGAAATGCAAGAAGAGGGAGCACCCATTAGGGGGCTCAGTAAGTATTAAATCAGAGCAGAGTATAATGGAGTCAGCTCTAGTGACTCGAGAATCTGCCCATTCACTCTGAGACTTGGGTTAAAAGCCATGAGGTTCAGGGGTAGACATTCTCAGCTATCCTTTTCACTATAGCAACTAACCAAATAGTATCCTGTTGAATACTTTTCCTTTGGTTGCTATGGTGATAAGACTTTTTTTGCAAGTTATGCACATGAATCACTTTTATACCCCCCCCAATATGTGTTCTAGGTTTCTCAGCTAAAACAAGTACCTCTCATATCTGATTGATCCAGCCAGGAACAACTATGTGCGAGTTGTCTGTAGCAAATACCACATTTCATAATGGTTTCCCATGAAATAAAATCAACTCTTGAAGTTAGTTACTCCAGGACCCATCAGATGTACTCCAAGGGATGGACGTACCACAGATCGCTGTTGGCGATTTGAGAATTGAGGACGCAGGTTCTAATTCCACGGTAGATCCTTTGGAACAGTTTAGTTCGAGCACTGACTGATATTATATGTGGGTGTAAATTTACGGTGAGCACTGGAATCATTCCCAGCGCTAGAGTAATAACGAAGCTATAAATTAGGCTCACCAATTTACTGCTTGGCGTTCATTGGGATGGGCCTCATCAAGCCCAGCAAGAGATTGATGAGACAAAACCCAGTGTGGTGATGGGCTGCCAATTATGTGGTCAATATTGCAGTCTTGTAGTTAAGGAGAAGTAGCTGGCACCCTGTGGTTCCTCCGCACATGCTGGCATCTCTTTCAGCCTAAGGGACCTCATTTTTTTGTCCTGTATGTCACCATTCGCTGCACTTAATAGACCCGTGTTTACAGATTAAAGCAAGCAATGTATATCTTCTAGGAACCTGTAAAGTAGAGGTTGTAGCCGTATTAGTCCAGTGGTGTCAATATCAAATAACAGATGATAAGTATCTTGTGATAATACCTTTTTTATTGGACTAACAGAATTTTGGAATGACAAGCTTTCGGGAGCTCTTCTAGAAATGTTTTAGACTTGAGAAAGGGAGAAGAGCTCCCGAAAGCTTGTCATTCCAAAATTCTGTTAGTCCAATAAAAAGGTATTATTATTACAAGATACTTATTACATCTGTTATTTGATATAGGAACCTGTAATATACGTATACCATGTGAGCAGCCATCTATCCCGTTCCGCATATTTATTGCCATTCCCCCCTGTTGCTTAGGCAGCCTTTTAAGTAGAGAAGGGAGAAAACTTCTTAAACTGATTAGACGACAAGCTAGTTTTGTCACCTTCTGCTGTCAGTCTCCGGGTTCCCCGAGGTGAAATAGACCGTTTTGTTTAAACTAAATATATCCAAAGCAGTTAGACTGATTGACACACACAATGCACAGACTGTGGTCATGATGGGAAGTTACGACGGCTGCTCTCACGATATACATGGGGTTTTTAATACATATATTGCTGATTATAATCTGTCAACCTCGTTACAGAGTTATTTATTGTATGGAACTTGCAGATGGGGGCTTACGATTTGAAGAGCAAGTGGAGTTTGATGTGAAATCAGAAACCGTATTCCAGCGTCTGTAAGCATGTTTGTTCATAGGATTATGTGACACGATAATGACGTTCCAATACTCTGGTAAACTAATCTGTAGCTTTATGAATACAGAAAGCATGTAAAACATTTCCAAAGAACAGGCCAATTGAAGATCTGAAACAAGATACCGGTTTCTATGCAATTGTACTGAATACCAAATAGAAATATAGGTGTTTGTTGCCACAGAAAACTGTTTCCAAGTCCTGGCTTATAAGGAAACCCCAACATTTTGGGTTAGTTAATGACCAGGAGCCCAAAAACTGCTGGAGTAGATGGGCTTGCCCATTTTTCCATGAGGTTCAGGGGTAAACTCTTAACATTCCCAGTTCTTTTTTTCACTATAGCAACTAATCAAATATTCTATTTGGTTGTTATGGCGATAAAACTACTTGCAAGTTATGCACATGAATCGCTTTTAAGAAATATCCCCTCACTGCATGTTCTAGGTTTCTCAACTAAAATAAGTACCTCTTGTAATTGATTTATCCAGCCGTGAACAACAATGTGCGGGTTGTCTATAGTCAATACCTGTTTTTATAATAGTTTGTAATAAAATAGAATGGACTCTTTATTAAAATGAGGTGCTCACTCCAGGACCCCTTAAAAATACTTTAAGAGATGGATATACCACAGATTGAGCAAAGCGGTTCTAGAACATACTTATCATTTACAGATCACTGGTGATTTGAGAATTGAGGAAACGGGTTATAATTCCATGATAGATCCGTTGAAACAGTTTAAAGGGGGGGACCTTATTGTTACCTTTTTAGATGTTTGGAAAATGGTGGCAGGTGGTATTTTTGAATAATGTAATTTCTGATAAACGTTTTGTTGATTATTAGGAGAAGACATGGAAATGCGTATGTCTTGCACTGCCCAGGGAAGGGCGCATAGACATGCGATAATATTACTTAGACACACTAAAAAGTCATGAGTATTTACTACACTCGGGCAAAACTACATCTTCGAGATGTTTAGAATTCTCTCAAGCATGTTTTACTCTCTACAACACGCGTTTTCTTTACGTATCTACGTATGGCGTGACATTCTTGGACACTCTCTGGTTTTACCCTGGAGCAAGTATAGCCAATATGAAGCGCTTAAATTATCAAAAGGACAACATTTCTGAGATGCTCCTTTCTTTTACACTAAGGATTGAGCATCAATTTCTACAGCTGGTAGCCCTACTTATGACAGAGGTTCTATATTTTAAAACTGTTCAACGTGTTCTCCCGGGTAGGACAGTAACTTTCATGGGGCAAGAGGGACAGTTGTCATAGATGATGCAAGTTGAGGGCTGCACTTGGGAAGCCCAGAGGCTATGTCCCTGCTCCTATTTGTGCTTCTGTCCACTTAAAGAAGCGGATGTTCAGTCAGCACGAGGCACGACCTCCGACTTCACCACAGGCACCCAGATCCCTACTTACAGCTCTGCTGCCGGCCAGAGGTCTTTTCTTTGGGCTGTGGAAATCGGATGCAAAGCTCAACTATTCCCTCCATCCACAATAAGCTTTGCGGCATATTCTGTGTCCTTTTATCCAAAAGAAATCTCACCCGCTGTTTTGGAAGCCTCCGTGTAATCAGACCCGCTTCCTGTGGTGTTTCCTACGAAAAAACTTAAATGGGTCACCAAGATTCCATGTAAACTGAGCTTGTATTGAGTTCTCCCGATTGATGGATGTCTCAGTGTTAGTCTTAGGATCATGAACAGGAATACCTGTAAATACCTAGTAACAGCAACACCTGGTTGTTAAAATTATTAACCCTTGTATTTAAGTAAAGTGACCGGAATCCCTTGGAATGGATATGAGTTTCTACCTGAAGCACATGTGTCAGTTAAGCACCAATCATAGACCAGTCACGGAAAACGTTCTTCCGAACATTGTTTGTGGAATTTTAGCGTGATTCGTCCTGTTTCTTGCTGAAAACAATATAATGAAATGGCACGCTGTATCAGAAGTATGTTTTGCACATTGTTTCCTTATGGCAGCTGCAGCCTTTTATTTTTGTGTCTGATTTCCAGGAAAAGCCCCTGATTTTGGCTTCACGTATCCTGCTGCTCTGCTTGAGATTATATATATATAAATTTTGACTAGTCTTGTACAGCAAAAATGTGTTTGGGGTTGGAAATGGGAATAAGGCAGAGAACGGCTGAGCCTAAACTTAGCTCTTGCGACCCAGAGATTGCGTGCCATTACCCTACCTGGAGAAGCGACGCTTCACCTGGTGTCTTTAGGCAAAACCCAGAGAGTTGCTACGCATGGCAAGAGGTTATGGTGGGTAATACCAGACAGCAGAAGTGAGGCTAGGAAAGGTGAGCCAGCGGGTGTTGATGGGCTTCCCGGAAAAAAGACTAGGAAGAGTAGGCTAAACTGGGGTAAGACATTCCATAGGACATTGGCAGCCCTTGAGAAGACATATATGAACATGATAAATATATTTATAGCGAGCTATATATATCTCACTGTAAATATATATTTAGAGATATGTAACCAGGAAAATATTAGTCCAGCCACCATTACATGCAGTTTTGTGTCTGTGTTGATTTTAGGCTGTAGTATGAAGTCTTAGTCTTTAGTTCAGTATTGCAGCTGATGAGTTAAATGGCATGTTTTGGATTTGATGGATCAAGTGTTAGTCTGAGTGATCCGGTTACACTCACATCCTGTAACTTGTTCCAAATGCCTTCAGCAAGTGTAGCAGCTGTTTGCGTTTCTTGTGCTGAAGTATGCCAAAGGAAGTCTTCAACACCTAAACACTTTGGTGGAATACACACGTTTCCTGTCTACAAACTGCAACAATATGGAGGATAAAATCAATGTTTGTAAAGAATTCACCTCGGGTTAAAATTAGCACCTTCCAAATAAAAATGCCCTTTCGTCCCTCCAGGAATAGCAAATTCCACTGAAGTGAGTTGACTTTTGCTATTTTAGGACCATTTCTCATTTTCCAGACTTGGTACCAAGTTGGTCCCTGTGCTGTAGTCTGTGACCATCCATAAACCACTTTTAGTTTTATGAAAATACTAAAAGAGAATTTGAAATCACAAGACACCTCCAGCTGTCTATTACTGGTCTACCGTCTCCTTTTCAAGAAGTGAAGGGTAGTCTAGATATTTTTTTCTGTCTGTGTGTGTGCACAAGAACTCCCCAGGTTTGACCCAAAGTCTGTGGGTGAAGCCCTTCTTCTCAGGGTCTACCGGTGAGTTTCTTCATTCTCCAGACATTTGGTCACGCCCATTCCCCACCCACTTATGCCTGCTTCTAGCCTGGTTCCCTCCCATTATAGAATATCTGGGACCGGTCCTTTAAAGCCGCTTCCCCAAAAATGGGACAGATCCGTAAATGGGGTGTATTGGCATTTAATAAAATTGACTTCATTGCCTTAAATAAAACGGAGTGGTAAATTTCAATTGGTACCCTGTTTATGGAAATTGTATTTTTGTCCGAAACATAGTTTAGGGTTTAGTATATTAGAGTTTGTTTTAAAAAACTATAGATATTGCTTTTAGTCATTATGGGTGCAGATAGATCCATCTCAAGTGTGAGACCAGAACTTCAGGTCAGCCCGTTTGGCTTGAGAAACCCATAGATAAAAAACATAAACGGATTATTTCTCCCCATTCTTATATCTTAGCTCTTGTTAAATTGCTGATTGTTTTAGAACAGCAGAAGGTCATTTAACCCGTTCAGTTTCAGTCACCGTCCCAGAAAAAGCCGTACGGGTTACTGACTGATTTTATAGCGTTTGCCTACCTAGCCCTAGTGGTTTGCTGTCGGCAGACTAACACAAACTTTATTATTTTCTTATATAATCCAGACAGGCTCTGAAAATACATTCTACGCTGAACATTGCAAATAAAGACATATTTCATTGTTCTGCGGGGGTCTATGATACAGTGATTTCATTTGAAAGGGATTCTTCGGGGACCCAGACTAGGCTTTGTCTCCGTACCGCTTCTGTTTTTTTTTTTTTCATTTAAATCTGATTCCTTTGTGCTTTCCCGTGCCGGATAAGCAGCGACTGGTGATTTATGCTACATATTTCCAGAGGATTGATTACTGCTGATAGGATTTTCTGCTTTCCCCCAATAGAACTTGGTGTGATAAATTGAGAAAAGAGCCTTGCGTCGGTGGTATCATTTTTCTGTCCTTATCTCTTCCCAAATACCTTGGGATCTTTGTACACCTCCGGATGCCTGCGCCACGCTCGGGGGGGGGAAAAGGGACTGCCGAAATAGGCTTTGAAACTCATCGGCAAGTTTTGACGTCTTCAAGACAAGAGCCGAAGCTATTATGTGAAGGGTTTCTACAATAAGGAAGGGAGGTTTGATTTGCAGTCTGGTGGAAGAGAAGATTCTGAATCTGCTTGATTTTTCTCTTTTCCCATATAAACGTGACATGTTTGCTGTGCATTTACATTTTCTTGTAGCTTTTGCATCATTGCGGTGAGGTAATAGAGAGGCATGGCTGTTTTTGACACTGCATCTCTATGGTGTTCTTGTCCGAGACATCTCTCTATGATTTATATGCCTGTTAGGGGTTAGCCTTCCAGCTAAACCTCCATACTATACGATAGCAGCACATATTAAAACATACCCCCACCTGAGTCGAGGGGGGTGCACGGCCACTCGCCCCCTTAACTGGATAGCCCCCGACACTCATGTCAGAAGGAGGCAGAGAGAGAGAGCTGCAGTTGAAGGTCTCTGCTGCAACAGAACAGGAGAAACACCTAGGCCCTTCTGTAATGCGTTTGTTGTTAAAAATGGTCCAAGAAGTTGAATAAAACCATAAGAAGAGCTTTTCAGCAATCAGAAATGCAGGACTTCAGCGGTGGACCAAGTAAACAGAGGAGCATGTCGGCTATGTCATTTAATGCATCTACTCAATACAATATTGATGAAACTTTTATCCCTTGCTGAAGTTTGGCACGTTTGAAGGACACCATTACCAATATGCTGCAGAGCAACCAGAAACATGGTGTTCTACTCAAAAACAAAAGAATCTTAAATCTCTTAGTGATTTGCTGGGGATATAAACCTGACTGTCTCCAACTGTATTGGAAAACTCAGGACTGTTGGCAGCTAGTAGTATGCAGGGCTTCCTCTCACATGCCATCAAAACAAGATTTCTGTGCAACAAAATAGTTTGGTTTGGGAAATATGCATCACAGATTTCAATGAAGACTGAAATTACACAGAAGGGTTAAACGCATATTAATAGTTCATGGAGGAATAAAATATACTGGATGTCCTCGTCTTAATCGGGAGGATTTGCTGCTCTTTTGAAAAGCTTCAGACACAATCGTGAACGTTTAAAAAGCCTGATCCTTCAGGGGCTTAATTCAACGTTCAGTAATAACCGCCAAGTGCCTTTCATTCGATCTAATTTACTTTTCACAGCTATGCGGAAGTGCCAATCTACTCATCTGCTCGCATGCTAAGAATACGACTTCACACGAAGTATCTAAGCCTCCTTTTAGATGGAATTATTTTACCCAACGAGAAATTGGCGTTGGAGCTTCGTTCTTACGTAATTATTATAGGAAGAAAGTGCCATAAACTATTATATCCTTAGAGAGACTCGGACATATAAGCCCCCAAATCCCCTGTAATATAACTCATGATTTTGATCTATACATTGTGCTTGGCAACAGCCTGGAAAACGTACAGCTCGTTAGAAAATAAAATGTGAATGCGCGTGTTGTGCCGATTACAGGTTGTGCCCCGGAGGAGTTGGTTGATGGAGGATTCGTCTTGGGACTGTAGACTCTAGACTTGCTTTTATTATTGTTTACTTATAAAGGGGGAACTGTGGTTATTGCAGGTTTTTTATGCATGGAAGAATTATGCAGAATCCCCCACTTACGCTTTTAGCCTTTTCCCACCCCAACTAATGTGTTCGCCTGACAAGTGATGGAATCGCCATCGGTCAGCTCCAGTGAAGGCTCAGCGAACATCATGGGGTGAAGTCTAGAAAGACCCCCTCGTGTCGGAAATCGCTTTCGCCAATTTCATTTGGAGCACTCTCCTGCTTTTTGTTGGCTGCTTCATGCGAGAATCATCGGACCGAGAGCTGCAGCTTCTCCCCAAGTTTAACCTCTTGAAGAATGCACGTTAAGGTACTCAAAGTACTCTTAAAATACATTCTTCTTTAGTGTGATTGTGAGGGGCATGAAACCGATCAGTTCCTTTCTTGAAGTTCTTTCTCCTTACAAGGGCTTTCTGGGCTAATCGACGACAGTGTGGGGGAAGATTACTTAACGGGGAGGAGGAAAGATACCATCTGTAGATCTGTAGACACCATTCCTTAGGTTTTATTTATTGTATAGAAACAGTAGGTTCAGACTGGCCGTGTTAAACTGGTTTCAGTGTGTTTGTGTCCACCGGGCCCCATGGAATAGTTATATATATATATATATATATATATATATATATCATGAAAGCAGGCACAGAGAGAAGTTCATATCATATTCATTTAGACATTCGTGTATGCATGCAACGTGGTGAGTTTTACACGTTGGGGCTATGTAGCACGGCCACCACATCGTTACTTGAATGCAGCGTTTGCATAAACTAATGTTGTATTATTAAAAATTGTCATTTAAATTGGATATTAGCAAAAATTTTACACAGTTAGCCTGAAGCTTGACATCATTTTCCACTTCTCATTTAAAGCAATTTAACCCCGCGATCTCGGCTAAGTCTCATTAACCTTATGCGTATACATTAACGTTCTCAAGGGGAAACCATGAATTTCTTTTTTTCTTTTCATGAACGCCGTGTATTTCTTTTATTAACTTTGCAATTATTCTGAAGATTAGCATAGCAAATAAAGAAACTTTTAACTTGGTTTCTACGGCAACAACCTGCCCTTGCTTGCCTCAGTGTCACATGGCAGTTAATCATTCCCGGAATAATTGTGAGTTTAAAGAATTCTTTTTTTTGCGAATAGCTTGGTTACGGTGACTAATTGTTTTTTATAGAAGTTTTTTACATACCGCATAGTACATGCAGGGTGTTATAAAGTCAGATCCTCCTGTCTGCCACTGTTGTGCGCATGCGCAGAACTCTATTTTAAATAAGAGTATGATTGACCACGGTGAATGAGTACTCTCATCGGCTGTCAAAACACCTCCGATTTATAATGTATTTTACAGTACGTCTGTCTCCGCCGTGTATCCCACAGCAGCACGCGTGTTTTGCTTGGATTGATAGAATTATAGCAGTCTCTCACATTCACCATTGAAGTTAAACCACCAAATAGAACTACATTTATTCTCTGTCTCCAAGGGGACTTGCTCGTCTTTGATAAATCATTTTGATTAACGCTTTATATAATCCCGAAACTATGTGAGCTAGGTGAACAAAATAAATGTAAGTTGTGATAAAAGCTTTAATTTGGAGGAGTCCGTGTTCTTTTGTTATCTGTACCACGGCCATGAAGAGGAATCAAGCTGGCATAGGGCTACATCTTGTGGCTCAATGGACAAATGGACTTGTTAATGGACAAGTTTAGCAACACAAGACGTACAAAACCTTTATTTTTTATGGTCTTTTATTGTGAATTTATGATGTCTGATGCCTGCTGAAGAGCTCATGAGTCTCTAGCTGGGATGCAGGGAAAGACACCGATGTCATCCCTTCTCCATTCCATAGGACCCTTAAAATAATTGGGTGGTGCTCCTGGTGAATATCTAAGAGTATCTCAACATTATTGTTTCCAAAGAAAATGGAAACTGATAATACTACACAATGTTTTTCTGGTCCCATAGGACTCTTATTGGTTATATATAACACACACACACGCGCGCACACACACACCTCCGTGACTTCTGTATGTATAGTCAAGTACTAACACCAGTAAATTCCTTCTGTAAGTGGTTTGGCTGGGGATAAAACAGTCAAATTGGTCAGGTCTTTGAAAGCAGCCACATTAATTGAACCATGCAATATGAAGCACCTGTCCACGTAGTACAGAAGGGTTTCCTGAATTGAAACTCCAGCTCTCCTGCAAACCCCAACTTTGACTAAACACCTTCAGCTTTAGTCTCTGGTGTTTGACCCGGTGTCTCTGGGTGATGTACTGTGTTCCCTGTGCCTCTGAGTAAGTTTCTTCTTTCTCTGGGCAAGGGGAGCGGTATTTGGTCACGCCCACTCACCATCCACTAAAGGCTCACTGAGCGTAGCCCTGCCCCTGTACATGGCTAACCCCACCCCTTCATGAAGCCACTCCCCCAGAAGAAAGAGAGCTCCGGGCTGCCTACCCTGGAAGCTTCCCATGTATGCCCATACCTTCCAAAGACATAAGCCGTTCCTTGTGGGTGGAACCAGTTGTCTGCGGCAGATTCTACAGTGAGTTACTATCAATACTTAGTAAGGGATAAGAAGCGTTATGCTCATCTATATCAATGTACAACTAGCTCTGCCCGTTTGGATCTGAAGGGGAAGGCTATGACCGCCAAACTTCAAAACTATCACAAAAAGTTCATTTTCATATTAAAACATAACCTTTTTCATTTTAAAAATAAAAGTCATTTCTTTTTAATTCTGAACAATAACTTGTGTTAAATTCATCTTTATGGCTTTAATAAAATGAGTACTGCTGGGATAATGCTGGCGTCCGCTTCATTTTTTATTTTTTTTTATTTTATTTTAGCAGTACGATATTTACAGAATTTTTCATTGTGTTGACTAAGAGCGGTAATTAAGTTCTTGTCGAGCTCCAGCCAGTGTGGTCAGTGATCGTTAACATTTTGTTAGTTAGATCTTTAAACTCTTGTTTTTCCCCTAGAAATGAAAATAAATATATACTTATACACTGTATAGAAAGGTTCCCCCCCCATACTCAATTGTTGGTCTCCAAAACACAATCAGCGCTAAATTGCTATCCTAATTTTGTTATAATGGAAGCTTTTAGAGGAAATTAATCTCCTTAAAAGCCACCATTTCAACCGCTAGTCTAGTTTTTTGACTGAAAAGTGAAAAAAACTTGGGTTCACAGAAACTGCAAGCACAAATTGCTCAATATCAGGAAAGTAATTTAAAATCTGTTCTTCATGGATGTTCTAAAGAATTTCTTGATGGATGTTATAATAGGCATGCAGAAAGCTATTGTTAAGTCAAGGTTAAACCTAGGATAAATAGGGTACCTGTAAACTTTTGTGTGTTTCTGAGAAGTCTCAAAATAAAAAACATAAATATGATCATATGCTTTGGGGTTAAAATAAAAACCTGGTTTTCTGAATCAGGTTTCCCAGGTGTGTAAGTAACCATGTCTGGGAGCGTGGGTGTCCACAGTAGGGGTGCGCTGGCCCTTCCTTCACCTTGGATAGAGAGAAAATTTTGCCTCCCCTCTGGAACAATATTTGTGGTTGTACGTGCCTTTTGACTCTCCCAGTTTGGCGAAGAGCCTCGAAGTCCTGCTTCCATGAGTCTCCTGGTCAGTTTCTTCTTTCTGTGGCCAGGGGAGCATTGTTTGGCTAAGCCAATTGGCTCCAATTTTCCACCACTAAAGGCTGTCTGGGGTTAGTCCTGCCCTTGTCCATGGCTAACGCCCACCGTTTATGGTGCCTTCTACCTCATCACATAGATAACTGTGGGTAGATTATATTGTGAAGCTCCTAGCTATGGAAATGACCTTGTGTAGTTGATTGGCAATCTGGATACCTTACAGGGAATTCCGAACTTTGCGTTAAATTGCTCATTCTGATGGTTTAACTAGTTCAGACGTTAAATTGATTTGTTGATCTTTGACTCTTGACAAGTTTTTTTAGTTTTTTACTTTTAATTCACTGCGCCCACTGCAGAAGCAGCGATCCATAAAGGAGTGTACATTACAGTGACTGCGCACAGGGTATTAGAATGCAGAGAGCCTTCTGGCGAGACTCGCACGTAGTCTTCTGAAGGGAAGCGATTAATCTCCGAGCTGTGAATGATACATTGAACTGCTTTCCAGATAGACCAAGTTCTACTGGTGATCAGAATTTCAAACCGTTCCTGAAGGCCAATGTCCTTTATGGTCAGTGTTCCAAAAAGAAGTAAAATGTCATAGCATGTGGCATCTTTCATTGCATGGTAGGGTAGTCATATTATCTCATCCGGGTCAGATGGCAGTAGCGTAACACAAAACCATAGCCCCCTCCACCCGAATGCCGCGTCGTAGGTAAATACTAAGGATCCCTTTTCGGGCCTTAAAGGATTGAAATATTATTGAAAACAAATAAAGTTTTACTTGAAGGGCCAGTGATGATATTAAGTAATATATTTTTATCTTTGTCTTTTAGTTATTGTATTAGGGATAGCAGGAATATATTTCTAATGTTAATTGCAAAAATTATCATAAATAGTACCAGTCATTATTTGTATGTTTATTCTGAGTACTCGCTTACACATCATCTGCTATATTATGTGTGTTTTGTTAATTACCGCAGCACCCCCATAGCTGACATTCTATACTTCATATATTTTTAGGGTGTGCTTCCCTTATTTTTTTTTCAAGTTGTCAATACAGTTTCTTCTGTAAAGTGTGCCACCATTTGCATACGTGTTTATACCGCCAAAGTATTCCCTTTCAGGATGACTGTCCATCATTGGGACCCAAATCCTCATGTCCCACTTTCCTGCCCTGTTTTTGTCGAACTGAGGTTATGAATAGTAGGGCTTCACAGTGTTCTGCAGCCCAGAATGCCACAATAATGTGGATATTAACAGCCAAAAATGTTAGCTCATAAAGTCGTATAAAACAGCTAACCTCACACCCTGAAACAAGTGTCCTCCTTTGGACCGTTCAGATACTGAGGGGTCTGTACGCTGGTTTAGGTTTTTGGACTGGTTGATGGAAATCCGCAATCCGTAGGCCACCCTGATTCTTCGGAGAAGGCTTTAATAAGTCCTTGGTCCTCTCCCCGGATATCCTGGTCAGGCACCTTCTTTATGCTGTGAATGAGGATAATTTACAATAATTGTATTTGGTGAACAAGGGTCAAAGTCACCTTGAAACCAGAATTCAGGAGCCTGGCATGCATCATATGAGAACACGCTCATCTCTTAATGCGGACCTACTCCATCTAAACGACGTGGACCTTTTCAGGCGACCGCACATCTCGCAGTCCTTGCCGAAGGCTTCTATTTCCAGGTTTCGTGCGATTATACAGGACTTCGTTAAATCTTTTACAATGTGATCAATCAGCAGCTGAATGTTGGTTCAATGACAGACACTCTGCTCTTCCCAGAACACTCTGTGCCCAAAGCCGGTCATTTTAATAGAACATATCTTTATTTTTTTATTTATGTGATTCTAGCTTTTTTTTCTGTCTCTTTTATTTGGTTAATTCAGCATTTCCTATCTCACAAAACCGGGCATTTTCCAGCTATCCCCTCATTAGCATGATCACATAATGAAGGGATTCTGGTGCAAAGTGGTCTTGTTACCATAGCAACCAATAGAATGTTCCTCGCAATTAGGCCATGCAGTTGGTTGCTATAGTTCTAACACAAAGTTCTAATTTCCACCCAAATCCGTTCTTGTAAGAATAACCTGTGTGGCTTTCTAGTATAATAAAATTGGCAATAAGAGATTTTTCAAGGAATATAAAATAAAACTAGGAACTGGTCAAGGTATTAAGGGGGTGGAAGATAAGTGGAATAGACTCCCAGCCAATGTGGTAGAGGCTAATCCAATGAGGGAATTTAAACATACATGAAGCTATCCTGAATCTAAGACAAGACCAAGAACTAATTAAGGTGTGAGCCTTTGCGTCAGGAGAAATGGGCAGACTTGACGGGCCGAATGGGTCTGATCGGCCATCGTATTCGGTGTGTTTAATGTGGATGCAAGTCTGGACTGGAAGTCAGAGAGAAAAGTTGGAATAATGTATACAAGATACTCACGTGGTGCTAATAACATTATAAGATCTCTCAAGGGTTTAAAGAGAAAAAAGACGTAATATAATGTGAAGACTTTTTGTTTCCTAAATACTATGGAACGCGAAGGAAACCGAGCGAGCTCACGAATCCAAGCGCTGACGTCTTATCCAGGGCTGCGATAACAAAAGTGCGCTTTCAACACTCTGCAGACCGAGTTTCAGCGTCTTACAAAGCAGCTGTTGTTTCTTTTCCTAGACGGGCTGACCGTGGAGTCTCCGGCACATTCCACCGTGGGGCTACAGGCTTTTAACAATCTGATACCTGCCACTCCGACAGCCACGGGCTGCAGCTCTCATAACTCCCAGCCAGTCAAGGTTTCTGGAATCCCACGGGTCCGGACCGTATAAGATCACTGGCTCGGAGGGATTGTTAACCTTACGTCAATAATAAGTATGGACGTTAAATGTGTTAATTCAGCGTATAGTATAAGTTAGTCAGAATCATTGCTGAGAACGTATGAGGTATTGCGTGATTGTTCACTTGTAATCTGGAATCATGGGAGGATTTGACACTCCGGCCATCATTTGCACATTAATGCTGTACATCTAAAAGCTGCATGGCCCCTTTAAATGTTTGTGGTGTCCCCCCCCCCCTGCCAATGCATGGGGGGGTTCTGCTGAATCAAATGTGTGTTTCCACTTGTCCGTTTCGTTTTGGCTCTCTGGTATCTGTGGGACAGGTGCCCCCCATTACTCTCCTCCTTCCACAGCTGTTAATCACGCAGAGGAATGCTGGTGGAACAGGACGGGCTCACATTGAAAGGTTGTAGGACTCAAAGTTAAAAGGGTAAAGAGGAATGAATATGAGTTAAAATGACATCATCAAGTTGCTATAACTACTTCCTGCTGGGGTTATTACATTTTTGTCTTGGGGTTGTTCTTAGTTCTGGTCTTTTTGTAAATCTTACATCATCTCTGGAACAAATTTACCACCAGAAATGTCGCTTTTGTGTATAGAAGGAAATACACATACCTTGTTTACTTTGATCATAAGAAGACCCCCCAAACTTTGGATCTTCATGAAAGAAAAAAGGTCTGAGTATAAGACGACTCTACTGGGGGCAGAAAATCCAAAGCACTGAGGCTGTCCCCATGGGCCGTTGTGTGGCTCGACCTTTTTTGTGGAAGCACTTCAAAAGGCCAGAATATTGCAGATGGATTGGTGGAGGAGAAGTGTTTTTTGCACACGAAGAAAGAAGTAGCAAGGAACGGAACAGACCTGAAATGGAGGCAGGAATACTAAAACGGTCAGCGGAGAAGATACGGAGACATTGAGAGTGAATGAGTCTGAGAGAGCGAATGAGTGTGAGAGAGCATGAGTGGAGGTGAGCAACAAGCTCCTAGGCTTTGTCTGTTGTCCAGCGCTGCCACGGATCTGAGTTCTGAATAGAGGGCAGCCTTGATCGTAGGACAAGCTTTTTTTTCCAGACAATCCTTCTGAAAAAACCCTCATCTTACAATTGAGCAAATACTGTTTTTGTTTTTTTTTTAAGCCGCCACGTTGTTTGGCTTTCTCATGGAATTGTAGAAATAAAACACAATGGGTTATTTTTACTATAATTACTTTAGACTGATCTGTGTTTGCTTTTTTGATACTGTTCAGAAGGATCATGTGATGTACCCCATTCTATCATATTGTCTGTGGCTCGAATGCAAAATACTTTAAATTTCCAGTGCCGCTGATGTATCTGCTGCTTCATCTGCAATGCAACACCGTAGATTTATGATGGTCTGCCCATGGATCTCGCTAGCAGTGATATTTCTCCCCCCGCAGGGAGCCACCTAAGTGCTGGGCGTTCACAGGATTTATGATACAGAAAATGGTTTAAATCTGTCCTAGGGCTGTGGAAGTGTTTATAACGATTGTGCGAATTAAGTGTTCCAGAGGTGTGTGGGTAACAGGAGCACTTAGAAGATGTTCTTGTTCTGTATTTTATTTATGCTTTGCCAATTTAGACACAGCCTCTTTCTTTTATTTGCATTTTTACTGGAGCAGCTTTTTTGACCTCATTTTAACAAAAATTTTAAGCCTAACTGGTACATTGAAGAAGCATGCACAGGACCTAGTCATGGAAGAAATGCTATAAAAGGACCTGCTTTCATGATGTTGTTTGATGGCCCCATGTGGTGATATGAGGAATTACAAGTTAAGGGACATTCTGAGCATGTTGGCCATTGGTTGCAAATCAGTTTCAAAGGAACATGAATAGTTCATAGAATCAATAGACAAGTTGTATATTTACGACACCAGGAGTAGTTTAGCATAATGTTACTATCGAAGGGCAAGTGTGGTTTGCCATACAGGTGCATTGTTATATTGGGCAATATCCCTTTAACGGTATATGCATTTACGATATATATAATATTGCCCTTGTCGGGGAAGAGGATGTTTCCCTTCTACGTTGCAGCCTGGTAATTCTCCTGGGTAAACAACAAAAAAAGTGACTGTTCCAAAACCTCTTAGGATTTTTTTTTTTTCCAAATATGTCAAAATAACAGATGACAAACGGACTAAGTCTTAGAATTTATGCAGATTAAACATGAAGCAGCCATTTATTTTATATAGCAAAGTCGGAGACTGATCAACAGATGGCTGTGGAAACAGCGTGATTTCCAGCGTCCTCAACCTGCGTAAACTTGAAAGTAAATAGATATTTTCAATCTTCTATTTGGAAATCTGATCGCAGAATATTAATGTTGTTGCGTCATTGTTGAAGTGGATTTGATTTATCTTTGGAAATATTGGGAAAATGGATTTTCTTCTTCTACAGGATTTCCGGCTAAATGTTGAGTGCTAGAGGGTCCACTTGGAAGACCATTTCTCTACAACCTCAAATTCAGGCTCGTTATTTTTATGTAGACAACGTATATAACCACAAAGAAGTACGCTGTGTTAACTTTATTCTTCTGGTGGAATTTTATTGTAAAAGTAATACACGGTTGTTTGCCCGTTCTATGTGGCATCTTTTCTTGGCAGATTCAGGAAGTCCGGGAGACTGTGTATGTGCTGTCCCCACTGAGGATTGAACCCTGCTATGCCGTTGGTGCAGTAGTACAGTGGACAAGCTGGGATGTGCGTTGTGACAAAGGAAAGGGACTTGACACCTTTGTGTTAGAAACACTGCCGGAGTCTTTGAAGCTGGAGTGGAGACTCCATGTTTTTGTTAATGTAATTAATATAATGGACGTTAATGTTCTTTGCATCTATAAGTAGCTTAAGTTCCTAAAGTCCCTCATCCAAGATCTTTAGATGCTCAGATCAGAAGCTTGAACCTGGAGAGCACTTCTTCTGAGGAAAGTAAACCTGAACCGACGATGGATAGGTAGCGGACCATGCATTGGTGACACATTGACTAGAGCATTCCAAAAATATTCTTTTTAAGAGCTTATGGCCGTTCAGCATGCTGGTACCCCACAAAGTACCCTTTCAGCCCCGGGGTGCTGCGCATGCCTTTTGAGTGCTAGAGTACTTGATTGATATGGTTTGTGCCCAATGCTGTTTCTTCCTGAGGAACACAGCCCAGAACCTGGAAACCGTAAACCACAACCTCCTAAAAGGCCTGTTTCAGTTGAATTCACAAACAAACTTACCAAGGGTATAATTAAAAGCACCCCGCCACACAAACTATACAAGCTTCCTCACGTCTATGGTTATGCACTGTTGCGATACTCTTAATATTTAACTGGGTCATCGAGCGCCCGGATGGTATCATGTTTTGTCGGAAACAAATGAATGATTAAGCTGGTCGCCTGCATCCTTTTTGATGCTGAGCTTGTGGAATAGCCGCAGCGTCAGCTACTTTAATTATTTAGTGTTGCCCATAGGCAGGTTTAATTATGTATTTGTAACTCTGTCCAATCTAAACATTTCTTTCTATATATTCTAAAAAAATATATATATTTTGTTACGCAAAACAGACAATTTTTTTATAAATTTGACATAAGTGTTTGAACATCCGGTACCATGTGGTATTCTGGGTGGATTCGATGGGCCACATTCTAACTCTAGCAGGCAAATGTCACCTGTGCAGATCAGACGGTAACAAAACCCCTGTAACAGGTCTATGTACCACTCGCCATCAATGGCCAATTCATTCAGCATATGGATATTTAAGACCTTTGAGTGGGTAGCTCGCCTCCGATGAATAGTTAGCTAGATGTTCATCTGGAAAATGTAGAATTGGGTGGCTTAGTTTGCTTGTTATCTTGCTTCTTCACCGAATACTCCATTGGAGCATCATCAGCGCTGGTCAGTCTGGATGGTAGCTCATGCCTGTAGAGTAGACGTGTGGGGACACTCTTTTGACCACCATTGTGATGGAAGAAGGCACGTTCTTCATCCTTTTCATTCCTCTTCCATTGGTCTATCTGGTCCCAGCTAGTGACAGTAGGGTCACTTCTTGTATTGCCGTTAAAGTTTGCATGTCCATCTTCTGAACTGTGTCTCGCGTTATTCCTGTTTGTTACAACTCTTCACCAGAACCTGGAGAATCTGAATATTTAATTTTTCACTTTTTTAAAAAAAAAAAAATACATTCTTATGAATATTTGAAACCAAAAGATGAATGACGTTTAATATTAAAAGGTGATGCGTCGAGGGGTTGACTCCCAGCCGCGCCACTAAAAATGTAGCCACGTATTTCATTCCATTCAAAGGAACGCAAAATGTTCATTATATTCTTGTTTTTGGTGCACAGAAGTTAAAAAAAGAAACAAACAGATTGTATTGTGTGGATTGTTAGAAAATAATGTGCTTTTAATAAACCTTGTCTTGATTCAGTAAGAACACAGGAACAGGATATATATTTATATTTTTTTGTAGACCTTCTGCTTAAAGTGTATTTTCTATGATGGCAATCTCTTGTAAAGAATTATATTATCATTTTGTTTTTACGTTTTGAGAATTTTCCTCGTTCCGTATACTTTTGAAAATATTAAAAACAATATATCGCTGGCCAGAGAGAAATCCTGTTAACTCTTAGATGTGCTGTAACCGTTCATTTGCATATGAGGCAGTATGGTAATGACACAAACGGGTTGGAGTTGATACCCATGAGTGATCTACATGCATTTGAATAACTTGTAAGCACCGTATAGGTTTGTTATTAATAAATTAAATTAAAAAAAAAAAGGTTAATATACCGCACTCAAGTGATCTATCTGCTAATATCGCTAATATATCACTGGGGTTTTCTAGCCTAGACTGATCTTCCCTTCCGGCCCACTAACACTATGGAGGGCTGTGCCGAGTCATTATAGCCTCCATAGTTCTTTCCACCTGGCGCTGACATCATATACCGACGCTCGGCAATAAGGGCAGAGGGGGGTAGTGCCAAACGTAAATACAGCACTGGTCCTATAAGACCATGGCAAACATTGCTTCTGTCTCGTTTCCCCTCAACCTCTATATAGATTGTAAGCTCACAAGAACAGGACTCTCTTCTCCTTCTGCATCAGAATGTCTTAATGTGTGTTTATGATTAATTTTGTCTCTTGTCGATCTCAAATGTTCATTTCCATCCTCCCCTTTTGTAATACAGCTATGGAATTAGCTGGCGCTCCATAAATGAATTGTAAAGTCACTTAAAGAGTGTATTTTTTTTTTTTGAAAACCTCGTGAAAGGCTTGTAAGGACCCAAATTTTAATGCTTCCGTGGCAGGTTTTTATATTTGCAATTTTCCGGCCATTAGCGTACATTTCTGAGCAAGGGATTGTGATATTCTTACATCTTATTACACGCAGCATTTATATTGTAGCGTTTGAAGTGCCCCAGCAGGATACCCAGATAGGAATGAATAAATGATTTAGCGGGGATTTGTGTTGCCATAATATTGTGAACGTATAGACACTTTACAGATAAGCGTAAAGCTGCCAGTGTGGCAACAAGGACAAATTATAATGCGCCTTCCTGCACTTTAATGGATATGCGAATGGCTTTTCCCTCCGGACGTCTAGCCATTTTTGATTTTATTTATTTTTTAGTAAAATGTAAAGTATTTATTTTTATCTGATTCTCCAATAGGCAGATTAAGCATATCATCGGGCCTTATTTATATGTATTAGAGCGACAGACGCTGTCCCTATTTCTCTGATCCTGGAGACGTCGTAGAATTTATATCACCTTTTCTCCAACTCTATGTCTACGGCACGTTACCTTCACTGGTGTTTTACCCCACCACAATGGGGGTCTATCACTACATTGTTTAGGACTCTTATTCCCTAAGACAGGTCTCACTAGAACTCCTCTGAACGGTTATTGTCCACGGTGTGGCATACCCATTCTCCATAGTGAGTATAGTCTTCTAACTAAAATGTGCCTCTGAGGAAGCCTAACTGGCGAAACGCGTCAGGTTTTGTTTGTAATTTGAGTGTTGATTTTAAAACGTTATTTTGGTGTTAAACATTTATTTTATTTTATATTATATATATATATATGTGTGTGTATATATGTCTGTATCTCAAGAAGAACAGAATTCTTTTAATATGAGTGTGACAAACCCCTGTAGAGACCATCACCAATCCTAAACACGTGAAATGAATCGGCTTCTGAATAGCCTTTTGTTTATGTTAAAAGTCATACATATGAAGCATCTATATATTACCTATTATCTGATTTAATGTTCATTAATTCTTTGCTCAGGTACCCTCCGATGGAAATGCCGGGTTGCTGGCGGAGCCCCAGATTGCCATGTTTTGCGGCAAACTCAACATGCACATGAATGTCCAGAATGGAAAATGGGAAACGGATGCGTCTGGGACTAAAAGCTGCATTGGAACCAAGGAAGGCATCCTTCAGTACTGCCAGGAGGTACGTGCTCACCCAGGGTGTAAGGGAGAAGTGGACGGGGAGGACAGATATTATCCCCTAAATAAAGGTGCCCCTCACTTCAGCTTATGATGAAAGGCGATCACAATGATATAACACAAACACCCCAATCAGGGTCATCCTTTAGTAATGAGAGGGAACTATAGCTTCAAAAGGTTTATTTGCCCTAGTGGCAGTTACGATACTGATAATTATATTTTGTCGCATTTTCATTAGAAGCAAAAAAAATGGCCCTTACATTAAATTAAAGGAATTCATCTAAAAGCATGTTTGTTTTTAATGTATGAATTAGGTGGTTATTAAAAGGATTGTCTACTAAACATAGACAGCTGTAAAGAGTACAGGATCTGTATAAACACACAGCAGCAAAGTTTAGAAAGTAGTCTTATCACCATAGGGACATCGTTTTTAGGTCATTCTGTTGTGCACTGTGGCTAGATGACCACTTTTCCAACGTAATGTTTTTTTTCTAACACAACCACCAAAGTCCTTTGAATTCTCTCCCCACCACTTCACCTGCCCCTACCCCACACGCTCACACCTCTCCATTCCTCTCTCTGTCTGGGTGTACAACAGAATTCCTTGGCTCCCTGGCATAGGACCGTCTTTAAGCAAAATAGGGCCGAGACATGCCGCCTTCCCCCCTTTCATATGTTAACATGATGGAGGTCTGTGTAGCTACAGGCATAGAGCGCTCGCTTAATGTTTCCTCTGCAGGCTCTGTGCCATGTGCTACTGGGTGCCAAGATATGATGTCATATGCTGGCGTCCTTCAGCTGAACATGGTGCACAGCCATGTAGGAGTAAGCATTATTCTGCGGAATAGTATTGAGTAAGGGGAGTTTATATGCTTTTTATATGTTTTTGTGTTGGGTGGATTTGGCAGCTGTTGAAGTAGCCCAGGGGTCAGCTGCTGTGGGCTCCTAAGCTATGCCTGGTACTGGGGCAGATACCCCTTTTGCTCCACGTTAAAGACAGCACTACCCAGGCTGTTCCCTATTCAGCAGGTAGGTGCAGGTTCAGTATAAGTGAATTCTCTCCGTATTACTTCATAAAATAAATAAATCAGTTTAGTTTCCACTCTAGAAGCTCCTTCGAAACGTTTCATGCAAAGGCTTCACTTAAAATGATTTTCATGCGGAAAGAACGTAGCGATTTGCGTTTTGAAGGTAATGAGATTGACCATGAAAGTGTGAAGCTTTCACCTTGCCGCTCTTCAGCCAGCCTTCCTCTCCGCTCATTAGTGACATCATTAAAAGTTACAGGCGTTCTTTCCAAACTAACTCCGCGCTTTTCCTCGGCAGGGGTTACCTTTGGCCCTTCCCTGCCCTTGCTTCATTTGTTTAATTTATTCTGTTCAATTTATTGCTTTGTATTATATTTTTAATTAGTATAAAATGGTTACAAAATCGGCTGATTTATAGCATCACTGGATTTTTGAACATATCGTATTCTTCCAGAAATCTATTGGTGGTTTTTAGCTATTGACTTATGGCGCACAAAATTAGGGCAACTCAAGAACCAAAGCCACCTATTTAGATTCTGGAATCGCTAAATGTATATCGCAAAATTTACTGCTGTTCATGTACATTCCATATGAGTTTAAATATAAAGATTATATTTACCTTGGCAAAGCGGAGTTTGTGGCAATTGGTGACGAAACCTGCATGAGCCTACACAAAAGGAGAATAACATCTTATTGGGGGAGGAATAATTATTCATATCTTTCTCAACTAGTGAAAGATACGGTAGATATCCGATGGTTATTTTATTTTTATAAGTCCCATTAGTGTTTTTTGTGTTTTTAACAATGAACAAGGCCTTGACTGCCCATCTAGCACACCGGACAAATGCAATAGGGCCACATACCTGCTAAACTGCTCCATTGGTAGATTGAGTCCTGCCCTATGCAGCTGTCTGCCCGATAGGCGCAGACGGATGTTGGGATAATATAAAAATGTGGTGTGCGTCTGCATGTATCTAGCCAGCAGCCACACAAATTTGATTTGGTGGCCATTGGCCTTAAAGTGGCAGGAGGGACTCTTAGTCATCCCCAGTCCAGCCCTGCGATGAACTTTGGAATGTAGGATTTGAACTCAATGCCCAAGTGAGCTTAATGGCGTTTTATACCCATTAACTTGTGTGGGTATTTCCATCTGCAGCCTTAGATTATATGGATAAAGGGCAGAGTAGTTGGAGTCCCCGAGTGAAAAGCTGCTTCCCGGGGGCTCTGAGGAAGCACAAGTGGGTCGCACCCAATCCCGCTAAGGATGCATCTACTTCTCGCCCCTCTATGGGACTAGTCCTGCCATATGTGTGGCTAGCCTGACCCCAAATAATAGTCACATCCCCAGGAGAGCAGCAGCTCTGGGTAACCAACCCCGGCACATTCCCAGTATATTAACAACATTTGTGCATTTTGTAAAAAGAAAATTAAAATGCCCATCATCGCAGAGAATAGAAAATAGAACAATCACCACGAGACACTGAAGAGACAGGCGGCGGTGTAATAGTCTGCGTTATTCTGTACAGGAAGGATATAGGTGCAGTCGGAATATGAATCAGTCCTCGGCTATTGTGTCTGAGAATCCGATGGAAGTCTAGCTCCATAGTTACAGAGCCGGAAATGAACAGTGCGTTCTAACTGCTCGCTGTTTTCCCTCCTCGGGTTCTTGTACGTGGCAATTATGTGTATGACTCTCGCCGCGTGTGTATGGACAGTACACCCAGCAGGGTTCTCCGGGAGAGCTGCTTCCGATCCATCCGCGGGCAGCGTGGCAGCGTACCCCACACCGGGATTGTCTGGGAGCTGAAAGCGAGAAACGCAATTAATGGCTTCCGCTGTGTGCTTCCACACGACGGAGAGGAGTATTTACTAAACCGGGAGCTCACAGAGAGTTGACTGTTTTGTTTTATGTTAAATATTAGAGCTGTGTGGGAAGCAAACTGAAATTCTACTTTAAGCAAAAATAGCAACCTTTTTATTTTTTTACATTTTTTTGTAGAAAATAATTGAAAATATGGAAATAATTTGCAAAGTCTGAGAAGTGTCTGCGGTCTAACACATGCATTATTCATAGAATTTTTATTTATTTTTTTGTAAATTTCACTTCTTCCTTGTTCTTTTTAGCATTTTTTTTTAGCATTTTTTATTTATTTTTAACACCATAAAAGTCACATTGTCGCGGACATGGTGGTTCTGTGTAATGTGAATTACCCCCCGGAGTCCTGCACACAAATTGGCCAGCTGTATTTTTTTTTCCCCACCCCAAGGCTTGCATAAAACCAAATTTAACATATTTTATGAGCATCTCCCCGTAGGAGAGCTCTGCTTTTCCCATCACGGGACGTTGTGAATATCTGTTCCCTGTTTGCCCGCGACAGCTGTCAAAACAACGAAGGGCCGGTATATTGACGACATTTTCACAAGCCAATAAAGCTTTCAGTCTTTTTACTTCTTTTAATTGTTATAAAAAAATATCACCCAGTATTTTTTTAATTTATATAAGTAATGCCAGGACAGAGCGTGGATATGTTGATCTGACGTAGTTTTGACGCACGCTCCCCCCACATTACTGAGGCCAATGGAAAACAATGTTTAAAAATACATTTATAATACATTTATAAGTAACACATGTAACATTTCTCCGATTAAAACACTGTTTGTTTGCTATTCTATAAAATGTTTGGTGGGGGATGTTTATTTTTATAAGATTTGGACCACGTACGGTGAGATACTAGGGTACTCGTGTCATGTAATTTATATTTAGGCTTAAGAAGGGCTCTGGCGACCCCAACCAAGCTCAGAAACATCAATCATGAGCCTTTCCCCTGAAAACCTTGACATCTGGCCATTGATACACTCTCGGTCACTTTAATCTTTAAACCCACTGTGTTGCAGACTACTATTCTTATTTAATTTTATTCCATTACACATAAATTGGCTACAGCCATGGAGGGACTGGACCAATATTTTTAAGACACTTGATGTTCTGACTCCGCCGTCAGTAGCTGTCCTAGACGGAAAACGTTGTCATCTCTTTAGTATCTCTGCGGGAGGGACAGCGAGCTCTGCCATTTATGCGATAGAGAAGCAGCGCTGCTCACTTTTCTCCTCCGGCCACATCTGCCTCCACATACACATACAAACACTCATTCATACACACATACCATCATTAAAACTGTAGACGAAGAAACTTTTATCTTATCAACACCGACAAAATACAGCTTCAAATTAAATTGTAGCTTAACCCTTTTAATGCCAGAGCAGTAAGCAACTGTTTATTTGGCATTCAATGAGTTAGTAAGCATATAAAATGACGAGAGGTGCCATAAGTCACAGGTATACCATAGTCCTACATAGGAGACTCCCGATCTATATCAGCTTATATTTCATTAGAGCTGAATGGAGGCTGGTGGGCCGGAGAAAGCCCCCTGGGAGGGAAAAATTAAAAAAAAAATAATAATAATTTTGTTGAGGGTATGTAGCTAAATATTGATTTTTTTCATTGGTTTTATTGATTTTTTTTTTTTTTTTTTTTTTTTTTAAATATGCTTAAATTCAAATGAATGTAATAATGGCTGCCGATGGGAAACCTGCCCAGCTGCCCCTCTGTCTACAATTACTTGTACATTCCAGCAATTGCATTCGTCGTACTCTGAAACAAGCACTGCGCATGCTGCAGGCAGGCCAACAAATGGACTCTCTTAATGTACATTCTTTAAATGTACATTTTAAACATGGATCCTGGGCCAGAGAGCCTTTGAGTGGCATATTCTGCAGTAATGGACGGCCTCCTGCCCCTGCATACTCTTTAGAGAAAGTTACCCAGGGGAAGGGTGAAGGGGCAGGTACAGCTGGGCAGCCCACCGGATCCTTAAGTGCCGCCCCCCCCCCCCGGGGACTGCCCATCCCTGGTGTTATCTGAAAATATATTTATAAAAGAGGCATCGAGTGGCCTCTTGAATGGGAGTCTGCGCTCATCCAACAGGACCCCAAATGTTATTTGTATGTTGGGAACAAAAAGGGAGTTTTTGTCTTTTTCTGCAGCGCTTGTGGAAAAACCACGCTTTAGTGGAATGTGTAAACACGTTGTAATTACACAGAAGATACCAGCGAGCGCAAAACAAAGCCATAGCTGAAAAGTACTGTAGCATGAAAATCGCGTGAGCGTACGCTGCATTCCCCTCCTTCCGGGGCTTAACGGCTCTGCTGGTTAGTAGATCTGGGCCGGGGCTGTAATAATAGCTGAAGGCTTATCCATGTAATCAGAAGCTTCCCTGAGTTTACTACGCAGTATGTGAGTGATCAGCCCAAAGGGTGAAAACGGTTAGGATCTCCTATCTATTCCTCACTGTATTAGCCTCTGCCAATTCTGCTGGGAGGCTCTTCCACTTATCTACCAAAACCTCAATGAATTATCTCGTTAAAGGGGCAGTTTAATGCCCCTGGCACCCCTACCATAGAAGATTGCATATTGTACTCTCTGAGTAACCCTCTGCGATTACTTAAATATACATTCCTCCAAAAATGAAAACACTTACCTGGTACAGAAGTTATAGCCGTGAAATCTTCCTTGTTTCTCCATGATTTGAACTTCCTTGCTGCTGATTGGCTGCTTAAGCTGTCAATCGGTGGCAGGAAAGTGCTCCTGTTGAAATGAATTTGGGAAGACTTTGCACACACAACGTTCAGCAGAGCCAGCGCTGGATCGCACTGGAGATGAGGACGTACAGGGAGATGCATTCAGCTGAATGGATCTCCTGCAGATCATTTAGCTGGGGGGGGGAGAAGCCCCTCATGCATTTGCAAAACAGACCACATAAACATTTAAAGGGCCCACGCAGCTGTCATATGCATTAAAATGTGCATGAAGAACAAGGCTGGGAAGACGTCCCATAAAGGCTGTAACTCTATTTGAAATAAATATAATTTAGTGTTACATACACAGATAAAGTTTAAAAGCCCCAAATGCAATACCACACCAACTTCCTACCCTCCAGAGTTGGGGTGTGTGGCTAGAGGTGGGAAGAGGATATGGTCGGAGCTGGGTGGTGGTGATTTGGGAAAATACCCACCATACCCAAGGAGCCACCTTGTGGTGCTCAGCTTTAGGGTTTTACAGAGAAATTCCCAAGAGGTATAATCCTGGCCTACTTCCCATCTATGCCCATATGGAGTCTAGGGTTTGGTTGCACATGCGTGATGGAAATTGTTCTCTAATTAGAGGCTAGAGGCGTACCTGAGGGTCAAGCCTCAGAAGAAGTCCAATATCTTTACATGTCACTGCGCAGTTAAATGTAGTTTGTAAATTTGTACTTTTATTCTTTTCTTTTATATTGTCTAAATAATGCAATGCGGTATCCGTCACTTGCTGTAGGCAATGGTTTGCATGATAATAACTAGTTTGGTAGCAAATGTACGGATCGATAATCTCATCTAGTGGCTTTGTGTAGCCTTCAATGGTGTGATCTCCAGCCTAACCGGGGGCGTCCCGCTCCCCATTAAAAATGAATGAATTCCTTGCGTGTCCTTCAATGGTTAAGACCCTTAAAGAGAGCTGCTTAAAATGCAAAGCACGTTCAGCTCATCTGCTCAACCTGTGGACGTTCCGTCTTTAGTGTTTTCATACCTCTTTGAAGCAAATTAATGGACAGATTTTAATAGCATTCAGTTGACGGCATATTAATGCAGCTCTTTAGAATTTTGCCCGGAGTAGCATTGCAATAAACGACGTTCTCTGCTGTTAACGATTAAATTCTCTAAGAACCTTGAGCCTTACTTTCTTAACAAATAATTCCTTAACAAATTGCAGAAGAGCTTAAATAGAATATGAAGATATACTCCGAGACGTTCTATTTAAGACACATCGTCTTTTATTCCCCCAGTCCCATCAAATTAAATCTTCTTCCACTGAAGGTATCGGGGTTTTTTTTCTTCTCTCAATAACGAAATTTTATTCACTTGATTTTCGTTTTAATGTCAGATTAGCGATAATGGCCAACCATCTCGTAGCCCAGGCAGTATAACAAGATCCATTCTTCTGCTTTATGAGCAACCGAAGCAGTGGCTACAAATTGGCTACAATCGTTGTATTTTAACGTTTCCTTCTATTCCCCGGGAAAGAGAACATGTACGGGGAGGCAGAACGCCATGTTGAGAGAATGAAGGGGGAGGTGAAAACGAATAACAATTTGCATTACTTTTAAGTCGCACTTTTACATTTCATATTTCCCGTAAGTCCCCGGGGGCTCGGCATTCATTTGTTACTGTCGCCCGAAGCACAAAAGCAGGGGCTGCCACGTCTGTTAATGTAATGCAAAGCTATGGTTTTCATTACTTCTATTTTATTTTTTATTTATCATAGAACAGTTGCACATCCTAAGGAAATCATTTTAGCTTCAGCCGTTCCTTCAGCAGGAATGTAATCTTATTGTGTACTGGAATTATGCCCTGAGAAAACCAGCTTTAATGAGAACATTTCTCAGTGTCAAGGAACGGGTTCTTACTCATACACTTAGGAGTTCACTTCCGACTATTGTTCTTGTGGTCCTTCACCGGCTGAGCCAGTCTGGGGCTATTCTACTTATGACGATCTACGAAAAGATCATCGACAAAACGTAGTACCTTCTTCATATCTCATGGTCTGTCCATAAGGGGTTCATTCATTAAAGTGGGATTTTGCAGGAGAATTGCAATATGGACCCAGTGACCTCACGGTTTTATTGTGCAGGACCAACCAAGTTCTTGTCGGAGGAGAAGCTTGCTGGGGTTGACCCTTTCATCATCCAGAGTGAAGTCGGGCAGTCGAAACGGCAAATCCTCAGCAAATTCATGCTTTAATGAATAACCCTCCAGTGTCAGTTTGGTCTCTGAACATAGTAACGTTGGTCGAGCGATGTTTGATGTGCTAGCTGGGCTCTGTGAGGTCCTTCAGTTGAATAGCAAGTGCATTGAAAGTTGCCTGTTGGAGATTCCTGCCATATCTGTTTGTGGCAAGTTTCCCTCGATTTTGGCTTTAGCGTATTTGTTAAAGTCAGTAGAGAGCTAGCCATTGGTGTCCTCATCTGTGTACCAAACAGCTTGCAATTATTCCAAATATTCATGAGTTCTGATACCCACATGTATCACAGCCATGTGGTTTAACGTGACAGCCATACCAATGCTTTGCTGTAAGTTGTTCCATATGGTCACTCAAGTAGGGGTCCTACCAGTAGCCACATCAAATGCTCCATGTTAAGCAGTTTCTTTATGTTAATTCGGTTTTCATGAACCCACAGAACAAACGCATCGTTATTGTGGATATTGTGACATATTATTCACTCTGCGGACGGCTCTTGCTTCCTTATTCAGCAACAAACCTCTGATTGTCTTGGAGTGTTATATAAAGCCCTTTCATGCATGTTTGAGGCTATCAGATGTATTAATGTGCTGTTTCTCTGCATAATTCTACAGGTCTACCCAGAGCTTCAGATTACCAACGTTGTTGAAGCCAATCAACCAGTTACTATCCAGAACTGGTGCAAGCGAGGACGCAAGCAGTGCAAGAGCCACACACACATTGTGGTTCCCTACCGATGCTTGGGTGAGTAACCATAACTGTTACTTAGAAGTCTATTCAATAACCCTATGATTGAACCTTGAGTTTTCACCTTAGTGATTCCTTAAGCAACTCTGGTGGACTTCAACTTAACTGAGCCCTCGGCTGTTCAGAACCCATGTAACCCATCATAAGGAGTTTTGTGGCAAATGATGAGTTGCTACCATGTTCCTCGTACGAGGACTCTATTCAGATAAAGTAAGTAGGGCCTTAAGGAATTTTTAATCATCTCAAAATCTTCTCCCGTGCAACCAAGTTAAGTTTTTCCTATTTCTAACTAAGCTTTAATAGAGCCCATACTGTGTGTTTTTTCATCCATCTTGTGCTGTTCATTCTTCGTCCTGTCTGTCTGCTCAGGACTATTAGGAAAGTCAGACACCTGAGACCCTTAATGATTTCACTCCAGATTTGTGGCCTTAATGCTACATACCGTTGGATCCCCTTTTGAGAATATTCTTCTAGGTATCAGGTGATTGTCTTCTGCCGCCTCTGATGCTTCTACACTACCATTCCATGCAGGATCCTGGTTTCGAGCTGATACAAAGTTTAGTTACACATTGGTGTGTTTTCATACATTTTTTAAGAATGAAGTCACACGGGAGGCCCATTTTAACATCAATGAGGGACAGCTTCCATGATTATTAGCGTGCCTGGGTGTTGACATTTTAGCTGTGTCTCTATTTAGCTAGTAAGCTGTCTCTGTATGTTTATCGGTTGAGACTCAAGCACTGTAATTGACTAATAGCAGAATAATTGAAATGCAGTTGACTTTAGGAGGTATGGAGAAAAGGTTTTGCTTGCTCTCCTGAGAGGCGTCCTGCTGGGGGGAGTCGTGGTGACATTAATTTACCGGTGTCGTTTAGCTGCGTGTCTTATGCAGATACTTCCAGTGTCCTGAGATCACTTTCTATGTTATTGTTCTCTTTAAAATCCTTTGACGCCTTGGATAATATCAGCTCTCTGTTTGATTTATGCAGCAAAATTAAAACTATGCACCCTTCTAATGGTTAGGATACTGACTAAATGTCGTGAATTACAATGGAGGGTATAGGCATTCTTGCTGCTCCGGTCTCCCATGTCGCTCAAGCAATTTGTTAGAGGTGATTTGGGCTGGCTGAGTGTCATAGTAGTCGTACTCCATAATAACTGCAGCTTGAGGGATTGTCTACTCTCAACAGTATGGCACATTATATAACCAAAAAGCAAAAGAAGATCTCATGCAAGGGTCCAATATGAGTAAGCGGCTGTTGGGCGCGAAACGCGTTAACCCTCTTAGTCTCAGTCTATACTATCACTGCATGTATGCTGACTATTTTCAGTCTGTATGCAAAGAGTTATGTGATTGTGGGCGCAATTCTCTTCTGCAAATAATAGTTTTTGTTTTTTTTATCATCATAAAATTTTGCTTAGAAACAAAGGAACTCCAAAGGCTCTTACATGCTTTGTTGTTGTGGCGGTTGCTTTGTGCCCTGCTCCGGGAAGCTTCCTTATACCCTCGCATTTCGCAACATAGACATAATATGCTTAAATATTATAATACGCTCAAGATTCAATAGAGAAAACACTGCAGAAACAGTACAAAGAAAACCAAGGGGTTGTGCGAATTAATGGATGTGCGGGATCCTTCTCTGTTATAAGCATTATGATCGATTCTAGACGCGTAATGCGAAAAAATCCAATTTTCACAGTGAGATATGTCGGTTAACTGAGGGGGTGACGGAAACGCATTCTGCTGACTTTCACCAGGGAATAGGCTTAAAAGGAAAAGCTCAATATTGCTTATGCTGGGTAATCTGATTTTTTATATTATGATTACTATTAGTAATGATGCATTCTATTCCTTATTCCTTCAGCTAGATCCATATGGGGGCAGCCTGGGTATTTTTAATACCCATGTATTATTATTGTATTTTATTTATAAAGAAGCAAGAGATTCCGCAGCTGGGGGGGACAGTTACGCCCCTGGGGTGAAGAATTTGAACCATTGACGCTGATTTCTTTTCTTTTCCTGACGTAGCCGTTGAGAAGTGTATAGTAGCGGCACGCAGGACTTTGCGTAGGACTTTGCGACTTGCTCCCATTGACCTTCGACTTGGACTGTGTAGGAAGGTGAATGATAACCGCTTCTGCGTGAAACAACCTGTTTGCCTGCGATGACCTGTCTTGTCTGTCCTTGGAGAGCCATGTAGGCATTCTGGTGCCGCGTGCAATAGATTGTATCGGCCCAAAGCAGCCCTGCGTTCTCAGACCAGTAAATAATATGGAACCGATCTGTTAAATTAAAGAGCACCTGGGCTCAAGGTAAACTTACGGAATTTCACTGGAAGTCATGTCCGATTGTCCACAGTGAGGCTGACTAAGAAAGAAGACAAAATAATAGGAAGATGCAAGATGAGAAATGGAGCTGTGCGGCACAGAGACGGGGGACATTCAAAGAGAGTCTGGGAGAATGTGAGTGTGAGAGAATGTGAAAGAGCATGAGAGAGTGGATGAAAGTGACAACAAATTTCATTTCCAAATGCAATCCGATTTTTATGCAAAAGGAAGGGCAGGAAAAGGAACTTGTCCATAAAAGATTGGACCAAAACTAAACAAAAAATGTGTTAATTTGCACAAATCTACAATCACAAATTCCTTGCATATCCTCTTAATTTTTTCATGGGTACAGAAGTCTCCGTACGGTTTATTAGCCACATTTGTTTTCACACCCAGGCCCTTCTGTTTCACGTCCTCTGTCTAACCTTTCACACCTCAAGGAAGCATAATGATCTATCCGACATCTGTTCTGGAAATCCCACTTCAATCCTGCTAAACCCGAGATACGGAAAGTTCATCTTCCACGGGGTCCCTGGGGGTTCATTAAAATAAATATTGATTTGCATTCTGCTCTCTTTGAAACGGGTTCTGTGGTCACAGTTGAGTCGGGAAGTGGATCAGAATCTCTGCCATTAACATAATAGAACAGGCATTACTCTCGCTGCCATTATAGACTCCTCATTTGACCCATACATTGACCATAGCCGTTATATCCATTTATCTTATATTTATACAGCGCTAACAATATACATATATGCATGGGATAGGCATATGGCTCCTGAATCTAAGACAAGACCAATGACTGATCTAACGCTTACATCAGGAAAAATGGACAGATTAGATGGTTATTATCTGCCGTCAAATTCTATGTTTGTACTAAGCATTAAGAGCTGAAATATAAATATTGGGCAGAATACATATTTAATCATACACCCGCCCCCAGTGCATTTGCTAGCCCAGTGCTGTATATTATTATATTTGTATTATAATATAAATATTATATATATATGTATGAATGTGTGTATGTACAGATGTTCTTCCCATATTACATACTTAACCATGATGGTACAATTGTTTAAATTCAGTTGCGTTCCTCTCTTAAAAGCAACCTGTTGCCATAGCAACCTTCACTTTCTACCACAGGGTCACTTAAACATTCCAGAAAGATGAGGACACTTAGAACAAATGATTAATGCAATAAAGTATTTCTGACACTAATAGAACATTATATGTGCGCGTGTACGTGTTATTTATTTTTACGGTTACATCCGTGTAGATTTCAAATTATTTAGTATTTGTAAGATTTTTATAGTCTGACCGATTCAGTCAGCGCATGTGTGTGTTTTGGGTTTAATACATGATATTTAGTGAATTGTATCATTAGACTTGTTATAATAGGAAAGCGCTCAACCATCTGTCATACCGTTATGTCTTTCCGCTCCTGTTGCCGTAGTGACCGTGCGGCCCATCGTTAGTCTCTGACGAAACCAATATAAATAAACTGTTACAATTGTAACAGACGGGAGCTGAAATAATATCCTGAATAGTTTATTTTAATGCAAAAAAAGGCTGATATTGATTTTCATTTATTTCTATAAATCATTATTCAATCCCTGGGCTTTTTTTCGCGTTTCCGGGCCGCCATCTGCTGTGACGATTACGCTCAGATCCGCGGGCCGGGTTCCGTCGCTGGATATATTTTCGCGAGTTCTAAAAGTGGGACAATGCTGCCAAATCGCCCTCCATGGAGACTGCTGAGTTTTAACCATCATTTAACCATTTTTTTTTTAAAGAAAATTATTACGACGTGACAAATTTTGGCCCGTATTTGACTTCCAACCAGCCATCGTCGGCAACATGATGGTAAAAGTACCCCAACACCTAAAGTCTGTTACATTACTTAAATTCAGATTCATTGCCTGAGAATAAAGCCTGAGCGCCCCTCCGGACTATTGTGTGTTTGGAGTTTTTTTCATATATCACTGTTGGTACCCAATATATGTATGGAGAGTTTGGAATGTTTGTGGTTTTATCTTTTGTATTTGTGGCCTTTAAGACATTACCCGCCATTTCTCCGGCAAAAAAAAAAAAAGAATGTTTCATCTTTCGATTAAGCTTTCCGTGTATTTTTATCTCACAACTGTAATCTTCATCGTCCTAAAAGATCAAAGGGCTTTCTCCCTACTCCCGTTGAATCTCTGCTCCGAGATGCATGTCCGCGTGTAGTTTTTGCGTGTTGTTTGTTTGTTCCTTTGATGTATGTTTTCTGACAACATACTTTGAAATGTAATTGTTCAAGTTTCGAGTTAAAGGCTGTTCCTTCTTTCATCTTTGGGGTAAACAAGAGTTTACGTGCGCATGAACAGCCAAATAATCATGTCCCCGGATTGTCGCAGATAAGGGGTTTACCGTTTTCAATCCATATCCTCAGAAGTGTGTTCGTTATGTAGAAAAGTGCAACAACATTTAACTTGGCTGGATTCTAATACGTTATATGGGCCAAACACGTCCAAAAACTGCATATTCCAGGTCCCTCGTCCTGACCCTAGTACCAGTGAGGGTATATAAAGTTTATTTGCGTATTATTTAACATGGCGCCATCATATTCCGCATCTCTGTACGATAGTTGTTTCAGTAATCTCCATAGTGTAGTAGATACATTATTTATATTATTTTTATTTAGTGCTGGCAGATTCCCGTAGGGCTGTAGATAACCCTGTATGAGTGGCCATCTAATATATGTGGGAATAGTTCTTGGTCCCGTCATACTGCCTTTTTCCTGTACAGCATATAGTGTCTGTGGGTTAGGCTTGGAGTTTAAATATCTCAGTTGTGTCTTACTGGATCTTTAAAGAGGTTCTAGTTCATGCCATTGGAAGTGCATATACTCTGGATGAGTGACTTGGTACCCAAGTAGCTTTCCGTAGTGAAGGATTATTTCATGTGATTATAACAGCGTACAGTTCTGGAGACCCTATCTACAGAAGGATATTATCACACTGTAGAGAGTTCAGCGACAAACATGGTAAATGGTTTCCATCGGGAGGGAAGCTTATTGGAAAGGAGGAGAAATTCCAGAACAAGAGGTCACAGTCTAAAACTAGAGGGTCGGAGGCTTAGAGGTAATGTAATTCCTGCAGCGTTCCTTACACCAATCATTCAAGGGGTCCAACAAAACGAGAATTGACAGACTAATATCACCCTATACATTAGGTAAAAGGCCAATCTCACAATCTAGAGGCATCACAAAGTTGTACTGTTTTTAAGTGCAATAGTGATCCTTGGATGACACGGGCACTTTAATGGTCTATGGTAAATCTGAACTGAATAATTCTGCATTATTGTTTGCTGTATGGTTACCAATCCTAGTTTCAAGACAAATGAGAATAGATTGTAGATAAAGTGCCGTTATCTCCGCTAAGATGCATAGAATTCCCATTTTGTCTAATGTCGGCAAGCTTTTTCAGGGATAAACCCCGCCAAATACGAGACCTGAATCTCAATTTCTAAAACAAAAAAAAGACACATTTATAAATTGAACTCTTTTTTTTCTTTTGCAGAATGATATACCTGGAAATTCAGTTTTGGTCAGTTGTATTTCCCGCTATACCAGATAGTTCTACAACATGGAAACTTTAAATGTTACGTACCTGATATTTGTTTTACAGAGGGCGTTTTAAACACAAACCATAAAATATTTTTATTTCTGCACAATGTGATAACATAAGGTGGTATTTGACATGGTATTTGAGAACCACATGATGAACGTTCTCCAGATGCACAAAAACATCAAAGGAACAAGGGGTTTTCCGCCTTTGTAGTTCCGGATTATTGCCACTATTTATCAAACTTTTTATGGGCCATGTTTGTCGTTATTTTGTTGAAAACCTTTTTTTCCTACCTGAACCAAATGCGGTTTTGTCTGTTCATTGTGATTATTTCAATGAATTTCAGTTCAATGTTTCCAGTGGGGAGTTTCATGGAAATATAAATAATTTTGGTTAGCCGTTTAGTTTAGCCTTGAAGCTGGTTTTGTTTCATTTTGTTTCAATAAACTCCCTTTATCTGCAGTCACAGAGGCTGCCGTTGTTGTCAGTCATGTGATTTTGGTGATTTTCCTATCTCAAACTCCACACTGAGCTGATTCTTTATGGCAAAGCTAATGGAGTCCTATTTCTCTAATGAAGTCAGTTGTTATGTTCTTTCCTAATAAAACCTTTATTAGATGTCTTCCCACTGAGACCTGGCATAAAGAGTCTGGTTTCACACAAAAAGAGTGTGGTTTTAAATTCACAGTAAGTGTAATTATTTAAACATTCTCAGTTTTTAATGGTGTATTTTTTCTTGTGGAAGTTGAAATTAATGGTGGACTAGCATAACAAGCAATTGTTCGGGAAATAATAACAATCATATCAGGACATAATAACAATAGATGACATATTATACCATGTCACGATTTATTCAACAAAAATAAACCCGAAATGGAGAAGCCATGCGTGAAAAACAGCCTTCTATAAATATTAAGATGCTAAGACAGGTGCTGCTAATCAAATGCCCTTGATTAATTGACCAATGGCCTGTGTGACCACCTCTATAAAAGCCACAATCTTAGCAGTTTGCTAGTCTGGAGCATTTAGGTGCATGTTAACACAATGCCAAGGAGGATATGTCCTGATATGTAAAACCATAAAATTCAAAGTGGGTATACTTTCTTTTTCACACAACTGTATATACAGTATATATTATATAAAGTGATGTGCAAATGTTTTAGGCAGGTATGAAAAACTGTAAAGTAAGAAGGCTTTCATAAATAGACCTATTTATAGTTTATTTGTCTCATTTAACAAAATGCAAAGTGAGTGAGCAGAAGGAAAATGTCAATCAAATAAATTTTTTGGCGTGACCAACCTTTGCCTTCAAAACAGCATCAGTTATTCCAGGTACGCTATTTGATTTAGATTTTTCATCTGTCCACTCACTTTGCATTTTGTTAAAGGATAAAAATAAACTAATAAACATGAACGTACACTAAAAGCCTTGTTGGGGTATCAAGATACATATTACACAAGCGTGACCTTAGCTGGTCTTGATCTCCTTGGAATTAAATAGGAAATGTTGCGTTCATCAAAGTGACTCCCATCCATCTTTCTCGTGCTGTTTCAAAAATGTTTACGTACAGTGGTTTCAGTTTTTAAGGCCAAGGTAATATTTCAAAAATGTTGTTTCAACGATAGTTTTATATTTAATGTTTAAACCGTGAACATTCGTCGAAAGTAAATCTGCAGTACATGATTTCAGTGTTTTGTGCATCTGAGCACGTGAATTATATTTCTGCTGGATGAAACTTTCCTAAATATATCAATTTTAATGTTCTCAGGGGATCTTATTTCATGTAGATCTCTTCTGGTATCACCCCATTGTATTCATGAGATTTCTATAAAATATTTAAGAATTATGAACTCTGAAGGAAGTCTAAATACATACATTTAGTAAAAACCTGCTTGTTATAATATGATAATAGTTGTATGTTCATTATTTATACACAGAGGAACGTAACACTAAGTAAACTCCCCATTTTTCCCTTGCAGTTGGTGAATTTGTAAGCGATGCTCTCCTTGTTCCTGATAAGTGCAAGTTCCTTCACCAGGAGCGAATGGACATTTGTGAGACTCATCTGCACTGGCACACAGTCGCTAAAGAGGTAACATTTAAAGAAAAAATAACATTCTTTGTCCTTGTCATATCTGTTACAGTGACTACCCTGGTCTCTGTTTTCGTCTTTCCTGGCGCTTAATCCCTTTAACGCTTGGCTGTTGGGTCGTATTTTCATTTTTAGGAGGACTGGGGCACTTTTTGTTTTATTTTTTCTATAGTTAGGTTTTAGATGTTTTATCGTAAACTGCACGCACTTAACCTAGGGAAACACACGTTTATATGTAAATTTTCAAGAAATGTTAAATTATATGGTTGTTATAGTTGCCTAGTTTAAGCCAAGCCTTGCATCACATGAGATAATGGGGGGGGGGTGCTTTTTCTACCATTATTTCCACATATATGATAAATAAAAACACCCTCTGCCCCTTATCAAATCTATATTTACTTCTACATGCATGACATAAGTATACATCTATATGCCTGGACGTATTAACGTATTAAAAGTAACAATGAATATATTAAGGCTGGTTATTATTCACCCAAAAAGTAGACAGAAGTTGTTCCAAATAATAAATAATAATGATTGTAAAGCACATGTGGTTGGTGTGGCTATTGGTGTTCATGGCACGCACCTCATTAGCCAACACCTGTTCTTTCTTAATATAATTCAGAAATTTAGCTGCAAAAATTACCAACCGGACATGACAAAAATAGGGGTTCATTTTGCAGAGTAAAACACTGTAATGCAGGCAAGTTTGAATGCCAAGAAGGTCCTTAAACATGAAACATTAAAATAATTTTTGCCGTGCATTCCAAAATGCTTATATAGAACTAATTAAAACTATTTGAATGTGGCTCTCAAGGGGACATTTTAATGCATATGATAGCTGAGTGGTCTCTTTACATTGGAGCACTTTCCTGCTGCTTCAAGCATGATGGGTGATGAGAAAGATCAGACCACAGAGGAGGCATTCGACAGCAGCCATGGAGCTGCAGCTTCTCTTGAAGGTAATACTAAGTTTGAACAATGCAAATTAGGGTACTTACAAAGTGCTTTAAAATGCATTTTTTGTTCAATATCCTGCCTCAGACATGAGTGTCCTGATATGCCATTTTCAGGACAAGCTATTTAATATACAGCAGGGGGCCATCTTTTCTTTCCTCTTTATTTTGTGGAAATTCCCAGCATATACCAAACCTTTGCCTGCTGTTTGTCTTTAGTCTTGTAGTGAGAAGAGTATGAGTCTCCATGATTACGGGATGCTGCTTCCCTGTGGGATTGATAAATTTCGAGGAGTGGAGTTTGTGTGCTGTCCAGCAGCAGATGAAAGCGACAGCTTTGACTCGGCTGATGCGGAAGACGACTCCGATGTGTGGTGGGGAGGTGCCGATGCTGATTATGCTGATAGGAGGTGAGTCTTGCTCTATGCTGCCGAGTAGCTTGTTCCCTCATAGTTGTCTTCTCTTACTTTAGCCTAGGCTTTAGTATTTATGGTTAGCGGTTCTTAAGATGGAAATCCATCTGATGTAGGGCATCATTCCTGATTCCTTTGCGTACACTGGTCTACAAGAGAGACCAAAGCCAATGGAAATCCAATCTCTATTGTGGTTCTGTTCCATGGGAGGACCCTTCAGAAACCCTTTCTCTGTTGTGGTTCTGTTCCATGGGGAAGACCCTTCAGAAACCCATTTTCTGTTGTGGTTCTGTTCCATGGGGAGGACCCTTCAGAAACCCATTCTCTGTTGTGGTTCTGTTCCATGGGAAAGACCCTTCAGAAACCCATTCTTTGTTGTGGTTCTGTTCCATGGGGAGGAGGACCTTCAGAAACCCATTCTCTGTTGTGGCTCTGTTCCATGGGGAGGACACTTTAGGAACCCATTCTCTGTTGTGGTTCTGTTCCATGGGGAGGACCTTCAGAAACCCATTCTCTGTTGTGGCTCTGTTCCATGGGGAGGACCCTTCAGAAACCCATTCTCTGTTGTGGCTCTGTTCCATGGGGAGGACACTTTAGGAACCCATTCTCTCTTGTGGTTCTGTTCCACAGGGAGGACCCTTCAGAAACCCATTCTCTGTTGTGGCTCTGTTCCATGGGGAGGACACTTTAGGAACCCATTCTCTGTTGTGGTTCTGTTCCACGGGGAGGACACTTTCGGAACCCATTCTCTGTTGTGGTTCTGTTCCACAGGGAGGACCCTTCAGAAACCCATTCTCTGTTGTGGCTCTGTTCCACGGAGAGGACCCTTCAGAAACCCATTCTCTGTTGTGGTTCTGTTTCATGGGGAGGACACTTTAGGAAGCCATTCTCTGTTGTGGTTCTGTTCCACAGGGAGGACCCTTCAGAAACCCATTCTCTGTTGTGGCTCTATTTCCTGGGGACCCCTGGTATTTTTTCATTGCTGTACATTTTTGAGCTTCCCAAACTCGCGTAAAGTGTAACAAGATCTCTTTGCTAACTACATTTGATGTAACATTTTAAAAAATAATCGAATTCCCATCCGAGGCATGTCAGGAGGCCAAACAAATGCCTTCCTTTGATTAGAGAAAAATGTTTTAATCTATTACTTTCTTGCTCAAATAAGAAGCATTTCAGAAGCATTTGATTTTGCCAATTGCTTTGTTCTTGACTTCAGTTAAACACATTTGACGTCGATACGCGCTCAAGCAGCGATGCAGAATAATTGCTACTGCTCCAAGCATAGATAATTTGGAACGGAATCATTTCATGCTTAAAGAATATTCTCTATTTGTGAGAAAGGCCTCTTTCCATTATATTGTATTTAACAGAATCAGAGGTGATACGAGGATATTACCCTCAAGTGTGTACGTTGTGCTTAATTCTGCTGATAGGCATGCCTGTAACTACTTTCCAGCGTTTCGAAAGCCTGCAACAAATTGGTTAAAGAGAGAAGTGTCTCGTGTGTTTATCAGAAACTTAACGAAACCAAGAAGGTGGTGGCTGCAGCTATTAAATGTGAGATGTTTTTAATAGTTTTGGCAATCAGATTATTATTATTGATCATTAGATGGTGTTTCCAGTTATCTTTTACTGAACATGTGCTGGCTGCATGAAGGGCTACAGCTCTTAATTAAAGCAGTGTGTGTGTCGGTGATGCCATTCAATCTCAGGTTAGTGATTGAATTATTATTTATTGTTCTATAGCGCCATCAAACTCTGTAGAGCTGTACAATGGGTAGACAGGACGAAATAAGTAGTATGTGACATAACAAATTGACAGAGACAACAGGTGAGGAGGGCCCTGCTCAAACGAGCTTGCGTCTCCTTTGGAGACGCTTGTTTTCCCAAACACACGTCCATGCGTGGTTACAGGCTTTGGGTAAATTTATCTAGAGTATTTAAAGGTACTCTCACTATAGAAGAATGCAAGTTCTCTTTGAGTAACCCTAACCCAAAAAACTTAAAGCTCTTACCTGACACAGAAGATGCATCTCTGCTGCAGCAGCTGCCCTTCTTGCCCTTAGTCTGACTGTTCATGCCACTGATTGGCTGCTTGATGCAGCCGAATAGTGGCAGAAAAATCCTCCCATAGAAATCAATAGGAGGAATTTCCACACGTGCACAAGGGTGAATATATCATGAGCAGGAAGATATATTCAGCTGAACTCATATCCAGTACGTCATTTACTTTGGGGAAGAAAACATATATATGTGGAGGGGGGATTCTGCAGACCGTGACCGGCTTTTTGTTGGCTAGGGCTATATTGCAATATTGCTCTATTCTATGTTAAATGTTCTTAGGTGCCCTCACCATCTTGAGGCTCCTCAATTTAGGGGGAAGCTGCAATATCCTTTAGAAACATATTATTAGTCAAATCCGTCCAGGGTGACTATTTATCATCATTTGTACGTTTTACAGTTAGAGGCCAATCTTGATAAGATTTCTCTCCTAGGAGGATTTCCAAGCTCTCGCTATGCAGCTTTGAGCTGCGATATATGTTTAAAGAGTATGGCTTTTGGCTTTGGAAGGAAACCGGAAAAAAAGTAGTGGAGCTGGTCTAGGTGATTTGTCTATGGGAGTGCGTAACGGTTTATTTACCAATTTGTGGATAGGATCCTAATAGGAAAGGATCTTAGTGCAGAACCACCACAACGCGGGTGCCATTATGTCATTCTCCACGCATTCTCTCCAACAACATTTATTACAAGGGGGAAATATCATGTTCAACCTGTACGGTACAAGATACCACCTAAATAAAATCGGCCATCTTAGCTTTAGACTTTTGGCCACTAGAAGGTATCACAAACTCCTTAAGACACCAAGATATATTGGATGAATAAAGGTACATCTTCAAAATTGACGCATTTTTTTTTTGCAATAACACCACAACATGGCCCCTGCCATTTATATGTATTACATATAAAAGGTATTTTTAATAGATTATGTGACTTGAAAATCTTCCTGCGTCGGCATCCATAGGTGGTACTTTGTGAAACGGACCATGCAGCTATCCATTGTACAGTGCTATGGAATGAGATGGAGCTATATAAAACAATAAATAATAATATATACATGACAAAATACTCAGGGTACCTTGTTTAACTAATAATTACCGGCTTTCTTCATTTAGAAACAATATGTTACATCTAATTGTTTCCAAGTGGAAACTAAAAAATAAATAAATGATGAAACGGCTGTTTTTGGGGGGCGATTTCCAGAATGCTGCGTCTGCAGCTCCATACAGCATTAGGATATAAAACCGGAGCCGTTTCTGATATAAACGAGCTCTGTGCATGAACAATGCGTCTAATCGGAGAAATAATGGCTAGGAAATTGTGTCATCGGCAGTATCCAGCTTCAGGGCTGTTATCATGAGTGGTGTTTTGCCTTAAGCTTTGCTGAATACAAAGGTTGTTATATTAAAATAATCTAATGATGAATCACATAACGTATGGTAGTGTTTCAGGGTTTGGCTTTTTATTCTTTTATTGGTATCGTATTGATTTATGTAGCACTGTCGTAGTCCATGGTGCTGTACAATGGGCTTTTAAAGAATGCTATTAAATGAACATATTGTTTGCTCGGAACGGCACACACCTTAACCTTTTCATAATGATTGTGATTTATGCATCTTTTTGCTGGTAATTGCTTTGTATATAACTATATGCTTTACTTTCATGCATAATTTACCTTCAATAGTTGCTGAAGTCCAAATTTCAGCAGAGCTTGAAGTCAGCGGTGCTCCCATCGACCTCGGTGTTTCGGAATTGGTGTCCCTTTTGCTTTTGAATTTAGTGGTTCTTGTACATTTGACATAAAAAAATGTAATGACATCAGAAATGTTTTTACCTTCTGCACTGCCCTCTGCCAGGCCCTCCAGTCGCAATCTTCTACACCGTTATGATGTCATATCCCGATGCAATTGAGGTTGTCCTTGATATTGGGTCAATGGGCAGGTTGGGGAGATCAGAGATCCTCCTTGTAGCCAAGCCATTGAGAAGAGGCACATCAGGGACCCTGAATTCACTATAGGGTTATCAGTCCCTGGTTTGGTGGCTGATGGGTTGCTGAGTTGTTGCCCCCAGTGATGCCACCCTAGTCGAGAGTACACCACAGGCTTTTTATAGTGTAAATACACTTTATAGATTATAGTAAAAACATTATATGCCAAAATACTGCATTTATAGGTAAGATTACATTGCATTGGAAGTTATATTAAGCTTCATTCTGATGCAAAGTTATTGGTGACATTTTCACACTTTTACGCACACACTTTGTATTCCACTTTATATATAAGCATATAAGTATGCGGTGGTTCCATTTCTGTGCTCGGCATAGAAACCAATAAAGTGAATTCAACAAAATCAATTCCAAATTGGATTGGGTGATATTGTACAGAGCGCCCAAGGGTGCTAACTAATGACCAGCGCGTAACATCATTAGTCCTCGCTGACCTGCGTGGAGTGATTATTGGAAGGGCTCGATTGTGCGCTGATAACACATATGTCTTCAACCTAAAGCCGTGTAACCGCTAGGGGCCACGGTGCTGTTTCATACTTCAGAAATCAAATCGAATAGATTAATGGTTAATGGGGAGATCGAATTGTATTTTGCAGAGAAATTTCTTAAAATGTAATTTATGTATTTCTTATTACCGATTTCTTACTTAATGGCCCTCCAGCTTGATGATTTGTTAGTAATTTACCAATACAAGTCATATATATATATATATATATATATATATATATATATATATATATAATGTGTATATATATGTATATAAAAAAAAAAAGGCCTCCTGCACAGTGGAACACATCATATGGAACAAGTATGTATGTAGGACTATATATATATATATATATATATATATATATATATATATATATATCTATATCCATGCTGAATTCTTAATTGTATATGATGATATATATATTATATATATTTATATAGGCAATATACATTTCTAATTTGATATTTTATGTTATATATTTACTGTTTACAAAAGGTTATGAGTTTTATAGATTATGTATTTGTGAATTAACATTGTATATGCCAAGTTGTTCAACATTATGTTAGAAAGGCATGGTGGCTACTACAATATATAGAATAAAGAAAAAAAGGTTTTCTCATGTGTAAAAATAAGATAAAAAACCATACAAAAAAAGAAATGCCTTGAAATTCATATTTTTTCGGCATTTGCAATGTAACATTCCGCATTAACAGTTTCTTTTCTTTCTTTGTAAACAAAATGTTCTCTCTGACTTAATTGAAAATGCAGGCTTCAGAAAGCACTTGAATGCACAAGAGCCACATATCATTCAGAATAATATCTCTGATGTGCATTGTCGGTCTCTGAAAACAAAGGCGCGCTCAGTTTTTGGGTAATAGTTCATTTCATGTCCTAAATCTTTTGTCGATTTTGAAAGACAAGTGAGATTATGAAGTGTATTTTCTCTCTACAATTATTTCTGAAGCGATTCGGAGCAGATGTGAAGCCCAGAGTGACAACCAATGGGTGCTTTTCTTTAAAATGTGAAAAGCTAAATATTCTCTTTTTCTATTTTTTCTTTCTCCATTTGGAGTGGTTGACATAATGGAGAACATTATTACCAAAGTCTTAATAAAATATATCCAGTGTCAAGTTTTTCATTGAGGTCGCAAATGAGGTGCCATTTTAAGATACTTTTGGTTGGGGGCTTGCCCTACAGCTGCTTTGCCTTTTTTTTCAGTGGAATTAGGCTGATTTGCATGAAAACTAGTTGTATTAACAAACATTAATGAGAAACATTGGTCACCATTAGCCAAATCAAGAACTCTTAAGCTGGCTGCACTTCAAAGAGGCTCTAAAGAATGTCGGGTTGTAGAGCTTTTTGTCTCAGACAGTAACTGATGGTTTTACTACGTACGTGAGATACTACATCCCTGTTCCCTTCTTAATCTGAATTTACTTTGTTGCTTTTAGCGTGCTGCACCCTCATTCCCATTGTGTTATGAGTTCAGGGACCCTTAAACTATCTTCATTAAGTCACCTGCAAGATAAACTATCTTTACATATTATCCGCGTTTCAATCAACTCATCCAAGCAGGCCTTTCCTACTCTCTCGCTTCCCCCTCAACCACTGACTAGACTGTAAGCTTGTAAGTCAAGGGAATAAGGTGGCAAAGGTAGATATGTAGAATTGATGAATGAACAACATAAGGGCGTGGAAAAAGCATGTATAACAGTTTGGTTATGATTGGTTGATGATATGGTTATGAGAGAGATAAAACTGAGATAAACAAAGCCACTCGGGTTACAGCAAAATGTTTTTCAAAACAATTGGTGCTATAATGTAGGTGATAGCTGTCTATTTACGTATAGTACAGTTGATTGGCAGGTTGTCACTTTCTTTGACGTTTGTAATTTGAGAATAACCATTTTATAGGAGTTTTGCTTGTAAAATATAATGATATTGATCCACGAAGGCATCTAGCTGATTAAAGACCATGCTGCTCATTATGGATTAATCTATTCCCCTGTGTGTTAGTCTAATTGAAATGAAGATGCTTCTTGTAGAATTCAGGGCATTATTAAAGAGATGAGAAGATCAAATAGCGTGGAATCGTTGTTTACTTTGAAGTTTGCATGAATACAAAGCTTTACAAACAGGATTTAGAGTTAAGAATTCAGTGTAATTGGGATTGAAATGCAAGTCTTTCTATCCATAAGCGATAGCTAACGAGTAACCCCGATAACAGTGTATGTATTTCTAGTAGGGATTACGCCATTTTTATTTATTTTTTGCCAATTGACTCCATTTTTCTTGGAAACTTTCTTTCCAAGTGAGATATTTTTTTCCTGGTAGATGTGGTGACCTCAAAGCCCATAAGAAGTCTGAGGTCATCGAATATTGTTAGAAACTGCTCCTTCATCCCAAATCCTTTTTTTTCCACTTTTAAGTGTATTCATTTTAAATTTTGCATCCCGGATTCCTGTATTTTTTCCTCATGCAGCTCAAACTAATCGGATGTCAGTACCGCACAGCTACTAAAATAATGCAAAATGGTCAATATTTAACGCTAGATTTGATGTTTTACCAACCAATAAACTTCTGTAGTTTAGAAAAGTTTTATTATTGGCCCCTAGAATTATCCCCAGCCATTTTCTTCTGTTCCATTCAGAAAGCGTAATTTTTGGTTTCTTTGCACTTCACCTTTTATTATTTATTTAATCTTTAATTTCTATTTTAGTCGCTCAAGACTGATAGGTTGAAAAATTGAAAATGTGGTATCTCTATTAAAAAGCAGCGGATTAGGGATTTTAATGATACTTGTAACTTTGTCAGGTAAAACCGACAGGAATTTGAGACATGAAAGGATTGGAGTGTGACCCCTGGAGGCAACTTGTGTTGTTATTTCCGAATCCTGCCAGGAACACGCTCTGCAATTAGTCTCGGCTGTTTAAGGCTGAAGTATGAATCCCAAGAAGAGCGAGAACCAGACAAAATAATTGATTACATGATTTCTTTCAACAGCTTTCTGAAAATTAGGTTTTTATTATGTGTGACCTGAAACCTCGTGTTAAAGCTTCAGTTTGCGCTCGGTAACTGGAATTAGATTTTGACAAATTTATGTTCCGGCGGGTTGGAAATATATAGCATGTTACTCAACATGGATGATGGGGAGTATTCTACAGAGGAAGAAGGGGGTTGCTAAAGTATATTTGTTAAAAGACATTTACATTAAAAGCGTCTTAAGTTTTTCCTGCGGTACTAAAAGAAGGGCTCGCAGTGTCGCAACTAAGCATGTAATATTAAAAAAAAAAAAAAAAAACTGAGGAAAACATTAATAAACTAAAGGTATATACTTTTATCGTAGGTAGTAACTTCAGTATGTCATATTAACATGTTTTTGCGGTTATTTTTTATTTATTTAAAAAAAATTTTTTTTTTAACTATTTTCTTTAAAAAGCGTCAGCAGTCATAGTTGGCCAAGCCTCATATATTTTGCTTTTGTTTATTTAGTGATGACAAGATGATGGAAGGTCAGCAGGATGAAGAGGAAGAAGTGGTAGAGGTGGAACCAGATGAAGTAGACGATGACGATGAAGATGATGGAGATGATATGGATGAGGAACCTGAGGAAACATTTGAAGAAGCTACTGAAAGGACCACAAGTATTGCCACGACTACCACCACCACCACAGAATCTGTGGAAGAAGTTGTCAGAGGTAGGCTTGTTTTAAAATAAAGAAAACATATATATGAGAATTTTACTCAGTAACAAACCAATGATTCTGGAACCCCTGATCTTCCTTTTAAGTAAGGTGTTTTGATAATGTGTGTTCTATTAGGTCACTTTAAATATATCCCAACATGTAATTTATTGCTTTAAAAGGTTGTAGTGGGGGATTCCTGCATATGATGTACTACCCATTTAACGACCTTCATTTGCTCGTTTTTTTTCTTGCCCCATATAGAAGCAGGACACTGGGCGTGCGGCGTTGGATTGTTATAGAATATAGAATATAAATGTGGCAAAAACATTTTTTTTACATTCAAGCACATGCTGTTTTCATTTAACATTTTAGACTTTTATTTTTACGCCATTAAGCAGCAAAAGATGTATCCCGTTTGATCCTACGGCTACCAGACCTGTTGTATTGGCACAGATAATTTGTATATTCAGCATATTGAGTTTAATGATTGCTCTAAACCTCTGCAGCCATTTCTTTAAGAACCTTATCATCCTTCCAAGTTATGCAGGGAATTCTAGATTCCATCCACCTCCCCCCCAAGAATGACCGGATAAAAGGAAAAATTCAAGTAAATAATTCATTAGCGGAATATGGAAACAAGTTTTGCAACACAAAATGTCTTAGCCAGCTCTTTGTATGATTGTAAATCATTCCATTCGGCACGTTGCAATAATGCTTTACCATTTTCCCCTAGAAAGCCAATTATCTGTCTGTGTGTTTGAAACCTGACGTTAATTGGCAGTCCCATTACGCAGCTGTGCATGTACCTCCGTATTACACGGACGACTGTAGCTCATATATATGAAATATGTGCATATTTAAGCATTTAGATTGCGAGGACATGTGGAGCTGCACCTCTGTTTTAATTTTCACTTACACTGTTATTCTACAGGTTTTATACGTTCAAAGTGTGCCAAAAGTATGTTAAATCGGCACAACCAAACGGATCTGTTTTTGTTTTCCTTTCCTGAAATCGTTAGAACCCATAAAATAATACTGATATTGTTCTTCCTAAGATATAAAGTTTAAAATGAATCTGTCATGTGACCCCTGTAATCAGTAGTACTGATCGCCATGGTGAACGGGAGCTGACAGTGGCCCGTTTTAGGGCCGACGGCCTCCTGGCTTAGATAGGTTGGGCACAGCTGCCTTCAGTACTTTGATGTTGGGAGAGGCATCCAATCACATTACACTACCGTCCACCAATCAGAAAGTGGAGCGACCCGAGGAGATTGAACCCGTAAGAACCAGTAATAATCAAGTGTGAGTGAGTGACCATCCACAGCCCACTCATAATTAGAAGCTGTGCGGCAACGAGCCTCTGCAGTCTAAATAGGGTTATATTTTATTACATTAACCTGCCTGAGATTGTCTCTAGAATTCATCCCATGACATAGGAAAACTCTTAAACCTACTGTTTGATTAGACATTTGTAAAATCTGTTTACTTTCATAAAACTAATTCACACATTTCATGTATAGCGTGCAGCGTTCCGACACTAGAATGCTTGAAGCCGCTGACTGGACTGGAGATACCGCTATGGCCGATTTTATAGACATCCTTGATGTATTTTGTACATCATATCTTTGATACAGAACAGCACAGGGTTAACCAATTTTAAAAAAGGAAACATGGAAAAAGTGTAAAAATTTAAATATTTCCATGGCACGATTCAAATCAGTTTGAAAAGAAGAACCAGAATGCAATTGCTGCGAAATTCGGCTCGTCTGTGTTAAATTGTCAGTGTCCACTTGGCTTGAATTAAACAGTCAATGGCTTTAATGGCTATAAAGGCCGTTTTTATTCCCCTTTTCACAATGGTGGAGACAAGAGCTGTCTGAGAGCATCTCCAAACACCTTAGCATTGCTGTTTCAGGTTTGCAATGTTATTAAGAAGCAGCAATCTTTAGCGATGCCCAAGAAGGACATTACAGCTGAAGGCCCAGGAGGACTCCTCTGCCGAAAGCAAAACATTAAGTCTGCAACTGATCTTTGCTAAAAACCTACCTAGTGAAACCACAGCCATTCTAGGGAACTGTTCCGTAGGTGAGGGAATGACACTTATAATAATAACAGCCTACTCACAGTTAATTATAGTGGAGGATCCCTAATGTTGTGGCTGCTTTGCTTCTACTTTTACTGGAGGCCTTATATGTATTAAGGGAATCATTAAATCAGATCACTACCAGTGCATTTTGTATTGAAACGTGCTACCCGGTGTCAGAACACAAGGTATGGGTCGAAAATCATACCTCCTCCAACAGGACGATGACCCAAAACACACATCCAAAAGCACAAATGGATGGTTGTGCAACCAGGTCATATTTTAGGTTTATGTGAAATCGCTACACGTCAGTTGAAAGGGCATTTTTTGTTGAATAGCTTTTGGCATGCTATTAACATATTCTGATCATGCAAAGTAGGTACGTTAACTTTTTTCCCGAAGATAATGTGCATGATGTACAAAATATTTAAGTGTGCCAATAATGTTGACCATAATTGTAGCTATGTCCTTTATTATAGTGGTGGATGTCCAAAATGTGACCTGGGTGACATACATATGAACAGTTTATATAGTCTCGCCCTGTGTATTTTCTGCTTGGACTATCGAAATGACCTTTCTCCTATTCAACCGTGTGCCATAATAAATCCGCCCTTTCAGCAGAGAATAAAACACACATGATGTAGATGGTTAATGTATAATTCATGGACATGCCACTGCAATGGAAAAGTGTCTTAAGATGTTATGTTAAGATTGCATTGGGTCAGCAGCTCCCGCAAACAGCGCGACGAGCATATAACGGATGAATAGCCTGCGTAATGCGCATACACTTAGTAAAATAATGGTCTCAGACTATAACAAGGGACAGCGGCCTAGTAAGTGGAGATATTGTTCGGTGGTCTATGACCCTGGCTTTTAATAATTACATACAGAGAATATGCACATGCTAAACCCAGTTCCTTCGCATCTTGTAACTAGAGGTGTGCTCTGAACAAGCCGAGACCGGCCCTTGCCGCGCAATGATCTCCCGCTGGTTCTATGACGTGGCCGAAAGGAAATGCGTACAGTTTATTTACGGAGGCTGCGGCGGGAACCGGAACAACTTTGACTCTGAGGAATACTGCATGTCCGTCTGTGGCAACGTCAGTAAGTGGACTTCTTCCGGCTTGAGGCAAATCTTCTGTTGCCCAGGCTCTGCTCCTTGTAACACATAACCTCCTGGGCAAATGTGTCTGCGCAGCGTACTAACCGGTTCGTGATTTCTTTAACCGCTTTTCCTAAGATTTTCCCAGTGATTAACATCTAACGAGCACATATAACAATAGCTGTGCACTAGAGGTTGAGGGACAAAAGCACTTTCAGTTGGGAAACCTCTCCATTTCCTATATTTAACATTAAACACCCATCAGTAAAAAATAAAATGTGACTTAATCGTAAAGACAATGTTTAAATCGGTTTCCATGGTAATTGCTCCACATTTAGCATTTTTTTCTTTATTACAAGGTACAAGATGGTTTACCTTAACCCAATTGGGGTTAGGTCCTCCTGTGGTTCACACTCAAACGACAGCACCATCTGCCTCGTCTTGGACGGGCGCAGAGTGGTAGAGCTATCACAACAAGGACCATACTTGTAACAATTTGTAAAGATTCCAAGCAGAGTAATTTTTTAAATCATTTTTAAAAGCATTTTCCAGCAGGAAAAAAATGAAAAGTCCTGGAGAGTTTGACAGGAGAATGGGAACTGGAGAGTTTTCTCACTGAAGTGAAGCCACTTCGATCACATCTTAGTCCTTTTGTTTATTGTGCTGATCTGCGACCTTCTAAGTAGGAAGTTCCAGCCACTTTCTCCAGAAGCACAATAAACACACAACATCCTAACACATCCCTGTCTATTGTGTGTTACTAACTCTATCTCACTTTGAGATGCTTACAGTAAGTGGGCTCACCATTTGAGTTGGGTGATTTATGATTACAGGAGTATTCTGCACATTCATGTTTTTTTCTGAAATTGTCGCTAAGTGGTACTGTTAAGACATTATAACTGCGTGGCCACTCGCTGGAATGACTTGAGTTGCTTTCATTAGATAATAAACGCTTCTGATACAACAGAATAATTTGGGTTAAAAGCAAGTGTTTTCAGTTTAATGGTGAAACTGGGGTTTATCTTAATTAGAAATTATTTTAATTTTTATTTTTATTCCCACTTTTTTCCCCATTTTTTTTGTAGTTGAATTGTTCTGCCTTAGTTCTTGATAATTTAGAACTATTACATTTTTAAAAAGACATTTTTAAATTAAATATGACACTATTTAATGCTTGTATTTTAATATACAAATATATATATAATATATATAAATACATTGAACTCCCTAACCAAGAGCTCCCACATTCCATATTTTTATAAATTTACTTTATCAATATTTTAAAAAATGCTTATAAATAGTGTTCTGTGATTCTGTCGCCCTTAAATCTCACAATAATTTGGATATAAACAATATAGAACGTGTTGCTATATTAAATCGTGTAGGTAAAATACATTATTCAGCTTACCAACTGCCATTCAAAAAAGTCTCGGTAAAACCTCGCCCGACGGTGTCCCTCTTTGCCCATTTGAAATGCCGGAAGGAATGCAGTAAACTTTCCATAACCCAAACCAGGTTTGCACTGGTATACAGTTAGCCACCGGCTACTATGCAGACAAGAACCAAGCTTAATACAATGTTACAAACATACTGGGAATTTCCCAGGGGGACGGGCTACCCGGAGCTTCCCTGCTTCTGTGGGAGTGGCTTTACAAGAGGGCGGGGTTACACACACAAGAGGAATAACTAACAGTGGAGATAGACCCGGAGACCCAGGGAAGCAAAGCTTCAACCGGAGACTCCTGGTCATTCCCGGAGAGATCAGTTATGTTTACAAATGATATATTTTGAGAAAACCCAGTACAGTCCCAGCCGTACGGTAGGTGGTTAAACCCGGAACAATTAATGGAATATTGTACAGTTTTCAGATTTACGTATCTTTTTTTAATACTTTTTCTTTGATAAAATATTCATTTAAGTCCCTATCGATATAAAATATATATTTTACTTTCCTTGTTGTTTTGAATATAAGCATATGTTTTGGGGGAATTTCACACCTTCTTTGCAAGTCATTGACCTAGAAAAAACATTTCCTTTCCTTCCAGTCAAGCCTGTTTAATATCACCACAATGATGGGCTGGAACTGCAGAACTATAAATTATCTTTTCTTATTCTTTATTTTCTTGAAGGTGGGTGGAAGTGTTGTGACAGACACAGAAATTCCACTTGCAATTTACCGGAAATATATGGGGATTTTTTTTATTTTTTTTTCCGATTTATATTGCGTGTGTTTTTTTTCTTTTCAATAAATTTTAGCCTGTAGCAAAATGTTTCTCCCCGCAGAATATTAACTGCAGTAATCCATTGAACGGTAATGATTTCTGTACCACGGCGGCCCTGAACAAATGCATCATACAGCTCGGAGAAAGCAGACATAATTAAAAAAGGATTACTGAGACTCGGAATACTGTTGAAGTGCAGCAATTAGACTCTGTGCATATTAGAACCAGAGTGGATTTTTTTTTATTATTTCCAATAATAATGGCTAAATCTGCAGAAGAAATTTATGACCCCTGCAGTCGCTGCTGATGGCGGATAATTGAAGATATAGCGCTAGCTAACCACATTGTTTATATCACGCAGATATTTTTTCAGCATGATATTGTTCTTGTACCTCCGTATCAAGCAGCTCGTAAGAAGGAAACTCCTATATGAAGTCTCGTCTGGGTAAAACAATGCATAGGGTATATGGTGATCAAAAAGGTTTTATCGGTTTTTATTGCAGGAGAAATAAGCATTTTTTTAGATTCTTTTTTTATTTATAAGACGACTTAATGAATGAATCATTGTTTTTGTGTAATAGTGTGCATGGCTACACACCATTGGGGTGTAGCCTGCGATTTTTCACACTTACATTAGGTGAAAGTCTGTGATCTTGTGTATGTGGGATGGGACTGGGTTATATACCGTATTTGCTCGATTATAAGACAAGGTTTTTTCCAGAGCAAATGCTCTGAAAAATACCCCTCGTCTTATAATCGAGGTCGTCTTCTAATCAGACCTCATTCTGCTTCGGCCGTGCTGCTTACCGGGCTTTGATCGCGAGCAGCGTCTCTGCTATTAGCAGCAGGAAACAGGAAGCTAGCACGGTCCTCACATAACTCTACCTCCCCCCTCCTTCCTCTGGGGGCGGGGCCAGAGAAGTTGCTCGTACGGCCGGGCCCCTGCAGAAGTCTGCGAGTGGGAGATCTGCAGTTCAGGTAAGGGGGTGGGGGGGTTTGAGTGTGTGTGTATGTGTGATTAATGGAATGAATGAGTATTTAAATGTTTGTGAACGAGTGTGTGTGTGATAGCATGGATGTGTAAGGGGGGTGGGGGTGGTAGCATGGCATAGGGAGGCTGTAATCACACTTCTAACATCCCCAGGTTCCAGCATGTACTGGCTGCCTTGGCTTGATAGGAGTGTGATTGCTGTTAGCAGTATATATATATCTCCAGAAATGCATTTTAACCCCCTATATGCCACTCAGCCCCATGAAATGCCTTTTAACCCCCTATATTTCAGAGTGGCATATAGGGGTATAAGGCATATCATGGGGCAGAGGGGCATATAGGGGGTTAAAAGGCATATCATGGGGCACAGTGGCATATAGGAGGGTATAAGACATTTCTGATATGCCTTTTAACCCCCTATATGCCCCTCTGCCCCATGATATGCCTTTTAACCCCCTATATGCCAGAGTGTCATATAGGGGTATAAGGCATATCATGGGGTAGAGGGGCATATAGGGGGTTAAAAGGCATATCATGGGGCACAGTGGCATATAGGAGGGTATAAGACATTTCTGGAGGCAGAGTGGCATATAGAGGGTTAAAAGGCACATCATGGGGCAGAGTGGCAAATAAGGGGGGTATAAGGCATTTCTGGGGCAGAGTGTCAAGCCTGGGGGCAGATGTGCATAACTGGGGGGGCAGGTTGGCAAATAAAAGGAAATAAAAAATATATTTTTCTCAATCATAGCTTTTATTAAATATGAAAATTAGTTTACATGAATTAATATTTATTAGTAAAACTTTTTTCCTATAGGGTAGTCTTATATTCAGGCTTTTTGTTTTTTTCCTAAATTAATATTTTGATTTTGGGGGGTCGTCTTATAATCAGGGTCGTCTTATAATCGAGCAAATACGGTAGTTGGACATGAAGTCCCATGGCTACTTTGAGCCACTCCCTTGTTACCCCTTGTATGGGGTATGTGGCAAAGGCTGGAGGTAATTTATGGGGGAATTGTCACTAATATTGCATTTTTCAGAATAAAATTAGTTTGTTACAAATAGGGACTTTATGGGTTTAGTTGTAATTCAGCTCCAAGTTGCAGGGGGCCCAGTGGCTCTGTACTTAGGTATGCTATCTGGTGGGAGAGCAGGAACATCTGTACCTTCACTGTTTTTCGCCAACTGAGCCATATGATGTCATATTCCATCACCTTCACTAAAAATGTTCACGCTCACCAGGGTGCAGGAGAAATATATCTCCCGGCTCCTTTCACAGAGACTCAATCCCCCAACAGCTGCTGTTATCGATCTGTGCTGAGAAATCCTCACATATTGGACCTTTAGATCTCTTATATGTCTTAGTTTTTCTTTTATGATATAGGAATGACTGAAACACTATGTGACAATGTGTTAACAAATCTACTAATGTGCTTTTCCTACTAACATTCTCGAATGTTTGTGACGTACTATTAGGTGCTAATTACTAAGTGTCTACTTTATATGTGTGTAAAGGTGTGTAGGGTACCTGGGGCTGGCGCACAAAGCATGTTGTTACGACCCATGGGCTGCTGTATGCCTTAAATGCCAATGTTGGATACCAAGCTTGTCCTTTTGGTGTTACGTTACCTTCAGTGCGCAAGAGATTTGTGTTGTGTGACCGTGTAATCTCTATGTTTATTTTGTCGTTCCCCCTTTCCCTGTTCGTCTCAGTCCCCACCACTGCCGCAAGCACTCCTGACGCAGTTGACAAGTACCTGGAGAATCCAAATGATGAGAACGAACATGATCGCTTCCAGAAAGCAAAGGAGAGATTGGAAGGCAAGCACCGGGAGAGGATGTCCGAGGTAAGTGGGGCTGATAGGAATTCAAAATTACGTGTTTGTGTAAAAAATATCTCTTTGTAAAAAGTTATGCTCACATTTTAGTGCCATTGTACTGAAGGTCATTGTTACAACCAGTTGTCTAGCTGCGTGGAACAGCTTTGGTCAACTTGGTGATGTCTTCCTGAGCTTTGGTCCAGTTCTCGATGTAAGGGTGGTTCAGGTCTATATAGTGTTCCGTTACCTTGTACCGAAAAGCTATTCCACAGTCACCCTATGAGGAGTGATAGAAGGGAAAACCGTATTCTATCAATGACAGTAATGACCTCAAGTTCCATGACCTTTAATGTAGTTAAATACTTGTAGGCAACATCACCATTGAACATTCAGGTTTAGTAGTTTAGACCCAAATGATGCATTTCCCTCGATAATAAAATGTCTCTCTAAGGTTTTCATTTGTGTTTGGTCCACTGATGACCGAGACTACTTTCTAGTCCCTGGTTTAGTTTACAAACGTAATATTTTCAGATGTCCTCACATCCTCTTTTCTTGCGTTTCCGATGCAGTCTAGCACTCGCCTATCTAGTGTCTCCATAAGGTCCGCAGTTTCTCAAGAGTTTTATCCCCCCCCCCACAGGTGATGAAGGAATGGGAGGAGGCTGAACGTCAGGCAAAGAACCTTCCAAAGGCTGACAAGAAGGCTGTCATCGAGGTATGGCTTTGGCCAACACAGTAGGGCTAAACATATATTGTATGCTCCATCACAATATGTTTCCTCCTTAAAAAACTGATTCTAAAATATACCTTGAGGCACCTTGTCTTAGACCTCAGTGCTGCAGACCCTCAGGACTTAACAAAACAAAAAACATAACAAAATTTAAAAAGTAGCATGTTCTTTGTGCTGAATTTGTGATTTTTTTCACATATCTCATGCTGTAGGATACACTATAAGGGCTGCAGTGAGTCCCTTTTCCTATTAGATATTTTCTCTGAGTATAGAAAGATCTGACCTTCAATAAATTTGTAAAGGACGGCTTCCTCACAATCGCGTCACGCTCCAGCATAAGAAACAGAATAGTGATGTATTATTTAGGAAAAACACTGAGGTTCTGGGAATAAGAATTGTTTTGATCAGGTGCTAGCATCAAGTAGGTAATGCGTAATTTATTAAGGTACACAGGATGATTGGCAAGCTGTCCCTGCTAACTGGTTGAAGGCTGATCTCTCGGGTACTCGGTAGGTTACCCGCGTAATGGGTGCATCTTCTCCGCCAAAAGAATTTCTTTCGTCATCATCAAACAAGTGGCCCTCGATGTATTCAGTGGACCTGTGCACATCCTCTTTAGGGTTAGAGCAGTGGATTTCCATCCCGTCGTGCTACTGTGGAGTAGATGTATTTTCTAGAGATAGAACATACCGATGATCTCAGTAAATTGCAAGTAAAGAACGGGGATGCTTTTAGGTTGATGGCCCTTTTGGGTTTTGTCTGCTCCTAATTACACCTCAAACTGTAGGCTCTTTGGAACTTGGCTTTGATCTCATTGTTTCTACGTCGAGCACCAGCAAGTTTAGTCAGCTATGCCCCGATTTTTATTTACGTGAATACCCAGAGATTCTCAGTGCTGCGAATGAATTTGCTCATTTGCTGCGCGTTGCTGGTCTCTTGTGATAGCGAATATCATCCTGTTTTCTGCCTTTTAATAAAATAATAAGCAGAAACCCTTTGTTTTAAACAGTTTAGATAAATCACGCCATCTAAACCGCCCTCCTGGGGTTAAGACTCAAGTTATCTTTCTACAGAAAATGTATTTTCGTACAGAAACCATTCTTGGGCTATTTCTGTGACTTGCGATGCCTGTGTAAATGTACGGTACTTCCTTTGTCGTGCTGATGGGGAATAGTATTTAGTTTATAAAGTGTTGTATACCGTGTGCATTAAATTACCCCAAGTGCGGGGCCTAGAAATAGTAATAACATGCGCGGCAAGGTCTACAACGAATAACATTAATTTTCATTATAATGTATATATTGTAGGTAGCTGCTCTTAGGCGAGTAGCTTGTGTTTTCGTACGCAGGGTTCCTAAATCATTTTTATTTCTGTGTTTTTATTAACTCTGCAGCGTTTCCAAGAGAAGGTAGAATCCCTGGAACAGGAAGCTGCAAATGAAAGACAAAAACTGGTGGAAACTCACATGGTGCGAGTCGAAGCTTTATTAAATGAACGCCGACGAATTGCCCTGGAGCATTACATCACTGCCCTACAAGCCGATCCCCCGAAGGTATGTGGAAGCACTGTTGTAGCGACTAGAAAAGATTGCCCCGGATTGTGATCTCGTTGCAGTCAGTTGGGAGTAGAGTTGGGTAGGTGGCAGGTGAGATTCAACATTAGCAAATGTAAGGTAACGCATTTGGAGAACACAATTTCCCCCAGCGTAAACTTGAAAAGCATTTTGGGACACTGGAAAACGCCATGCTTGGTAACTATAGGTATATCCTGGCCCGAGGGGAAATGTTATGTCTCTATACAAAACTCTACTTAGGGCTTTTGCAATATACAGTACAGAATTGGCCACTAATTCATAAAGAAAATGTGATTCAAGTGGAGGAACAGGACGCAAAATACAGCGAGTGAACATCCACCTAAATCCTTCCTTCCAACTATTCTGCTTGAGATGGAGAAGTTTGTTTGGCGAGCCTGTTTAACAGTTAATAAGATAAAAAATAACCCAATCCCAATCCTGTAAACACCAAAGGTAGAGGGATGATCGTGTCTGGGCACTCTCCATTTTTTTTGCCCGGAGACTCGAAGTGAGAATCCCCTCAACACAAATGCCTTTCAGTCGTCTGAGTTACACTATTGTTCAAAAGTTTGGGGTCACGTCGAAATTTCCTTGTTTTTGAAAGAAAAGCACTTTTTGTCCATTAAAACAACACGAAATGGATCAGAAATCCAGCACAGACGGTGTTAATGTTGTAAATGACTATTGTAGCTGGAAATAGCTGATTTTTAGTGGAATGTCTTTATAGGTGTACAAAGGCTGTTATCACTCCCATTACTCCTGTGTTCCATTGGCACGTTGTGTTCACTTAAGTATAAAAGGCTAATTAATCATTAGAAATCCCTTTTGCAATTACCGTATTTGCTCGATTATAAGACAACGTTTTTTCAGAGCATTTCTGGAGGCAGAGTGGCACATAGGGGGTCAAAAGGCATATCATGGGGCACAGTGGCATATAGGGTTAAAAGGCATATCATGGGGCACAGTGGCATTTAGAGGGTTAAAAGGCATATCATGGGGCACAGTGGCATATAGGGGGTATAAGGCATTTCTGGGGCAGATGTGCATGACTGGGGGGGCAGGTTGGAAAATAGAAGGAAATAAAACCAAAATATTTTTCTCAATCATAGCTTTTATTAAAAAAATAGTTTAAATGAATTAACATTTACTGGTAAAACTTTTTTCCTATAGGGCCGTCTTATATTCAGGCTTTTTCTTTTTTCCTAAATTAATATTCAGATTTGGGGGGTCGTCTTATAAACAGGGTCGTCTTATAATCGAGCAAATATACGGTATTTTACAGCGAGAAAAATCCTTGTTTTCTACAAAAACAACTGTTACCCCAAACTTTTGAAAGGTAGTGCATGTAAACCAATTGGTCGCACAAATCCCTCTAGTTATGACTAGATATGCTCATGGGAAGAAACCGCCATATGTACTCTCTAGAAGAGTAAACGGAGAATGTGTAACAGATAACAGGAATTAAATCTCTTAAACAAGATCAGGATTGAAATATTCTTTTTTCGGGGGGGGGGGATTAGCGCCAGAACTAGATGCAATTATGTGCAGCTTGAAGGTGTGATGCCAGAACATTTTACACAGAGCGAAGTCGATGCCTGGAATTCTCTCTTAAGAGAATCATCAATTAGATCATGCAGATAATCACGCTCTTTGCAGGAGGAGGAAAGTGCGTTGAAATAGGTCGCAGGTTAATATAAGACAGTGAGAGTAGCCAAGATGTTTGATCTCTGTGAATACCCGTTTGGTTGAAGCCGTATGCCTGCGAACGCGTCGGCTTTCTGTGAAACGCGGTAATAACATCGACCTGTACTCTCAGTATTTAAAAGATACGTTTTCCCAGCAGAAGTGAGGGTTATGAGCTCAATGTGAAAGCATCTCAGTACGGATAAATAATGGCACTAACATCTTTACATTTAAGAATTTACATCTTCATAGAATTTGACAGCACATCAGAACCCTTTGGCCCGTCTAATCGCCCATTTTTCCTGGTGTAAAGACTCGTATATTAATCAGTTGTTGGTCTTGTGTTATATTCAGGAGCCATTTGCCTATCCCGCGCATGTTTTAATTCCCTCACTGTATTTGCCTCTGCCGGGAGGATGTCCCATGTATCTGCCACCCTCTCAGTAAAGTAAAGCCTCGTCACGTTACATGTATTAATGCTTCTATAGAATACAGTGGCTGAAGGTCTTCATTCCGACTTAATATGGCAATTAGCTATTTCACAGCTCGCCTCGAGGAACGGACCCCGTATACTGCTTGTTATAGGAGATGGCGGTACATGTTAAACTTGATTAAACAATTGCAGCTTATTGGCTGTAACCCTTTTCAAAATCTGTTATCTAGAAATAAATGCCGGGGGTAAAAAAATGACCTTTTATCAAAATTGCAGACTAAAAATTGGTCCCTGTGGATTTAATACGCACCAGACGGGGTAAGCAGCCCAATTTCCAGTATAATGTCAGTGCCGGACTTCTGCTTGGTGCATGCGTTCGCGTATCTAAGCCTCGCTCCCTGTCTGCACCTTGTATTATTACAGTTATTATACTGCAGCGTGACGAACACAAGCCATGTACGATGTAGCCAAGGCTCAGACGTAAGAGAACGGAGCGGGAAGCTGTAATTTTATACGCAGATTATAGATCGGAATAGCAGGTCTCTGATTCCAAAGCGAATTTCTGCCATTAGTATTTATTCCTGCTGTTCCGAATGTTTGCAGTTCGCGCATAGAATTTCCAAGACAAAATGTTTACCGCTTTAGTTTTCTTGGACGATCAAATAAAAATTCGACTTTTTTCTTCCTTCACCAAGAATCCATAGCACAGGGTCGTAGTACAGAAGAGCATTTATCATTTTCATATATGACATTAGACATTATATGACATTTTATATGACCGTAAACGGAACAGAATTACATTTTTGGGAAAACTAGAAAAAAATCTGATGAGCTCTAAAATATCTTTGTTGTTTTCTTCGCAGCCCCGCCACGTTTTCAATATGCTGAAGAAATACGTTCGTGCCGAGCAGAAAGATAGACAGCACACCCTCAAACACTTTGAGCACGTCCGCATGGTAGACCCCAAGAAGGCGGCCCAGATCAGATCTCAGGTGACTTTCATATTGGCATTTAAGAGCAAGCCGCTAAATATTGTGTAATACGCTCATTAACTGGTAAAAAGGGCATGTGAGTCAGGTCATTTAAATCAGTTTATGGGTGATTGTGGGGTCGGAGACCGTATTGTTAGTGTGAGAGTGTGTGTGTGTGCACAGTGGATTGAATACATAAACAGTATTACATTCAGAACTTTTATTAAACCTTTAAACTTAGCCATAGAATGATTAGAGGATGTTTGCTTTTAAACCTTTTGCAGGCTACATGGAAATTGCAAGGCAGGAAAATAAAATGCATCGGAGCTCAAAAAGAAAGTCTTTGTAAAGGATAAAGAGGGATAAAATAAACAGGTTTTCAGACTCTTAAATCTTGCCAGGCATTAAAACTTAGGGTTTGCAGTATATCGAGTGCCTCCAGCGCCCATCTCTGCCCCTTCATGTTATGATATATGCTAGCAATACACTTGGTATGGATACTACACATGGTATGGATACGGCACGCTATTAAGGCAGTGCTTCCTAGGAACAGCCTCCATAGTATAAATTAGCTGGAGATCTCCAACAAGCCCATTAATTAATCGGTGCACCGGGGACTTTGCCTATTAGGACTATCTGACCCCAATTTTTCAGCACCTGGACCTGTTACTTTAGGCTTAATGTTTAATTTATTTATTGGTTCCCCATAGCACGGCAGTTACTACTATATTAAATATATTAAATAAAACCCTGTATCATTTGATAGCAGAGATCCTGTAAATAAAAGGTAATATAACCTGCGTTCTACTTCCTACCTTGAAATCCACATGTAGTTTCTGAAATGTAATGCACAGAACAATTGAAATCAAAGTTTTCACTGAATAAAGGATTTCTAGCATTTTTGGTGTCGAAGGTGTAAGTGTTTATCAGTAATGTGTGCTGAATTCCAGCTGTGAATGGGTTAAATGGCTGTGAGTACTGTGCCGGTGCACTGATAACGCGGTATCCGTGCAGCCCAAAGTGATGGATTGTGTTGGTTCTCTCCGGCAGGTCATGACGCACCTCCGAGTGATTAATGAGAGAATGAACCAGAGCTTCTCCCTCCTGTACAAAGTGCCGGCAGTCGCAGAGGAAATCCAAGAAGAAGTTGGTAAGCATGCAAAATGTTATACTTATCAGTTCAATATCTAACTATCCCAGGAACACCCTGTGCATTAAAGCGACCGTAATGCCACCGCAAGACAACGTTTCAACCTGGCTAGGCCTTCCTGAACACACGCCAGCAGCGTCTCTAACAGTTAATACGCGTTAGGTGGTTTTTAAAGATCTAATTTATTCCCATAAAATCGGTTAACAATATAATTTTGTTAAAGGGCTTTTAGATTAGCATATACATACATTAAATGTTAATTCTGCCTCCCCTTGGATCGATGTTCATGACCGTTTAATCCGCCATCATGAAGATTTCATGTACTGATTTGACCCCTGCTCGTCATTAATTAAAATCGTACCTGTTCTAAACAAAAATAAAACGCTGTAGCAATTTCTAGAGGTTGACGGTTCACCTATTCATCGTGCTAGCCACTGTGCCACCAGATATCAGGATGAAAACGTCTCCTATACAGACTTGAGCTTGCATCCGTATACCATTGGAATACCAACATATCCCACAAATACGATGGGGTTAGCGCATCCTTAATGCTAAGCGCACATTGTATTTTGGGATGGAGCTTTGTAGGTTGAGCACTGATTTATACAGATTCCACCCGTTACGCATGATGCATAGTTATAAATGTAATCTTCATACATCACCTATGCATTACGCAGGACCAGCACAGCCCCTCTTACATAGAATTTGATGGCAGAAAATGACCCTTCGGCCCGTCTTGTCTGCCTATTACGAAGTAAAGAATCAGTGCTTGGTCTTCTTAGATTTGTCCATCAAGTCTAAACTCCCTCACTGTAATAGTAGCCCTTCTCTACCACCTTCTCAAGGTCAATCAATGAGCATTCCATTCATTCTCACGCCTTCGGTAATCAGAAAGTATTAATAAAAAAGTGTGGATGAATTATACTTACAACCTGTTCCCATGTATAACTTTTCACTTTGAGACACCAGTCATGTTCTCCAGAAAAAGGCCACGGTGTCCCTGTTCTGACACGAGCCGAGGGACTTGAGAACCATATCTACCTAATGACAATGTTCGTCTGACAGCCCTTCAGCGGGATGTCGGTAATTACATGTGCTGTCCGTCCTCCCAGAGCCCTTTTGAACACATAGTTTGGAGAAAAAAAATCCAAGGCGAAAATAGCGTTTGACAGCTGGAGCCAGACAGCAAAAAGTGTTTTGTAAGGTATAGATGTGCTCCAATTCTGTTGTTAAAAGTGTCCTGGAATTGTAAGAACGATTTAGTTTTTTGAGCATGAAACTTTCAATAAAACCTTTTTTTCTGAAACAAAATTTCAAGCAGAGGTGTAAAGAGTTCGAACTTGGCATCCACGGCGGTCTTTTAAGCTAACGGGCCCCAGGCAAAGTTATTAAATGTGGACCCCACAAATTCACCAAGCTGCCCATGCCATCCATTCTCCCCCCATCCCTGTCCTTCTCAATTGTTGCCCCTTCATGTCCTTGTTACGAGGTCACTAATTAGAAATCTAAGGAAATCAAAGACGAGGGAAGTCCCGAGAACACAGAATTTGGCCCATTATATGTTCGATGAATTTGGGCCACAACACAAGTGGTGATAAAGCTGTAAATGATTCTCTCGCAGTAATCAGGATTATGGAAAGTAAATAAGTAATTACCATAACTAATCTGCTTTGATTTATCAACTGTGCATTTAATTGATTAGATCCTGATTTATTTGATTATTTTCTTAATATACGATTCTAGAGTAGTGATTATTTGTAATATGCGGAGCCGCGAATCTCACCTAGTGGAGGACGTTCTTTGGAAGTTTATATGACGGGCTGGTCTCGTTTAATAAATATGTAGCCCTTGGGTTATAGCCTGCTTTACAGTACTTGCTACATTCCCCTATTTTGGCACTAGGGTGGTTACATTTCCAATTTATTTAATTACCTGAATATAAGACTCATCGAGTCATTCATTCTCCAAAGCGTTTCTAAGGTGTCTAACTTTAAAGAGAGAGAGAGAGGAAGTGCCAAGAAATGGAGACGATTTGCAAGCAGCAAAAGGCAGCCTGTCAGGTGGCGACTTACTATAATTAGAGAAAGAGAGACACCTTGGTGATGTGAAAACATCTAAAACGGGTGTTCCAGGCATATAAATGAACTCTCATTCCGCACAGAGTCCCACTCAACATTCATGAGCCGTTGCCCTTCGGGTATGTATGAATAATTCAAGGAAATCTGAAAAAACGCACATTTTTGTGTATTGTACCAGATTTAGTCATTTCTTATTTCTCGCTTATTTTATCGGCCTGGAATCCCTCCGTCCTTTTTACATCACACCCGGGGGATCCCCGATGCTGTTCTCCTGTTTAGAATATAGCTCGCTTTCCGATGCATGGTTTTAGGAGCCTAATGTGGTTTGCCGAGGAGGTGACAAAAGTAATATTGGTCAAATAAATGAGTTCAAAAGCAATCTATTTAAGGGAAATCTGTGCTTATGTGTGATGGAAGCCTGTATCACTCCAAGCTATGTCGAAATGTAATTATTAAATAAACGATGATGGATTGCCTGAACAAGATGGAGTCGCACAGAATGCGAGCAGCCGTTGGTATCTTCAGCTACATCTAAAATACAGTTGCAGGGATCCTTCGCTACCGGGTAGCTGTATCACCACACGTTTAGGAGGGACGGTCTCTCTTAAGGACTAAAACGTCTCTGTCCTCTCTCTCCTCCCGCGATGTCCCTCCTTTCCAGGAGCTCAGAACGTTTGTTGGGTATGAGGCTATCACGGGGCTCCACAGCCATTAAAGGCACAATATTGTGTCTAGAAACAGCAGGAAATGTTGAATTTACCTTATCCTTTTTATCAGCAGATACAAACAATATGAAATGATTTAAAAACTTTTAAAATTTTTACAAATTCTACAATTTACATATTAATATAAGTTACATTTCTGTATGAATGACCCACTTTACATGCACAACATGGGAGCAATCCTGCTCTCTGGATCTGTGTCATTCATCTACTCTACATACTACCAAGTATTTTCTCCCCTGTTGTTACGTTACTGGTGGATGTTGATTGGTTCAGGCAGCCTTTTCAGGCTATTTTATTTACCGCGGGGACCCCTGAAGTCAACCCCAATGTAAGGAGCAATTTCAGTCCTTTTACAGAAAAAAAAAAAAGTCCTAAAAATGGCAACTGCTGAGCCCCAAGGGAAAAAAAGGATTATTTTATGACAATAGTAGTCAGGGGTTACGGTATGTGGTCGTAATACCCATATACTCAAATCCATTTGCTCATTGTAAAACTTGTGCTGAATGCGCCGTCTATAAGGTCAGCGAGCTAACAGGCCGCCGCTTTGCCGTGAAATGCAGATGGCGGAAACACAAAGGGCTCAAAATGATTGCTAAAGACCCGGCCGTACAGGATAATGCTGTCACAACTGCCGTAATTAGGATTTTGCTAACGTTAACGTTATTTTACTGAAGGTCAGCGCGTTCACATGTAGGAAATGTATAAAACCTTCTGCGTGGCTCCTCTATTGTTTTTACTTGGAAACAACCCATTTCAGTCAATTTCCCTTTGGAAGGCTGAGCACTCTGGGAGTTGTAGTTGTACAGGAGCCCATCACTGGCTCACATCGCTGCCGAGAGCTTGCGTCCCGCGTTGAATGAGTTAATCGTTCTGTTCCCCATAATGAGTGCGTTGTTCCCCTGTAGCACGCTCCGGCTCTGTTTGCTTATTATCAGAGATAATAAGATATTGCGGTATTGTGCCCACTCTGCGGTCGGGACGTGTTTAACCGCACCTCCCGTGTCATTTCTTTGTGCACGTTCTAGATATGATAAGAGCCCCTGCTGTCTTTTTGGGCTCATCTCCCCCTTTCGTAGAGGATCACAGCTCATTAGGAGTGTTTCTGTCTGCTAAATCACTGTGGGGAATCCTGCCAAGGGAAAACTCGCTCACCGGAGCAAATTTCCACTCCTGGCTTCTTCACAAAAAAAACATTAACATTCATGAAGCTTTAAAAAAAAAAATAGATTTTTGTAACCATCTAAAAAAAAAAAGTTTTAAGTCCATAAAGACTATTATTTGCATATTTTTCTTCTTTTAACTAAAAGTGTATTAAAATAATACAGCAGCTCACTCAATCTACCCTTCTATCAATTATCACCTTCTCAACTCCTTCTCTTGTATCCGTTCTCCATCTTTCAGAAAATGTATCAGAAATATTTATATAAATACCTATATATATATATATGCAGTTATTAACATAAACATGAATTTTATATAAAAGCATTATATGCCAAAATTTGATATAATAGTCCTTATTTTCAGGGTACATGTTACAATTAGTACGGTCCGTGGTAATAGTGTAAACCACCCCAAAAAAATCTATATAAAAATATGACAGCAGCTGCAACCTGGTTCTGAATATGGACTCACTCGCTTCTCTTATCTGTTGTAGATGAACTCTTCCAAAAGGAGCAGAATTACTCAGATGATGTATTATCCAACATGGTCAGTGAGCCCAGGATTAGTTATGGAAATGATGCCCTCATGCCTTCTCTAACCGAGACCAAGACCACAGTGGAGCTTCTTCCCGTAGATGGGGAGTTCAACGTTGAGGACCTTCAACCATGGCATCCATTTGGAGTGGACTCCATTCCAGCAAACACAGAGAACGAAGGTATAGGGCACTTATATATTATCTACATTGTGCTCTTCATGTTTTCAATGAAGACTCGGGGACATAGAAAATTCCCTTTCATGTCTGAAGGTTCTTCTCGGAACGAAGTCGCGGAATATACTAGCATTCTTCTGCTTTTCCTAGAAAATGAGGTTGCTTTCATTTATATGTGAGCGAATTGCTTTTCAGTTTGATCCATTTTTTAGGTTTTGTTTATTGTATGTATGATATTTTCTTGGTCTTTCTTGTTGCTGTTGTATCAATTTATGCATAATGGAACAACAGCGCAGGGTGACAACATTCATCCATCGGTTTCTCTGTTATTCTTGATTGATTTATAATGGATCGATACAACCTTATCATTCTCGAGACGACTAAAGAACCAGACAGGCAGAATAAGCTATAGGAAGCAGAGGACCCAAAAGCAATAGGAGGCAGGGAATAGGTGAAGTCAAGAACCGTACCCTCATCAGGAGGTTTAGGGACTGCTCCTTTAAGGGTTAACTATTATCGACCTTACGTTTTCAAAATGGCTCCTGAGTTCTAAGACGAGACCACAGACTGATTAGAGTCTCTACATCAGGAAACATGAGCAGACTAGAGCGGGCGGATGGGTCTGATCTGCCTTCAAATTCTATGTTCCGAGATATGGTACAAATAACAGCCAACACATTTTTAAATGCTTTTTATTTGCATATCTGGTTCATTTGAAAAAAAAATATATAATATATATACACACGCTTACCTTTTAACTGCATTCATTAGCAAAATAGGGTGACTGGTAACCTAGCAGACAACCCGTATGAACGTGAAAATACATTGGAGATTCTGGGCAGAACCCTGAGGAGCGGGGTAGCTGCGCATCCTTACGGCCCTTCAAACAAGCTGTGTAAGCGGCTCTACTTGTGTAAATTTTTTTTTTTGTTTAAAGTATTTTATTTGCATTTTAACAAAATAAGACGAAACATTAGCCATAATTAGCGTGACGCAGCACAGCAATCCAGAAGACAGAGTCTGAAACATGAAGCACAAACGGGCGTTGTACAGCAATAAGAGGATAACAACAATCATCAATCATCATGTCAGATCTCAGAAAAATCAGATGCACGCACTGTCATAGAACATGGCACGACAGCACGAGACAGGCAAACAGCGCTGAAGAGGGCAGAAAGGGAAGGAAACGAAAACAGAGAAAAGAAGAGAGGAAGGACAAGAAGAAAGAGAAGAAAAAGAGAGAGACACCCCAACGGTTCAGAGATGGAGAAGCGGATGAACTGGCCTGGGCCCCCGGAATGCAGAGAGCCACGGATCCCATATCGCCTCGAACTTTGACATGCTATCTTGGAGTTTGGCCGTGATCTTCTCCATAGTTATGATATGCCATATGTTGGCCTGGATTTCACCGTGAGTCGGAGGAGCCCCCTTCCACCTCCGAGCAATGGCCTGCTTGACAGCTGCGCATATCCGGTGTATAAGTTGCTTATTAGGGAGCGACAAAGTGGGGTCTGGGACCTCCATCATGAGAAGGGCTGTTTCCGGAGACAGGCGGAGAGCAGTATTCAATGCTTTCGATAGCTTGGCGGAGAAAGAGGACCACAGAGGCTGAACTAGACCACACTCCCACCACGCGTGAAGGTAAGTGCCCCTCTCTCCACACCCTCGGAAGCAGCAAGCACTGGAGCCACTGACCATATGTGACAGTTGCACGGGCGAGGTATACCACCGAGCGACCACTTTGTAAGCCCTCTCTTTTATCAGTGTGTTAATTGTGGTCCTATGGAGAGTCGCTGCCGCCGAATCCCACACGTCATCAGGGAAGGTAGTGAGTAAATCTTTGTGCCACAGGGCGCGGTAAGATGGAGGAGAAGCAGAGGTAACCGATATAAAGTTGGAGTAATGAGTCGAAATGGAACCTTTAAGCCGTTTTCCGGCCAGGAATCTGCGTTCAAAGATTGTTAAAGCAGCCATCTCACCTCCAGCCAAGAGAGAACGCACAAAGTGCCGGACCTGCAAATAGCGAAACAGTTCAGTCGGAGGAATATTTTTGGAGTCCCGAAGCGTGGCAAAGGAGAACATACGACCGCCCCGGACCAGGTCGCCAAGAGTGAGCAATCCAGCAGCCGTCCACCAACGAAAGGCTGACGGGGTCATGCCTTCCGGGAACTGAGGATTGGACAGCAAGGGCGTGAGTGGAGAGACCGAACCGACTAGGCGGAGTTTGAAGCGCCAAGCTCGCCAGAGGAGGAGCGTTGCAGAAATCGTAGCGGACGAGGACGGACATAGGAGTGTCGGATTATCTAGCCACAGGATCTTTCCGAGGTCCTGGCGTGGAAAATAAGATCGCTCAATATCCACCCAGGGAAGGGTATTGGCCGGGCAGGACCAAGACTCCAACTGAGAGATCCGAGCCGCAACGTAGTACATATATATGTCTGGGACAGCTAATCCTTCTACTTGTGTAAATTTAAAGTCTTTAATGTAGCTGTGACCTCTTTTTTCTTTGAAACCGGTGCTTGTTTTCTTTTACATGATAATTATAGATTTATTATATTCCAGTCCTTCCGTCTTCTGAGAATGGTGGGGTTCTTGCCAAGGCAGAGAAAGGAACTGCGAAGAAATAGCATATATTTTTGTTTCTTGGCACATATCGACTGATGTCACTTCATAGGTTTTCATTCTGATATTTCACGGCTTGTCAGCGCATTAAAGTGTTTATCCGACTCATGACCGATGTGACTCTTAAGCCTAATCGCATGTTACACGGTTTCCGAGACGTCTCACATTGAGTCCCCAGACATAGCGAGCCGGCCCGTACTAATGCAAATGTTCTTCGTGAGCTGAATGATTCTCCTGTAATGTCAGCAGGGCCTTGATTTGCGTCTGGTGGTAGTAAGTTCTCAGAGAACTGCCTGGATTATATTAGTAAATATTATTAAGTGCAACCGAATTCTGTTTTTCCTCCTAAATTTTGCTCGTCTACCTGATTATATGACGTTGTTGGTCAGTACCATACCTCTCAACAGTCCTGTTATTTACAGGGTATTCCCAATCTCCCCTGAGAGTTCATAAAACAAACGAAGGTCTGTGCTGTTGCTCCAGAGACCTTATTGCATGGTCTCCTGGCGATGCTCTGCAGCTGGGCGTTGTGACCAACCTGCCCACTACTGGGGTTGTTGCCATACTATCTGAAAAAGCTTAATTCACGGGGAGGAATGTAACAAAGGTTTTTTCCCTTAACATACTAGAGAGCGCAATAAACACGTATCTGTGATTACTTTTACATATGTCGCCGTGACATCGTCTTAGGCACAGATCTTGGCAGTTTCTTATTACTGCTTTTCTGATCTGTGATCCGTGATGTGGGTCCAACCGGTCACACTGTACCTGTCATTATCCTGCGTTATCAACCAAACCAACTCTCTACTTAGGGCTAGAATTGAATAGGAATCACTTTTTATAATTTCCTTTATTATAAGCACTTTTTGGGGTTAAGCTGTGTGTGTCCCGTACAAAATAACCCCTCGGTTTTATATCCTGTCTTTTCAACCAGTAACATATTTTTCTTTCTCTCCTCTCTCTCCTCTCTTCCTGCATGTGTCCAGTTGAGCCGGTGGACGCTCGTCCTGCAGCCGATAGAGGACTCACCACCCGGCCAGGTATATAACGTGCTTTGGGTTGTGCCGGGCAGCAGTGGCGGTTGTCTGAGCGCATTGTGCAGACGTTCACCGGCTGCCAGAGATGAGGATCCAGGTTCCCTGCAGCGCTGCGGGGGATCTGGATCTCAGTCTTATAGACAGACCTCTATTTGAGGTCTGATTATAAGACGACCTCAAATATAATTTTGCACTAAAAAAAAAAAAAAAACTCATCTTGTATTCAAGCAAATACAGTACATAGGACATGAGTTCTGTTTGGCAGCCCTGTCTCTTTAGCAATGGTGGGCTGACTAAGGTGGAACCCTTATACTTATTAAAATATGTTTAATGTCCTGAACTATTAAATCATGGAAGATACACGTTTTCTCTATTACACAGGATCAGGGCTCACTAATATCAAAACCGAAGAAATCTCAGAGGTCAAGATGGATGCCGGATATGAAGTACATCATCAGAAGCTGGTAAGCAATTTCTCTTTAAGGGTCCTTAAATCACTTTGCTTTCTTTAAGTATTTTTACTTGTTAGGAAAACCTAAACCCCTTTTATTTAAGTTTTTAGCGCCTGTTCTAATCCTCCTATAAGAAACAATTTTTTTATTTTTTAATCCCTTATGGGCCGTTGTTATGTCTTCCTCTAGGAAAGTGCATAATACGCCTGAAGAAGAGACTAACTAGTCTTTTAGGCTTGCAATTCAGTTTGTCTCATTTGTTGTATTTTCTAATTTAAATATATGTTCTGCTTGGGTGTGAGGTTATTGTTGAAGCATAGTAAGATGTCGTCTTTTACCCCCCTAGGTGTTCTTTGCGGAGGAAGGTGGATCCAACAAAGGTGCAATTATTGGCCTAATGGTTGGAGGTGTTGTCATAGCGACAGTGATTGTAATCACTTTAGTCATGCTGAAGAAGAAACAATACACTTCCATCCATCATGGCGTGGTAGAGGTAAGCGCGTTCACACAGAGCCGTCACGCGGGCGTTCGTGTATAACAAGCTTTTATGATGCAAATGTGCAGCCATCTGAGGGATCGCTCTTCTGGTTGCCATGGTTATAGCTCCCACATTATTAGCTTTTGTTTTATATAAATAATGCCAATGTTTTTTTTTACTTGTATCGTCCAGCCGTAGGAAAAAAACATTTTTAGGCCAAAAAAAAAAAAAAAAGCAGTGACAGATGATAAATTTGAATGGGATTGCGTTGCGGGTTGCTGATGGTGCCGGCTCTCGGTTATATGGAAAGACAAATCAGGTTTCAGAACTCATGAGCGCCAGAGATCAATAACTTGTTCATTGATTTGTCGTCGTTTCAGCTGAACCCGAAGCAATGATTCAGTGTAGGAGGTTTTCATAGGAAATTGCGGTCTCCATTATGTGCACGTAATGTGCCTTATACCAAACTACTTTAACCCTTTGATCACTTGGATCAAAGTCTGCACCTTGTAAAGCCTTATAGGGCAGGAATTAAGCTGTCGATCGCAGTAGATTTCCATGCTGTATTGCAGTGGTATGAGAGCTCACCCCCCAGCACACGAAAGGTCAAAAAGCTGCTGGAGGCATTGCCATGGCAATGGAGCATTGAATGCTCTTATTGATTAACCCTTATATCGCTTCTCTGCCCCCTCCCCCACGCTCTCACATCAGCCGGTTTGGTGGTATGAAAGCCTTGCTAACATGCACTGGGGCAGTAACACCGCCGCACCGGGCAATAAGGCATCACATGTTTTATTTAAGATCCTCGTCTTTAGAAGATAGAGACGGAATGCATGAAATTCTGCAAAATCAGAAACAAGGTTTGACAGATAAAACCCATCTATTGTTCCTGCTGTAAAATCCTCAAACCTTATTCTGTCTTTGGTCTCGTGTTCTTCTCAATAGTCTTATGCCTGTCCAACGCTATCTTAACATCTGCCACATCTGCTGGAAGGCTGATCCACTTATCTGCCACCTTCTCAGTGAAGGGAAAACTTCCTTACATTACATCTAAATCTCTGACCCTCTAGTTTAGATCAACATTTTGTCCTAACATGTTTTCTCCCTTTTCAATATAGCGCCTTCTGTTGACCCCTTTTTATGTATAGAAACATTTATTTTGTATCCCCTCTTTCTCCTCCAAGATGATACACCTGTAGATCTTAGTGTTTCCTGGTTAGACAATAATTTTACGAGCCCTAACTCTCCAGAATATCTATATCTGTCCGGCCCTCCAGCACAATAGTCTGTGTGGTCTGACCAGAGATCTGTGCCGAGGGTCCCCTAAAATCACAGAACATCGCAGTATTGAAGGCCCCTGTACTGCAACTCCTAAATGTCTTTTTCTGGTTAGTAAGTTGATCTTTCTAAATGTGTAGCAAACAGAAGGCAAAATTTTTGTGACAGAACATCAAAACGCCACTTAGGGCTATTGTAAACGACTTCAGCACGAATGGCTTAAAATGACTCCAATTATTTATTTTGGTGGGTTTGAAAGCACTTTAAATAGAGAGCTGTCACTCAGATGGGAAATTGGTTAATTGTGCTCTATTCACTGAGAAGAAGAGACATTCTTCTAATTCTTTGCTGGGATTTGGCCACAAATTATATCTGTAGTCTGCTTTTTAGTGCTTTTTGGAATGTTGGTGTTAGCTGCATATTGTTCTATGGTAGATTCTAGTTCAGGTATAGGGCTGTGATGTACTCAGGCCGTGTCAGGCTGTGGGTTTCAAGCTGTTGGGGATGAGATGCACCTGTATCTTCTTCCACCGGTCTTTCATGTGCTGCTCACCCTTCCTTGTTAAGAAATGTCTGCTGATTGCAGTGTTTACGGTTACCCATGTTGACTTACCTGGTAATTAAATCACAGGCCCACTGAGCGTAGAAACTGGAGTTCTAGGCATACTTGGGAGCTCCTCAGGTTTGCCCGGAGTCTCTGGGTGAAGCCTTGGGTCTCCAGGTCATTTTCTTCTTTTCCCAAGGGAAGGTAGCAGTGTTTGACCATACCTACTCCCTGCCCACTTCCCACCAACTAGAGCTTGTCTGGAGCTAAACCACCCCAGTCTGTGTATAACGTTCCTCGAGAAGAGGGAGATTTTCGGGTAGCCTCCCTGGAAAGTTCCCAATTATGATCGTGGGTCTGTGTAAAATAGAAGTGCACAGGGAGTCCACAGGGCTGCAATAATTTGAAGATGTTAGCCAATAACATAATTGTATTAATTTTATTAGGTATATATAATACCTCTGATTTGGGGGGAATGATGAAATGATATATTAATCACAGATCGAATGACAAAAATGTGAATAATATATTTACCATTATTTACCCCGCAGGTTGATGCCGCGGTGACACCAGAAGAGCGCCACCTCACCAAGATGCAACAAAATGGCTATGAAAACCCAACGTACAAGTTCTTCGAACAGATGCAGAATTAGGGACACCACTGCGACCTCTTAATTCGGACAGCAAAATGATTGCTTCACTGCCCATCGGTGTTCAGCTATATACATATATAAATATAGAAAAAGAAAAAAAAAAAGGTCATGTTGAGAGAATTAAAACAACAAAAAAAAGTAAAATTCACCACCGTTTTATTATTTACTCGTTTCCGCCTTTTGACAGCTGTGCTGTAACACAAGTAGATGCTTGAACTGAACAGAAATCAGTAATATATTCTCTTAACATTTTGGTCTTTCCATAACATTATCAATGAATGTTTTTGTGTACTGTAGAGCGTTTAGCCGTCTTTAACTAGTGCATGACTAGCTCCCTCTCCTGATTATTTATCACGTAGCTCCTTAAAACAGTTGTATATTATTCTTGTGATTTGTGACTAAATTAAGTCCTGATTGAAATCCGCTTTACATATGATTGGGGATGCATTCTGTGTATGTGAGGTTTTGCTGCTTCACTTATATATATTTTCTTTTTTTTTTTCATCACCGCTATGCATTTATAGATAAAACTAATTTTTTTTATTTTAATATTGGATAAAACCTTTTTTTTTTTCCTCTACTGTGTTATTGTACAGATTGTTCTGCTGTGTTTGGTGATGTAGAAAATCATGGGGAATCCACATTTGTTTCTTTGTGCCTGTTTTATGTGCACACTTTAGGAACTGCAGAATTTAAATGAAAACATTTAAGAAAAATAAAAAATATATAAATATTTTTCTTTTCATTGTACCTTTTAAGCTTTGACACCATCGGGGCTGGATGTTCCTGTTACACACAATGTATCGCAGTAACATCTAGCTTTTGCGGGGTTTACATTGTCTCTGATAATTCTAAGCACTTTTTTTTTTTGATCCAAAAAAAAAGTGTCCTGCTGGTCGAAAATTAGCAGAGATTCCTTACAGAATGAAAACTTTCTGCTGGATGATTGTACAGAATCATTGCTTATGAACAAATAGCTTTCTACACTGTGTTACATAAATAAATTTAAAAAAATCGGATCCTCTTTTGTGCGTTTTTTTTTTTTTAATCTCCAATTCTTCTATTTGTTTTTTTATTGTTTGGATTTCTTAAAAGTAGAAAAAAGTTAAAGCATTTTACTAATAATAATAATAATAAATAAAAAAAAACTACTAGATGGAAATCAGTGGTGGTGACAACTCCACAAATCTATCATTTTCCAAAAAGACTTTCATGTGTGTTTATACTGAAGAACTTGGTAGGTCTGTGACTGCAAAAAAGGGCATATAAAGAAGGTTTTACCAGTCAGTGGGTGACACCGATCCTTCCCTTAATGATCTGAAGCTCAGCGTGCGACCGAGCCAGATGCATGGCTTGAGGGTTACTTGGCAGGCATGACCATACCCTCTGGCAGAGCGTCATCATGTAGCCTTTCCAAATAAAGGGACCCCTGCTTGCCAAGGTGGGGGCTCACCAAGCTTAGTGACCCAGTTCTGGCGCAGCTTGTGCCACAGTGTTGCTTTTGAACATAGGTTGAAGAGCTACTTGTGAGTATTTCGTTGGCAGACCGACTAAACAATTACATTCGCATCGGTAAGAATCTTGGCGCAGGAATAGCTTGGGTATTCTGGAAAAGTTGTGGACAGCAGGACTGGAAAAAGTCACAAGGCCAAGAAAAATAATTACAGTATACATAGATATTTATGACGCTTTCAGGAAAAGATCTGGCTTTAACAACAGAATAGCAGCTCTGAATGTGCTGTGACAGCAGGCGTGCCGAGCTGTGTCACTTACATCCCTAAAGCCTGTAGCAATTGACTCATTTTGTGTGGACAAATATGCAGCTTCTCAGATGAACGCGAGCTGGTGTCAGGGCTGTACAGCTTATATCCCTGTTCATCTAAACTTCTAAAATGGTTTCTTCACTCTCAGGTGGATCTTTGTCTCCTGCGCAGTGCAGAGAATCCCGTGCTTATCCCATGCCTCTTAAGTCATTGTCTCTTTATGAGGGTTCTTAGCGATGCCAGCTGTTCTGTGCCCCCTTTTAACAAACTAAAGGTGTGAACACTCCTATGCAACATTTACGAAGTAATGGAACAACCCAGCTGAAGAATAATCTCTTTAGGTTCACCTAAAACGTAGTTCCCCACCCCATACTCTCACCTCTAATGGAAGGTTGTAAAGGTTTTTCAAAATACCTCTGTTCTTTGTGATCCCCCTGTGGTCCAGATATTCTACTGATTAGCAAACTGAGCAAGGATCTTATTCTAAATTCTAGAACGTATTTACTACCATTAAAAAACCCCACTAAGGAACGGCCCCCAACAAGAGATAACTGACGCAACCAGCTTTCTCTTGTGTGTGTGTGTGTGTGTGTGTGTGTATATATATATATGTATATGTATATAAACATCTCAACAACTCAACTTCAGGCCCCCGGTGTATGCACCTAACGTTATTTTCTGTGCAGAATTGGGTGTTTCTGATCTTATTCTATGATTCTTATTCTATAGCAGTTTACCAGCTGAAGCAGTGAAACCATTTCTCGTATAATGGATGCAGTAATCAGAGGATAGATTAAATTACCCGTTGCAAAATGCGGCTGGTACTGGTGTTTTACAGATATTTTTTTTCTGTATATAAAATAATCACACTTGATGCTATTCCAACTTTATCAACCTAATAGTGGCCGTCCACGCTGCCATTTATCCTCCCCGTGTTTCCTCGCTGCTTTGCCTGGAGGTCCGAGGTTTGTCAGAGTCTAGGAAGCGGACACATCTGGCCATCAAGAATGTATTCCTCATGCTTCACACGCAAAAGGTCAATGATATGTATTTCAGTGGTTGTAGCTGTTCCTTGCCTGGCCGGGGATCTGCCTGGTATGTGGGTATCGGCCTTATGGGAAATTTTCTTATCAACAAGAGCAGCAGTAAACAATAGTGACCTCCTTAGCCGAAACACATATATTAAAAGGCACCAATAGCATTTTCCTGTCCTACACTTAAAAATGGAAATCATTAAATATATAAAAATTTTAGGATGCGCTTTCAAGCAGTTGACGGGAGAGTTTGGAGAAATCTTATGATTTTAATATGTTTTTCTGTGGGGCTGACCAAGATTCTTCAGCAGAAGCTCGCTGGGCTTGGGTCTTCATAATGTGAAGTCAATGAGTTAAAGCCGCATCTTTCCCTTTAGTGAATATATGCCATTGTCTTGAATGGTAATTGCTTCCAATATTGTGGATTCTGACCTTTTTCTTTAGTCATCACTGCTATAATTGTGTGTTACAGCCACCCCCGTTGCAACTCATCTCATGTTCCCTACAGCCCTGTCTAATGGCTCTATTTGAAATATTGAGGTTCTCTTAATGAAGAGAAGTCCATTGTCAGTTTTGCATTATCATGTAGAAATGCGGGTGAATTATTTTTATCCACCAAGGCTCTGGTCAGATGGGCCTGAAGTCCCATTGTGGGCAGACACAGTGATTAAATATGAAGCATTAGCTATATAAAAATTCAATGGCCTGCATGGTTTTGCCCCATTCTCTCTTCCATAATGATTTTTAATACTGATATCAGTTCTGAGTTTATCCTCGCCGGTGCTGAAAAGAACACGTGGCTTCTGCCCCACCACCTGCCCCTAATAGAGCAAGAAGGGGCACAAAGAGTTATTCCTAGTCTCTTTTTTTTGTTTTATTTCTATCTTCTTCATAAAAAACTGCAGCAGCTTTTTAATTATATAGATTCAGCTGTCAAGTAATATGTATTTTTGACCTTTTGCGGTGACATTACAAGGATGATATATGTCTCAACCATGTCTCAGTCTAGTGCAATATTTACTGCTCTTTAATTTCCAGAGTCTATAATATTTGATGTATGTTCTATAAAGGGCAGAGAGGTCCTGGAAGCTTGTTACACGACATCTTTTTATCATTTCAGCCCAATAGAAGCTTTCACCTTTGAATAAGGGCTCCTCTCTAGGACCAATAAAGCTACATCCATTGTCTTTATTTAGAGACGCATGGACCCTCTAGCTCTTTAATGGTTTTTAAGGTTCCGTGTTCTATTGGTGGTCTAAAAATTTACAGATGACAATGGTATTAAGGGTTTGGTGTTACTGATGACCTGCAAAGATGAGTGTGCGAGAGTCATGTGTCGTGTGCGCTCTAATTCCAAAGCTCCAACAAATATTTGGCATATGCCATCAGACGATGCTTGCGGGTCTAGTGCCAGTTACTGCCTCGTATTTGCAAGATGAAAAAAATTCACGTTAAAGGGAGAGTTTATTGTCCCATAAAAAATGCATTCTATAAAGAAAAAATCACAAAGCACGTACCTTAGGAAGAAGCTGCAGCTCCTCGCCTCCGTGGTCTGATGATTCTCACCACTGATTGGCTGCTGATGGCTTCAGTATGGATTTTATTTTGTTTTATATCCTTATTGCACAAAGTAATAATTTCGGAGCGGATTTAAGAATGCTGACATTTTGTTTTAAAGCCCATTTATAAGCACATTATTTTTGGCATATAACATTTCATAATCATTTGCCGGGCACGTCGTGTCTGACAAAGAAAAATAATTCTGCCTTATTTCTAAAGCTTGTTAATAAAAATTGCTCCTCGAATTATAGGGAAATGTTTTTACAACCTGAAGCATAAATGGGAAATTCAAATTTCCTCATAGTAAAGTTTACAATGGATTTTGTAGACGCTTAACTCTCTCATGAACGCGTGAAAATGATAAATAAGTAAACGCACATCGCCCAAAGCGAGAGAAATAAAGAACATACCCAACAAATACATAATGTGATCTGGAATGTAAATACTGGGGATTCCGTCACGCTATATGGCCCCAGCACTACGTCATAGTACCCCAATCTTGGAGAGCCCTATCTAATCTAAATAGCATTTAGGGTATGTATTTGCTGGGTGAGCACTGATAATCATTATCAATAAAACATCAATCATCATCTAAATGACAGCGACGGCAGATAAAAATAGTAGCTATATACTATACCGGGCAGCTGTTCTCGTTCGAATATGAAATAAATGTTTAGAAATGTGATTTTGCTTTTCGTATTTGTTTGGTATCACAGACCCTCTTGAGGATTAAAACCTCAGAAAAAAGTAGATGAATAAAAATAATGATGCTGGTAAGCCTTAATGAGCTAATTTATTACACGTCTGAGTCTGAATTTGTCCGCCAGCGCTCTGTCAGGTGTTGTGTCACAGCCGATGAAGAATTCCTACCTGTAATCAGATTGTAATGATGTTATTTATGCTGAAGAGGAGAATTTGCCTTTTTGACATTATCAAAGGCCAATGTATTATGGATAGATAGATAAACCTGGCCTATGAGCTGAGCGGAGGGGTTAGAACATGAAAAATGTAGTCTGCGTGACAGGACTGAGAACCAAGTTTCCTGCTAGTTGTGAATTTCAAACTGTTCGTCGGTCCCATCCATCTTTATGATAGTGATCTTTTGTACAATAAAGTTAAAGCCAGAGAAGGTGCTTTAAGGTAACCCTTGGAGTAAAGGTGCAGCTGTCACCCAAAACAGCAGTGATTACACCGAGCATCTCTTTAAGACACCAGCACTGGAAGCCATGCCTGGCATTTGGGGTGATATTGGCACTAGGGTAGAGAAGACATCATCCACCCACGGCTTCATTTCCCATAAGGTAAACTCGAAATGTGTCTTCAAAGCCATTATGGTAGGAGATATTGATAACTGTTGCTCTGTCAACCCATTCTCACTCTCTCCTACCCATTCAATGGGAAAATACTTCAATGTTCTTCACGGTGTCTATCAAGAGTCTTTATATTATCGAGTTATCGTCCTCACTCCCTCACCAGAGTCCAGCCCAGCTGGCATGATGTAAGCCTTTAAAAGACTGAAGCAATCTAGAAAAACCAGCAGGAGGTATATATCCAATTTGGTCTGATTTTATGTCAGTTTTTTTTACTACTGATTGAAGGCAAATATAAAATATTTTACAAGTGCTGGCTCTTCTATTATCAGGTTAAAACTGGAATCTCAAGCATCGGATTTACCAGGGTCACCGTGACGAGTCCTTTAAATGGAAAGTTGTGCTTGAGTGTGAATTGAAGGGATAGTGTTTTACAGCTTAGTTTTATACGCTTATAAATAGTGTCTTTATTTCAGATTTATTTATTGGAATGCAGCATGGAGATACTGATGCACCGATAGCAATTAAAACTCATTTTAAAACTCTGCAGTGGCATAATACATATATTATCACATACGGCAAACTGTTACTATACAGCCCTTCCCACCATAATGTAAGTTGAGTTCTCATGCTAGTGAAGGACCCTAGACACGTATACTTTTAGGCCATGGCATAAGGCATGAGACTTTCCAACCAACATCTGATGGCCGATCCCTTGGTGTCTAGGAGTCTTCAAGCAGGAGAACTGTAGATCACAATGCTTATGCTTCCGGAAGGCAGAACAGGAATGTTTTGAGAAAAAGCATAAGAAATGCTGTAACTAAGCATTACTCGGGTTACTTCAGGTTTTGAAGAGATCGTGCTGGGCTGTGAATTGTGTTTAATGAACTCAGGTTGTTGGTCGACATTCATTTCCATCTGATTGAGGTCTCCATACAAATAGGAGAACATACATTTAAGAGTGTTTTCAGGGGGAAAAAACATCTAATAGTAAATGCCATAGCAGGTATTTAGGTAACAGCAATGAATTAAGTATTCTTTTGAAATCATATTCTTTTTCACTCAAACTATTCATTGAGATGGAAGCAGCAAGCTTAGAAAAACTCATTTGAGGTCAAAATCCTCATTACTTTTATTGTGTTATCTTTTATCTTATGTGACCTCATTTGAAGCTTCATATTACCGGTATATAATATAATATAAAAATAATGACATTTTAAAAATAACAATAAATCTTGCAGCCGACTCTCCAGAATATTGAATTTATACATAATACAAATCTCAAATAATCATAATCAAAGTTCTCAAACTGTCACTTATCTTAAATCTAAAAATCCCATCATTAGATTAAATCATCATATAGACGGATGTAGCATTCGGGGGAATTAGTTTTTGTGGTGGTGGCTTCAGGAACTATAGCAGAAGTCAAAACCACCCAAGTCTCTCAAAGGCTGAGAAGAATCTGGTAAGTATGAGATTAGCTCTGGTAAATTTGACAGCAGATAAGAACCATTTGGTTCCAATTTCGTCTGTCCATTGAAAGTATGGCTGGATCCAATAGGATGCAACAGGGCAACGGCAGCAAATCTCTTTATTTTCATAATTTCAAGGAAAAGATGGGGTTCAGGGGTGACTGTGTGTGTCTGGATATGTTAGTGTTTGTGTCTGGGTATGTCAGTGCGTGTGTGTTGCGTTGTCTGGGTATATTTTTGTGTGTTTATGTGTGTGTTTGGGTATGTTATTGTGTGTCGGGATATGTTAATGTGTGTGAGTGCCTTGGTATGTTAGTGTGTGTCTGAGTATGTTATTCTATGTGACTGTGTGTGTGTGTCAGTGTTTGCATATGGTAGTGTGTGTCTCGGTATGTTGCTGTGTTCTGCACTGGTAAGGAGGATTGTTAAAGCTTACCGCGCAGACGTTCACCGGCAAGCGTAAACAACCTCCGCTGCCGGCACTTCTGCACGATGTGCTTTAACAATCTCCCTTGCCGGGACTCCCCCCGTGGGAATTCCCGGCAAGGGAGATTGTTAAAGAACAGTGAGCAGACGTGCTGGCAGCGGGGGTTTACGCGCATCACCGCTGCCGGTGAACGTCTGCACGATGCGCTCAGACAACCTCCCGTGCGGGGACTCCCCCCGTGGAAATTGCCGGCAGGGGAGGCTGTCTGAGCGTATCGGAGAGTAGGATGCAGGTCCCCTGCACCGCTGCGGGGGATCTGTATCCTAACCCTGCGAGACCTCGAGCTCCCTAATGTTGGGCTAGTTAGAGGGAGGTTGTGATCTCCCCAACCAGCCCTGCTCATCGGGCGCCCGCTGATCAGGGCTAGTTGGGGAGATCACGATCTTGCACCTACCTCGGCACGGCCCTGAAGACCGGCCCAGGGGTGGCGGCTTCTCCGCTCGCCCCTCCCCTAGAGATTCGTGATTCTCTTGTCCGGCTCGGTAAATTTCAGTACCCGGCATATAAGACGACCCCCGACTTTTGATTAGATTTTCACGGGTTAAAAAGTCATCTTATACGCCGGAAAATACGGTACTTCGGCAAAAGTGCCTTTAAAGGACAGCCTCTCCGCCATTGATCCAATCAGAGGGAGGGTGTGGAACTTCTCTGTGAGACCTGGTTAACAGAGCCGATAGCATGGAGAAGCAGACAGAGAAAGAAGACAGAAAGAAGAGGCAAAAGAAAAAGAGGGGCTGCAGGAAAGGAGACAGGGACACAAAAGTGGGATACATTAAGAATGAGAGCATGAATGAGAGTGCAAGAGAGTGAAAGAGATTGCGAGAGAGTGTGAGGCAGTGTGAGAGAGCATGAGTGTGATTTTTCAGTGGAAAAAGCCCTTTCAATCCGGATTAAATTTGAAAGGGCAGGAAACAAGATTTTTTTGTCCGAAAAAGAATGGACCAAAAACGAAACGAAATATGTGTCTGAATTGTCTTTGGTCTATGTGTCTAGATAATAATAATGATAAATTATTTATGAGACTTTTTGTGACAAATATACATATACATTCTTTACAATACGTGGAAGCAATGGAAGAATGTAAATGTATGGTGGGAGTCCCCTTTAAAATAGATAGATCCTAGTGGAACTGTGTACATACTCATGTGCCCTCCAATTGCTGCAGCTGAACATAAAAGTAAGAATGTAATTGAAAAAGCAGATGACACGACACAGACTTGACTCAGCAAGAGTTTATCACCGTCCATCACTTTTGCAACAGGGAAATAAACTCCAGATTTACAGCCGCAAAGATCATCTTGCTGTTGTTGCAATCCTATTATAGTGAAACCACAACCTCGACTGACGGTCTCAGATTCAGTAGCGAGTTAGACAATAAACTCATTGGACACAATTTACAGTGTACTTGTCATAAAAAATGACATGATTGTACTTTACGAGGAAAATATTGGATCTACGCGTTATGCTGGCATGTTTACAAAGGGAATTCGGTATTTATTGATAAAATTCAGATTGGCCCACCCTACTCCCCCCAGGGGCAAATACACAAACGTTGCATATACATATATATATATATATATATATATATATATATATACAGATACACAACTACATGCGTATATATATATAAGGCCTCACAAACAGACACTGAGCCTCTGCAGTGCTTTGAGAGAAAGGTGGGTACTCTACTTACCTGGCAGCCTCAGATAATAAGGGGCTGCCTGTGCAATAATAATAATAATAATACCTTTAAAGCACTGACACAGAGCAGATTTAATGGGGTAGGAAATCTTCCATGTATTACGTTTAAGCTTTTGACTTTGATATAGGGGGTTGATATTCTTCCCGTCCTTAAACGGAATGTTAGTCCAATAAAAAACTATTATTTTATATTACCTACTCATATTTTTTTACGTCTATTTTTTAAACAATAGATCTTTCACTGTAATTCCATATGTAGTCATATGAAGCTGTACCCAGTATATGCCACCCTCCTAATACAGCCCCCCCCCAGTTTTCATTATTCAGTCCAGTAGCTGCTGCACAGACATTGATAAGGAGCTGCATACAGGATTAGTGTCTTAACAAGGCCCCGGGGCCACACACTGAAAAGGCAAAGAGATAAGGTTCCTTCTTCAACTCTCTCCAGAATCCAACTCCTAGAACCAGTCTGTTCGAGCCAATTACCCTCCTCCTAGGAAACCGCTGAGCTCTAATTGGCTGGAGGTATTTCACTGAGGACAGTCCTCCAAGGAACAAAGAGTTCATACAGATTGTGCCATAACATACTGCTTATAATTCTAGAACAATCCCTTAAGGCAGGGGTGTCCAAGTTTTTTCTGCAGTGGGCCACTTCATCAGAATTGTATACGTGCGCGGGCCACACTCATTTTTCACTGTGACAAAAAATATGGCCTTTAATAAAATATGCAGATTAAAATAAAGTAAAATGACACAAAACCTTTACTCTTCCTCTCACTGATTTCTGGGCCTAGAAAGTTTTGCGACTACAAATTCAGGATTCCCTAGATTTATTCTAGGGATGAACTACAATGAAAATTCTGGACCAAAACATTCAGGGTTCACTTAGCCAAAACCGAAAATGGCCCCCACCTTTAAAAATAATAATAAAAACTCAAATTTTTAATAAAAGTAGGTAACACACAACTGGACAAAATTAGCAATATGACTTGGCAACCAGTAAATGCTGGCAACCCAGGCAACCAGTAAATGCTGGTACCTAGGCATGATGGGACTGTGCTCGCTGTGATTGCTGTTAGCAATCACACTCCTATCATGCCAAGTCAGCCAGTACATGCTGGTACAGGGTGGCTGTAAGTGATGTGCAGACCCCATACTGCTGGCAGCATCACTACACAAGGGGGGCAGCTAGCTAGATTTCAGCATGTACTGGCTGACTTGGCATGATAGGAGTGTGATTGCTAACAGTAGTCACAGTCCCATCATGCCTAGGTTCCAGCACTTACACATCCATCCAGTAAATGCTGGAACCTAGGCATGATGGGACTGTGATTGCTGTTAGCAATCACACTCCTATCATGCCAAGTCAGCCAATACACGCTGGTACAGGGTGGCTGTAAGTGATGTGCAGACCCCATACTGCTGGCAGCATCAATACACAAGGGGGGCAGCTAGCCAGGTTTCAGCATGTACTGGCTGACTTGGCATGATAGGAGTGTGATTGCTAACAGCAATCACAGTCCCATCATGCCTAGGTTCCAGCACTTACACATCCATCCAGTAAATGCTGGAACCTAGGCATTATGGGACTGTGATTGCTGTTAGCAATCACACTCCTATCATGCCAAGTCAGCCAGTACATGCTGGTACAGGGTGGCTGTAAGTGCAGACCCCATACTTCTGGCAGCATCAATACAGAAGGAGGGCAGCTGGCCAGGTTTTTAGCATGTACTGGCTGACTTGGCATGATAGGAGTGTGATTGCTAACAGCAATCACAGTCCCATCATGCCTAGGTTCCAGCACTTACACATCCATGCTATCACACACACACACTCATTTATTCATATAATCATTCATTCACAGATTCATTCCCTCAATCACACACACTCATTCAAACACCCTCCCCACCCCCTTACCTGCTCTGCAGCTCCTCGATGCCGCTTACAGACTTCAGCAGGGGGCGCGGCCTCCCTCTGCCTTCTCTGCTAAAGCACAGAGGAAGTAGGATGTCACGTGAACTCCGCTTCCTCTGTGTGCAGTCCAGAAGACCCTCCCACAAGTAAGTAGCAGGGCTTGAGGTGCGGCTCGCGTAAGATCGGTTGCCCTGGCTGACGATCTTACGCGGGCCGCACCTCGAGGTCTCGCGGGCCGCATTTGGCCCGCGGGCCGCATGTTGGACGCCCCTGCCTTAAGGTGTCCCAGATTTGAGGTTACTTGCTATATGCTGACCGTTTACGTTTCTACTAAGAATCAATCATACTGCTGCTGGTTCAAATGTTTAATGTCACGAGGTCTAACATCGGATTTTCTTGGGTTATTGATCTTTCCAGGTATAACAGAAGTAGCTGTGTCTGCTTTTCATAGACTTTGCAGAGCAGGGTAGAATTATTCTGTAACGGAAGCAATCAGACCCAGTGTGCAAGTTGACATTGCATGCTATTCACACATGCTTATGGTGTTAGTTGTATCAAGAGAAGGCCAGGCTAAAAAAACAGCTACAGCTGCCCTCTTCTGTGCATACCTGGGAACATGCGGGCTCTAGCTACCCGGAGCCTACCCCTGCGGGACAAGGCCAAGATGGTCCCGCTGATGTTGGTGGGCGTTCCCATTGACGTTGGTGGGTATTCCCATTGATGCCGTTGGGCGTTCCCGCTGACGTGGTGGGTGGTACTGCTGATGTCGACCCAGAGTCTCCGGGTGGACCCCAGAGAGTTCCTAGGTATGCTTCTGTGGGCCAACATTTATTGCCACTCACTGGCTCCTGGATTCTCCCAGTACTGGAACCTGAAAAGGAACGCAGAAAATTGCAAACATGAGTGAATGAGAGCAGTGATTTGCCCCTCCCCACACACTGTCACATGATCTGGGGGAGGGGCTAATCACTGCTGCCATTCACTCATGTTCAAGAAATGTATGTTGCATGTGCATTTCCTGCGCTCTATGTGGTGTTTCTGTGTTCTGTATTCCAGCTCTTCTCAGACCCGACATCTGATGTAGCGGGCAAGGCTTACCGCCGTTTCATTGGGCAGGTCTTTTTAAATACTTAATTATGTGTAGGGTCCACCTAATGTATCGGTTTGTCTTAGTCTGTCAATTCTCATCTTGTCACACCCCTTGAATATATGTATTGTATTAAGTGCTGCGTAAATTGTTGGCGCTATATAAATAAAAGATAATAATAATTATAATAATAATAAAGGTTAGTACACATTGAGTATTTTTAGCACCCAAAAAGTTTGTGTTTCTGCTAGTCTAGTCTCTATGTTGTAAATAAAAGCAAGTGTTTGATCTCAGCAGGATTTTTTCATTTTTTTGTTTATGTTTTTCCTGCCTCTGGATGTTGTTGTGGATTTGGAGCAGCCACACCATTTGCCTATCGCAGCACAGGACATTATACCTTAAACTACTCCGAGTACTTTAAGTACTCCCATTTTTTTCTAATTATGTACTGTCAATGTTAGGAGAGAGGGAGAGAGGTTGTGTGAGTATATATGCATAAGTGTACAGTATTAGAGTGAGTGTGTAAGTGTATGGTTTTATGGCAAGCTTGTGTGGTATTGTGTGTTTTATTAATAGGGGTGCCAAGGAAATACTACACCTGGGTGCCACTAACCCTCAGCTCACCCCTGTAACATGGTACCGCTTTAGTCACTTATATGATAAGTATAAGTGAATCACCAGGGCCAGCCCAAGACATAGTGCCGCCTGGGGCAATTGCCCTACTCTGCTTCATGGCATGGCCGGTCCTGTGAATCACATTGGCCTTGAGGATGACTTGGCCACTTGCATGAAGTTGTTTGTAAATTCATAGAGCCTCTAGAAACATTGGTTACTCCAAGATAAATACCATGAATTAATAATAAATTAGTGACATTTGGCTGCATCGTTTTGTTCTTACGGTTTGGATTTAGAGTAAAATGCGGCAGTAAATTCATGCGCGCTTTCTCCATTTCTGGAAAGACTTCGGACGTATTGGCAACTCAGAGGCTCAGGGGGAGCATTAAATAAGTGAAGAAAGTCATAACTACTGTGTAAAGGAACCCACAGGGCCGATTTGTACTTAGCTGGAAAGTAAAAAACAAACAAAACTGTTATTGGACATCATGTGCAGCTTCTTCTCGGAGAAACAAATATTTCGGGGGAACATATTTTGCTGCTTCGCAATAGCAAGTTACAGGAGTAAGGCTCCTGTATGTCACTAATAATTCAACCTGAAGCTATCTGCTATTTAATATAGTACTCCATTAATATGAATTATGAAATCATGCATTTTAACAATGAATGCAAATATTCTTCCATTACCATGCTGACAATGATATGTACAGTATATATATATATACGGTATATATATATATACACACATATATATATATATATATATACACACATATATAGATATATATATATATACATATACACTATGGGTCCTGAAGGGTCCAGGTGGCACTTAGTGGGAGGCAGCATTAGAGTGGGAGAAAATAAACATAGAATTATCACAGTAACAGTAACACTGCTAATGTGACACAGTAGTCACTTGAAGTAAGCAGAGCTTGGCCTCCTTAGTTCCTCTGCGGTTCCTTTGCAGTTCCGCAGCCATCCTTCCCTTCTGTAGAGTCAGAAAATTAGCCCTTTCAATTAATGCTGCACGGTCTTCGGATGATCATTGGCAATATTGTGGATGATCAGCAATCGCTACACCGATGTGCCCCGGCTCATATAGAGTAGTAAGTAGAACTTCACTAAGAGAGCTGTAGTAACTCCCAGAGATCACCCAGATGCATCCTCCTGTTGTTCCCTGCTATGTGTACCCAATAAGTAGACACAACTACCTTGAATTGAGTACAGCAATAATTAACATGTTATTATTGTAAAACATAGCCTCATATAACCTCAGAATTGCATTAACATTGATAAACAGATACATGCATACAACCCAACCTTTAATTCCCCTGGCAGCAATCCTACTAAACAATGGAGTTCCTGCCTGTGCTATCTTTGTTTGGCAGCCAGGCTGGAGCCATCTCTGAGTTCCTTGGGGCCCTGTATGTCATTCTGTCACATATCTCCCCTTTAAAAAGAAGACCGAACTGGGGCCAAACCCCAACCGGGTCTGCAACCAGTTCAGTCAGAGAGCACAGCTCCGTCGCTCCTGGAGTTGTGGATGCAGGGGGCTGGCAAGAGGCACCTGTCCCACTAACCAGTACTGGGGTGCACTGTTCAGGTCCCAGGCGAGGACAGCAGTCCCACTCACCAGGGCAGAGAGACAGGGTCCATAATCTGTGGGTAGCAGGCTTGCTTTCACTCCTTTCCAGGGGCCCCAGTGATGGACAATTCCGTCACACACTACATCACATATCTCCTTTTTCCTGTGGAGACTGACGTCTGAGAAGACCCCAGACAGTTTGACTCCAAAGTCAGTCTGTAGATCTGGACCACCACTGTCAGCCACACATTGGTACTCCCCAAAACAATTTTTAACAAAAGAGCAGTACTCACTCAGCCGCTGGAGAGAAGACAGAGAGGCTGGGGTCCCTTCCATATGGGGTTCTGGGCCGAATGCCCGGCACCTCTGAGGACTGCAGGTGACAACCGTAGTCCAATCCACCTGCATGGTACAAATTTTTGTATGATCCTCTGCGAGGGGAGGGAAGCCACATGCATCCCCTCCTGTATACTCCATCTGCTGGGGAGAGATGTCGATTTGCCTCTATCCCATTGCCGACACTTTTGCTGGGGTTACAGGATCCATAGAAATCTCTGCCTCTGGGTAACATTGCGGGGGTAAAGCCAATGGAGCTGGGGTCACAGAGGGGAGCGGGCAGAGGCCAGCGGCACTGTTGTTACTGTTTGTTGATATTTCTTCCCTTTTTATTTGTCTGTGGAAATTTTAATGTTTTTGCAGACTGTTCACAAATACAGCAAAACATGAAGACTTGTCTCCAATGTTCCGGAGATACCTGCTGCGACAGGCTGTCTTCCGCTAGAGTGTTGATAATCTGGAAAAGTAAATAAAGATCAAAGTTTAAAAAACATATATATTTGTCAAGTATAGATATACAAATGATAATACATTTAATAAGGAATTGATAAATTAGTGAAAACATGAAACCATTGAATAAGACGATAAATTAGTACATTAAATTATTGGTAAATCAATTAATAAATACATTAAGTAATTGGAGAAAAATCAAGTCAAGGTTCACTAAATAAAGTTGATAAATGCATTAGTACATAACACATAAAGAAAGCAACCTGAAGCCACACACATTAATATCTATTCAACACTAGCACACATCCAGACACTCACATTAACACAACCAGACACACAAACACACACACTGACACTCACACTAACATACTATTACAGCTACATACCCAGGTACACACACATCCAGACACTCACACTTACATACTCAGACACTCACACCAACACAACCTGACACACAAACACACACTGACAATCACACTAAGATACCAATACAGATAGATACGCCGATAAGACACCAATTTTCAACACATATCGAAGTCTATATAGCTTGGACCCCATCTATTTTTGAAACAAACTATTCCACACATAGCTACAGTTGTATTATTTTTTAAAGGAACAGTGTCCCAAGGTTACCTCAACCCCTGCTGTATTCACAGGGGATACATATTGGGAATTTTCATTTACTATAAGGTTGGGAGTTGATCTGTGTTGTATTCACCTGAAGGTGCACATACACTAACATGAAAAAAGCCAAGCAAGGTTAACTCCAATACAAATTGTACATTTAAATCTTAAACAAAATGGAACATAATAAATTTTAGTAGAGCAGATACCATCTGTACAGTTAAAGGGATAGTTTACTATCCTACCATACTTTCCTCTGTAGAAGGAAAACAGAAAAAGCACCTGCCATGAGCAGAAGCTGCACTTTCACAGAGGTGGCAATTTACCAAGGCATGTTCTTTCAGGATAGATTTGTGGAGACAAAGAAGTGGTCCTGTGTTTCTGCACCTCTCTTTCTCTTCAAATATATCTGCAATATTTCGGCCTCTCTGTGAACTTCTGCAAATAAGTGGAACCACGGGGACAACCTCTCCTTTTTTCCTATATTTAGGGACAGGTTGTGATTGGAAGCTTCGTCCTTTCGCAGTCCACCGGGAGGCCAGGAGAAGCAGACAAAGAAAGAAGACACTGAAAAAGTGAATTAAGAAAGAAGATAGGAGACAGAAGAAAGGGGGGAAAGGAGACAGGGATCTTTCTAGATTTCTGCAATAGTCTGGAAACATATTACAAAAATGTTAGTAAAATACACCCCTTCTGGATACTATAAGCAATAGAGATGTGGAGACCTCCAGAACAACATACCTTAGAGGTCCGCTAACCAAAAACATGCCTGATTCATTTTAGGAATTGTGTTCAGTCATAGATGTCTGGCTTGATAGGTGTGTATAATGTTACATCTGGCATAAGCGTGAATTATTACCCAGCCACATAATGCTGCTTATATCGCTGCAACATTTTTAATATATTCATAAGAGCGTTGTATATCTGACAAGTTATTATGACAATCGCGTGGTTCTCGTTATAAAGAAGAAATTATTGGAGTTTAACACTTTGCGCATCAGGGGCCGGGACACATTTTGTCCTCCTGGGACACCAGGAGAGAGTTTGAGGCAGATGTGATACTATTGGTTTCATAGCTATTCCATCCGAATAATAGCTGATACGTTCAGTGATTAGGTTCAGGTCGTATTTATAGAAATGGGTTTATTTGATGCAAACAATTATATTTTATTTGTAATTGCTGTTTTGTTTCAGAAGCTCTGGTGCCACCTGCTGTTGCTACATTTTCATTTGGAGATTGGCAGTATAGCTTACATTTCTGTCCATGAACCCTTCTGCATTTTTCTTGTGATATATCTTGGTACGGTGTTGACTTTATGGCGATGCCAGGCCAGGCTACCAATCCAGTTTACTTTTTAAGGATAACGAGGCAAGAACTGCGGTTGAATGACATCAATGTCTTTCCCTGTAAATCATCAATAAATTTGCATGTGTTTTTTAGCATTAATAGCACTTCATGGAGCAAGCATGGAACCTAACCCTACACAACTGTGACAGCACAAAAATACGGACCTGGTATCTTTTGTGTTTCGTATAAAAACAACCCTGCCCCTGTATACGGCGATTGTAAGCCTGCGAGCCGGGATCTCTCCACCTAATGTATTGGGTTGTCTTAGTCTGTCAATTTTCGTCTTGTCAGACCCCTTGAATATATGTATTGTATTAAGCGCTGCGTAAATTGTTGGTGCTATATAAATAAAAGATAATAATAATAATATAACATCAACTAGGGTGGCCGTCTTGGATGCTTCGGACAGCCCCTCATTCAGGTGACCTGCCCCATATCTCAGGCACTTAGGTTCCTGGACAATACAATAGACATCTGAGCAGTCAGAACCACCGCACACACCAGCATTTTCCCTTCTCATTGTTTAGCTTAGCCCATGGCCTGGAATATATATATATATATACATACATACATATATACATATATACCTTTTACAATACATGGCCTTTTATATATGCAAGAATTTCCAATGTCTGTTCTCAGCTGGGGTTAACGGAGGTAAAATATGCAAATGTCAACAGCCTTTTCAAACAGAGCCGAACACTAAACCCTATTACCATATTTAAGGCCGGCATCCACTTTAATCCTCCCAGAAATATAATCAATTGTATATTTAGATCCTGTATCCTAGCTATTTCTGTAAAGACAATTCTAATCTACCTTAACTGAAAATTAATGATTAATGTGATCTTGCCTCAAGCTTAATTATTCCTCTCGTTGGCTTAACGTTACCTAAGGTTTAAGGTTAAAAAGGGAATTCAAGTCCACAGTATGAAAAGTGGTCTAATCGCCTCAGGAACTAATGGAATGGTGCAACCAACAGGAACATATTGAATCATTGGTTGCTATGGTGATAGGATATTTTTTCCCCCCAGACACTAGGATCACTTGATATGCATAAACCTATACATTCTTTTCATATGTGCTAGAAACATTTTTATTACACTCTCTTGTTACTAAGGATCTTTACACCAACTCGGGGTGAATGGAGATATAGTGAGGGACAGAAGGTATGGAGATGAGTCTGTAATATCCAACTCTGATTTAATGTTGAACATCCCAAGTGATAATTGCCGCTCGTATATACAGTTTGAATGCATGTAGTGGTTTCCGAAGGCACTGTCCTTTATGGAGTCAGCATAATTGATGGTAATTCAAGTGACAAAAGAAACCCACATCATACGGAAGCAGGAAAGAGGTGGCCAGACCCTGGATGATAGACTGCAGAATTCAGTTCTAGCTTCCATACTATCTAGTACAGTGATCGAGAAGGACCCTGACCCAAGATCTGTTCAGGATCTGGGATCTCCCTTTTACCTATTGAGTAGTGATGTTGCACCTAAGGCTCCCTGTTATGTGGCAGAGGGGCTGCTGCCTCCCCAGACCTGCCACGCTAGGTCGGCCTTGGCCAAAATACGTCACTGGTGATACACGTAAAATGTTGTTATTGTCCCTCTTTTAGAGTTATACTCCATATACCTTATGGCTTGCTGTTATGTGGCTTCCGCCCTGGACCTGCCACCTTAGGTCTGGTTGGACTAAGACCAGAATATGTTACAGGTTATAGATCTCCATACTGCAGGGAAGCACTTTATAGGTGATGGTCAGCAAAGAAGTGTGTCTGAGATAAGAGGTGAGGCTGGTCCCAAAGAGATATGAATGGGGCCTGGAATGGATAGAGTGCTGGGAGTAGACATGGTGAAATACTGTTCTCCCACCCAAATATTAAACGCAATTAGGCTCCGTAATCAGCTTTTATGTCCAGGGCTGCCTTAATTGCCTAAATATCAACCAGCGGTAGGCAAAGTGCCCCTACGGACACACTGGTTCCTGGTGACATTGGCACTTTTGGGGTACTTAATGAAATGTACATCATAAAGCCTTTTGCTATTAACTCATCTTTAACACGGCTGTAACTATAATCACGCACAGCCAGAATATGGAGGTTGGAAGAACGCAGGTTTTCCATCACAATTTAAAGCACAGGAAGAAATTTGTCAAGGATCACATCACCAGTCATTGTTCTGTAGGGAATGCATTTATCTCAGCAATGATAAAACTTTTGTGGCTTCATACGTGTAAAATCCATCAAACTTTGCAGAGCTGAGAACTTTTGGATTTGATGAATAGTGTATTAAAACAAAAAGCTAAATTATTAATATATTTCCCTTAAATGGGTGATCTGGGTTCCATCAATAGTATCATAAAGTAAATATAGTGCCTTTTGTCTTTCTTGGTAACTCCATGGTAACTGACTCAGAACTTAAAATAAGACAGCTCAGCGAGGAAAAGCTGAATCACTGCCTTTTTCAATCGTCTCTCGCAACGGGGAGTAAAGAAATCAATAATCCGGATCTGAAACGAATGTTATCCACGGGCTATTATAAAAGTAAAATATAGTCCAAAAAAAAAACATACATAGTGGAAATTAATCTGCAAGAAAAGTTAAAGGGAATCCCAACTTGTTTTTTGTAATTAGAAGTATTAACTTGCATTAAAAAGTTGTATCATTAGTATGTATATATGACGGTAGTTGTGTTAACCCAGTCTACGGGAAAAACCCTGGTTGGCTTGTGGTTACCAACAGAATGTCTCAGTCCTAATTACCCAAGGGACTCTTGAAGGCTTAAAGAGGAAAGGACTTCATTAGAAAAGCAGGACTTCATTAACATTGCCATAAGCAATCATCGGTATGGTGTCTATATACCATTGGTGACCTCCACGTCTGCACATGAGGGGTTTATTGGAACAAAATAAAAATAAAAAACACCTTTTCAGTCCTGCATGAGTATATTCAGCACTGTATTTAACCGCTCTCAAATACATTTAAAAAGCATGTGTAAGGTGTTTGTTTTTAGATCATTGGTTATATATTTGAAAAACTCTTTTTACGAGCTCCATAACTACACATAGCGTTTTAATTTCACGTGCGGAATGACATATTAAGAGACACAGCCATTGGGATGAACAATAGGGTAGTTGTGAGGAGAGGGTGGCCCCTCAATGCAGTTTGTTCAAGGAGGGGTCAACATTTCCTTCAGGGAAATACAGAGTTTCCAGATATTGGAGTGAACAAGTGGAGAACCTATGCCTACGCAGACGTGGGTGACAGCCTGCAATTATGTGACCAGTTGACCTCTGGCTTTGCTGGTATTTTTAACCTTAAAAGGCCAGAAACGTGAAAGTGGGTATATTAGGGCTTTCCAAGTCAGGGCCGGCCCTATAATGGGGCAGACTGGGGCAATTGCCCCAGGCGGCACTTTAGAAGGGGCGCCCCAAGCGCTTTTTTTTGTTTTTTTTTTTGAAGCGGAGGAGAGAGAGAGGGGGGCACCGAGTGGTTTTTGCTTACCCGCTCGGCGCCCCTCTCTCTCTCTCTCCTCTGCGGCGAGTCTCCCTGTTCGGTCCCGGTGCCGGCTTGTAATGCAGAGCGCCGGAAGTGACGTCAATTTCCGGCGCTCAGCATTACAAGCCGGCACCGTGGCAGAGCAGGGAGACTCGCCGCAGGACTGTTTAAAGGTAAGTACCGGGGGGGGTGGTAGATTATGGCGTCGGCGAAGTTTAAAATGCCGCCCCCCCCGGCGTCGGCGGGGGGGTGGCGTTTTAAACTTCGCCCCAGGCGGCGTTAAGTCTTCGGCCGGCCCTGTTCCAAGTCATAGGATTGACTGGGAGCTCCTGGTGGTGGTGTCGTCAGCTAGATGGAAGAGAAAGTCTGCAATATCTATTCCAGTTCATCCCAAAAGTGTTCAATGGGGTTGAGGTCAGCATTCTGTGCGGCCGATCAAGTTATTCCACACCAAGCTCATCCAAGCATGTCTTTATAGACTTTGCTTTGTCCGCTGGGGCACAGTCATGCTGGAATAGAAAAGGGCCTACCCCAAACTGTTCCCACAAAGTTGGAAGCATAGCATTGTCCTGAATGTCTTGACATGCCGAAGGGGACATCCCAAGACATTTTGGACAATGCTATTCTTCCAACTTTGTGGGAACAGCTCTTTTCTATTCCAGCTGTGCTTCAGAAACAGACCTTACGCTCCCTTAATTTTGGGTCAGTTAGCAGGTCTCCCCAACCGGCCCAGCACCTGCAACTGTCAATGTTCTGGCATATGAAAGTACCAAACCACAGGACTGTCCTGCAAAAATTGGGACAGTTTGCAGGTATAGTGGAGCCACATCATGACATCAAGTACTGGCGTGGGAACCTAAAATATGGCAAATTTGCGTGGACAGCAAATGCCATGTCACTGAATTCAGAAGACTCCTTTTATGCTCCGATTTGCAATTGGCAACTAAATCATAAAAAGTGATAAAATGATTGCATCTATTTACATAAATTGCTGCTTTCTAAATGCAAATGTTTGTAAGTATGTTGGTTGCCATGAGAACCAGGGCATATTTTAGAATAAATGTAGAACTTTATACATGCAATAAAGTCTAATCCTTTCATCTTGCAATTATAGACTAGCTCATAAAGAACCCTGAAAAAAAATTAAATTCAGGCGATTGGAAAAAGTTAGGTAGAATATTAAACGTGATTGGGAACATATAAAAAATATAGTAGTGTTACATTAGACGGAAAAGAACAAAGATTGCAGGGAGCCAGAACATTACTCTATAGGTTGCTTCTGCGCCACGCTTCCTTTAAAAGTAGGGAGTTGGGATATGATGTCATACCGTACATCACTGTGTATCACGATACATGGAAATGCACAAGAATATGGTAAATCCATCACTGTGTGTCACAAAAAAAAAGTTGTTTCTTACTAAATTAATTTAAAAAATAACACTTAAGGGAGATAGCCAGACGGCCAGAGGTATTAATCAATGATTTGGCATATGGCCCTTATGGAGAGGTTACCTCTTGATAAAGGCTTTTTGCTAGTATATCGATGATAGGGCAATTTTCTTCCATATTAAGAATCAAACAGCCCTGTTGGAAGGAATTGAGGAACCAACCCATCTTGCATTTGCCAACCGAGGATCTGTCTCACACACGCAATAACTAAAATGAATAAATACAAATTAAGAAGAGAATGAGACGGGTCTTTTGGGAGAGACATGATCCTTCTCCGAGAGCCAACATCAAGGGAGCTAAGAGCTCTTGAATCTGGATCATATGTAAAGAGAAAAAAATAACATTTTACTCTCATGAAAGATGCCATAAAGGATGTTGCTGTGTCCCCGTCCCTCACATGATATACAGAGGTAAGGGCATTGAACCACAGTCTAATATGGATGTTCGATTTCTCTAGGGCGAGCTTTAGGCTGCTGTGACATTTTGCTGCATCGCTTGGTTATCTGCTCTTCCAGTAACAAGAGCACCACCATGTGGGGCAAAATGAAACCCCCTCTTCATACAGAACTCACCCTTCGGTGGTCATCACTGAAATTAGCCACGTTGGATTAGACCTTTGATTGAGTCTTATGGTCAGGATTTATTTATTTTTTTTAAAGGAGACACCATGATTAATTAAATCAATCTTTTTGCAAATAATTATTACCTAAATTATTTTAGTATTTATGGCTCTGTTCCTGAAATATAAAAAGTCTCACCAGATGGTGAGTTATTTTACTCAATGTGTTAAATAAATATGTAAAACAGTTACTTAAATAAAAAAAACCTAAAACACGGACATCACATTCCCCAAACCTTCCATTTTACGCAATACGCAATTCACGTACCAAGTTTCATCTTAGTAAATTAGACAGAGATGCTTGCTTTCCTCACTACCTCCTCTGTGTGACTAATTAACCAGTCATTTAATATAAAGTCAAACAATTGATCATGACTTTATTCTATAATTAGGGGCTTACGGCACGCCAACATAATTAATGACGCAGCAAAGTCTTAAAAATACTGATTTATTGTGGGGAAAAATATTGTTAGAGCGAGTTAATTACGCAGTCTGTGCGTAGATATACTAATGATAAAGTACTGATACTGATGGAGGAAGAGGAGTAACAATTTAACAATCAGATATATTACAAATAAAACACATTTAGAAGTTGATTGGTTGTGATCTCCATTATGCACGGGGCAATCTTAGCATCTGGCTTCCTGGCTGCTTAAATTAAGGGGGCACCCGCCCATGGCATCTTCTTCCAAAGGAGACAGGGCTGAAGCCCCCGTGTCCCAGCAAGGAGGACAGACAAGACCTCGCATAATGTATAATCCAATAAACCTTTATTGTCCAGGTATGATGGATGGCTAAAGTTCTTCTTGCAGGAGAATCTTACTGGGCCTGGCCCTGCTGGATGAGTGATTTAGAACTCCCAATATAATTTAATACTGGGATGTGTCTAGGGCTACATCCTTGAGATACTATGGGCTAGTTTCTCGGGCAACTACAGCTAAAGTGTTGCACCTCTGTCTTGTTAAAGCACACGGCTCCAGGACTTCAGACATCGTAAGGTAGTCAATAATGGGAGCTGGCAGAGCTAGTTAGCTGTTCAGCTAAGTAACTTTAAGGCAGCAACACAATCAGAGAGGGGTGTGTGGGGGGACCTAATTTTTTCTTTAGGGGGTTCATCTGATCAGGTATTGTCTTCGTATCTCAGAGCAAGCGGTATGCTTTGTTAAGATTGAGTGCAGCATACCTTTAAGAATATCATGGGATCTAGGAGTCTCAATTACACAGATCATTTCTGAGGACAACCCAATTCTTTTAGGCTAGGTTTCCACTTGGGTTTTTGTCCGGCGTTTTTTTCTTGATGAAAAACGCCAGGAAAACTGCCAAGAAAACTGCCACTGCATTTACCTGCGTTTTGGCGTTTTTTCTGCAGTTTTTTCTGGCGTTTTAGCGTTTCTGTGGAAATTGCTTTTTTTGACCTTAGGCAGTTTTTCCAGCCTTTACAAGTTAGAAGTTTCACCCAGCTAAAAGGGATTAGGATAAATGGCAAGTATCTGCCCTCTCCTGATGTCATTTACTTGGTAGACCCTTTTGTCTCTTTTCTGTGGTTTGTAAGGCATGCTTTATTCCGAACGTCTGCTCCTCTGGGAAGATTGGCCCCAAATGATGGTGCAAATTGTTTGCTGTTGCTTTTGGCACGCAGGATCCAGTTGATGCGTCGGGTATGTTTTTTTTGTAATGGCATGTTTGTTTCAAATGGTGTAAAATTCAGTATGAACCAGTCCAGGACTTTGTTTTGTGTGAAACTGTTTCCAGCCTATTTCTCGTAGGACACACAGATACTGGGTCCATCCTCTGCATTGTAACTGTGGAAAAAACGCCATGGCAATAAACCCACATGCGTTTTTTCTCTCCCATAGACTTCTATTGGAGAAAAACGCCAAGATTTCCTTGCAAAAAAACGCCAGTGTCAACATGCTGCGATGTTGAAAAACTGCCACAGAGCCCAAAAAAGCAGAAAAACGCCAAAGAGGACTGAAAAAACGCCAAACAGAAAAACGCCAAGTGGAAATGGCATTTTGCGATTTCCTATTGAAGAACAGCTAACATCTGGCTGCAGCGTTTTTTCACTAAAAAACGCCAGGTGGCTCTATTGGCGTTTTTAGCAAAAAAAAAACCAAGTGGAAACCTAGCCTTAGGGTGATGGCAGAAAAACCTTTTGTAACAGCAGGCGTAGGTGAATCTCAACTTAACTGATTATCCAGCTCAGCATTGGCAGAATTCAAGATTAAAGGCAAGTTGAATGATGAGTTACAGGAGCTGCTTCTAATTTCTTTTTTAACGCATTACATCTCCTCCTAGAACAGGCTCTGCAACATGCAGCAGGTTTCATTACAATCAATCGCACCGCATAGGCGCCACATGCGCTGAGGCACTTACCAATGCGTGATATTCATTCATTAGGCTCCATACACTTCCCAGAGTCACTGGTAGGAAACCAGAACACCCCCCCCCCCCATTGCAGCGAAGGTGGTACTGGAGTGTAGGACTGCCAAGCACACCAACAACTCAATAGCAATTAAACAAAACCACAAAAAAAGTATGAAAGCTGTGCTATCAAGGGAAGAAAAGGAAGAACGCCTAAGGGGTACGAGGAAGGTTTATCTTTCAGCCCAGCTTTACCTGTACCCTAGTAATGAGATGAAGATATGCAATTTTTTTTTTAAGGATTCATGCCATCATACACCTGCATTAAGCGACATTGAGAATCTAAAGTGTTGTATAAATTAAAATAAAACAGGGCAAAATGACAAAACAACCCTCAAAAAAGAAATAGGACTGCACGAAGAAAGGCTTAATCATGATGTCAGCTGATTCCTAGGAACCTTAAATTACACCTTTACACTTTAGTTATTTGGGTGGTACGGTAAGCACTCCGCATATAGGCTTTTAGTAGTTGATAAAGGATATTTCAGCTTACAGCAGCCGGATATTTAAACCACACACATTTATATAAGACTGTAATGCACATTTTATATAAAAATAGTTACAAAATAGCATTAGAAATATTTTTATAAAAAAAAAAGTTGAATTCATGTGCTACAAGAGACTGCAGTAAGAGAAGGGCTTGCAAACTACATGCAAAAACAAACTTGCGCGTCAAGAAAATGATAAATATACACAGATCTAGCCAGTTACCCTAACAAAACAGGTGCTATAAATACATGAGGTGTTCGGGGAATTCATGGTCATGGCAGAGAGTCACAAAGGGTTGTGTAAAAAAATAAGGAAATGCAGCAAAGCTTGGAAAGTGGTCTTTATCATAGCAACTGCAGAACGATGCAAGGCAACAGGACTGGTTGTTTTGGTGATAAGAATGTGTTGTTTAAAGTGATTTACAAATAAATATTTCACAATAAGGAATTTCATGTGCATTGAAATCAAGGGCTTCAGGAAGTTTAGCGTTAGCAGAAACTGCGCAATAAGACCACTTTTCAGACTTTACATCACTCACTTTTGAAGCATCGGCCCAATTAGCTTAATGACCCAGTGACATTTTTTAAATCAAACACTTTGTAATGTCAAACCAGGGTCACTATTATCAAAAGCAAAGGCGTTTGCATATAGGCAGAGAGAGCGTACACAACTGTATAGATGGGGCACACGCGTTGGTTTTAAAAACAAATGAAACAGTCTGAACGTAAAGCAATGTATACGTTCAAATACGCGGAACAGCCAAGCCTTCCGTATAGGGCGTTTTAGTGGCAGCATTGAAAAGCAGCCATCTGATTTAAGTTATGGCATCAGAGTACGTCACATTGTGTCACACTGATCAGGGCACGGGTGTCCAATTCCAGGGCCGCAAACGGGCTACAGTTTTTGGATATCCCAGCTCAAGCACAGGCATTACAAATTCATGAAACAACCTTTTGTTCAGGGAAGGCTACAGGCATTACAGGAGTTGGGGTTTGACGTCCTTTACTTCAGTACACATTATAAAACGGGTGTCCAACCTGCGGCCCTCAAGCTGCTGCAGGACTACATCACACATAATGCTCTTTCAGCTAAGGGGCTGGCTGAGGAGTATGGGAGATGTAGTACTGCAGCAGCTGCAGCAGCTCTTATAAAAGGTGCAAAACTCACGAGTCTTAGCTTCAGAAGAGCTTGGCCGACTAACATATAGTTAAACCAGTGAGGGTTTGTTAAAGTCTCCCCACCTGTTGAGCTATACATTACACAGGGACACAAGTAACATGCCTGTTCAGTTACGTGTCTCAGGTAAAATCAGGCTTCTCCAAAGCACTGACGCACTCAGACGACATACATTTTTCAGGAGTAATGCAAGTTTTTCATCTTAAAGCATTTTAAATTAATAGATATTATAAGCTAGAATTAACTTTACAACTGGATTAAAAAAAAAAAAAATCTATAATGGATATGTTATGGGGAAAAAATTTGAAGCAAGCACTGCCCCGAGCAATGAGTTCAGCAATTTGTTATAATGCAAAACAACTTATATTTCAAGTTCTGAACTATGAGTTCATTTATAAATGGTGTCAATTTCTTCAAAACAGGAAAACAAAGATTAAAGTATATCCTTCTCTGAAGGGTTGAAATAATTGATACGTTCATACGCAAAATATATATATATATAAAAAAATACACCAGACCCAGGGGGTCTCTTAACAGATATTGATGGCAGCTGCAAGTCCACCGTAGAAAACCACGCCTCGAACAGTCCAGTTTGAAAATAAAACATTTCCGAGCGTGATGGTGGAGGGACTTGCAAAGAATAGGAAGCGTTCAGTTTGTGGTGCACGTGCCTAATTGTCCTCTCCCTTGAGAGAAGCAGTAGCCAACGTTACAGCCGTGACGGGCTGTCCGAGACCATGCATCTGCATCTTTGCCATCTTCTTCTGTTCGCATTCTGACACCAAGCGGCTGAGCTCTGCTGCACTGTAGCCAATAAGAGTCTTCAAGTCACAAACAAACTTGTACACAAATCTCTTGCCTTGAACTTTGCAGATCATGTCGCCATCATAGTAGTAACTACAAAAAAAAAAAAGTATATGTACAAATCAGAAATGTGTAGAACAGTAACCCTCCCCCTAGCAAACTTTTGTTCTTTAGGTCCTCAACATATGCTTAAAATATCCTACTTCCCAATTAAATAGCACACAACATTTACACGCCCGGATTACATGCCTGTGCCTACAGAGGAGACTGCCATGCAGTTTAGGCTTATTACATGGAGAAAATATCTTTTTAGGGGTCATCCTGCTATAAATGGTGATCTGGAAAGCTGGCCAGGCTCCAACATAGTGGAGCGTGAAGAGCATCCAAGCTGGGCATCTCCAAAGTGTGCCCGATGTCCTGTCTTGGGTACTTTCAAAGCTTACATGGCACCAGACACAGGGGCCACACAGGGCAGCCACCATCTTCAGAGTTATGATTTAAGAAATGTAGGTAAGTTTCCAGAAGATGTTTGTGTGTTGACAGCGTGAACTCCAGAATGATAGGAAACTTTTCTGGATGGGGTTTAACAGGGCCTGAGAAGTAATAGGTCACCTAGCTGTCAGGTAGGTAGGACATGTTTGGTACCTGTACACTTAGCAACATGGGGGACACGTTCACCCCAGAGATAACGTACAAGATAGCTTATCAGAATATGACCTATTAAAATATCAAGGAGTTTGCTGCTAGGTTTTACAGGCCAGCTTATTAGGAGTTCGGGCTACACACTGCCCTCCCCACGTGACACCAAATGGGTGTCTCAGACATACAAAGATCTCTATAACAATGGGAACCCGAGAATAAATTTAATTTTGTTTATTGAACGTCTTTTGATAAGGGACTTGTAACATCTGGAGATTCCCACAGAGTGTTTTACTTTTGCTTTATGTAACTTTTCTGCATTTTATCCCTATTTTTTGTTCTCCTCTAGTTAATTTGTATAAGTGTTGCGACCATTTTTTGCCTGCATGCGGGTATTTTCCCCATTAACACCCACATTCCCCCTTAAAGTCAGGGCGAGCAGGTAGCGGTCCCTGACTGTTCACTGCTGCTGAGGCAAAACCTCATGGTTTATGGTTTAAACTGTGCTGAATGTAAATTGGCAACACTTTTTTTATTCTCTACTGGTTAATGTATTTTTGTAAATCAAAAGAAACGCTATTAGAATCCCTGAATCTGCACAGAGAGGACATTATATTTAAAGGAACACTCAAGTAACTGTATGTCTTATAGCAGGGCTTGACAAATTTGTTGTGAATCTAGGCGCCAGGTAAAAAAGTTAGGAGCCAGGATTTTTTTAAACTAACAGTTGGTCAGGAGTGATCTGATCATCATCAGCCCACTTACTAAACTCACAGCGTTTGACCTGGAAGCACCCTGGACTTTCAGGTCAGTGCTGTTTGTTTTGTTTTTTTTTAAATACATTTTTTTCATTTTTTTAACTCTTTCGATGCTGATGTTCCATTGGAGCACAGCATTGACAGATATTTAGTCCCCACAAGCTTGTGGGGACAAATGTTAACCCCTGCAATGCCACGAATGTGTCATACACAATTGTGGCATTGAAGGGGTTAACACTGCACTGTCGCTCTCAGGGAGCGATCAGGCAGCGGGGGGGGGGGTGTTGGGGCTGGTCTCCACACTCATGTGGAGACCGAAGAACCCTCTCCCCTGTCCCTGAAGCTGCCTCTGGCAGCTGGGACTCAATTGCTGGTCTATGGGCCAGCCTTTGCAGAGGGAGTCTCTTTGATGACTGCTGTAGGCTTCCATACCTACAGGAGTCATCAAAGGGCTTGTGGGGGCTCGTTTTTGCTGTTGCTTGCCTGCCTGGGCTTCCAGGCAGACCACCAGCAGCAAAGCCCCCAAAACGGGAATTAACCCCTAAATGCCGCGATCGCGGCATTGAAGGGGTTAACGCTGCGCTGTCGCTCCCATGGAGCGATCAGGCAGCTGGGGGGTGTTGGGTGAGGTCCCCAGACTTGTGTGGGGACCCAATTAACACACAAACCCCTTCCCTGAGGCTGCCTGTGGCAGCTGAAAACACGAGTGCTGCTTTTCCAGCAACCGCGTTTTCAGCCTACAGGCTCACTCCGTGGGAGTGATCTCAGGCTCGGGGGCGGGCTCGGAGTGGCTGTGCTGTCTGCCCAGACTTCTGGGCAGACAGCAACAGCGCCCCCATGCGGTGACTCAGCCTCTTACATCCACAATTTTTTCTGGATGTAAGAGGCTGACAAAACCTAGGCGCCAGGACAAAATTCTCTGTCGCCATGGCGACCTGGCGCCTGGGATTTGTCGAGCCCTGTCTTATAGTATTGCTATTTTGGGAAGAAGTATAAAAGGAAACAATGGGGGAAGGGCACGGTTTGTTCAAAAATACCACTAAGGGATTTATTCACCAATGTAGGAGTTGGCAGAAAAGATGTTTAATTATGAAGAGTCCTCCTTCGCATTACACACAGACGTCTTCTTTCAGCAGATGATCCAGGGTGTTGGCACTCCATAGGTTTAACCTTAGTGAATAAATCCCTAACTATAAACAGCCAGTCCATAACCGACTGAGCAGAAGTGTATTAAATTCATCATGTCGTAAATCCAACCCTTCCCTGCCTGCTTTATTCTAGCTTTCCGATACCGGGTAACACGCACACACTTACCGCAGGGCACGGCTTAGCTTTTCGTAGTTCATGGTGGGCTTGTTTTTTCGCTGCCCCCATTTCTGAGCCACAAGTTCTGGTTGGTTTAATTTGAATTCTCCCTCATCCCCAACCCATGAAATGCAGTCCCTTGCATCTTTGTCAGTGAGCAACTCAAGAAGGAATTGCCAAAGCTGTATCTGCCCATTATTTCCTGAAAAAAAAAAAAGCAGCAGGTTAAAATAAAAATATACACCTGTGTGCATTGGCAGCCTTAAATAGTACACCACTGTGAAACCAAGGCACATGTGTGTGTAAAATTATATATATATATATATATATATATATATATATAATGTGCCATTTACTAATGCTAACAGAATTACAATAGTATTAGGCCTTCATACAGCATTATGGATTGTTTCAATAAAGCTAAAGAAGCAAAGTAAGAAAAGTTCAACCTAAAACCATCGCTGCATGAATACTGCTGGGAGTGCAGAACAGACCACTTCTTAACCATCAGGGTCCTTTCACAGACATTCATAGACATAAGCAGACGACTTAGAGATATATTACCTGTCCTGTTTCCAGGTGAACTTCTATCTTCTCCAGAAATCCGTGGCGCTCTCTGCATTTTAGCCATCTTCGGCTGACTGTTTATAACTTTAATAGTCGTAGGAGTTGACTGTTGGATTGATGCTGGAATTATTTGCACAGCTGAAAAGATTAAAAAGAAGGTTTTTTGCAAAATATAAAAATGAATCACCAACAGTTTCACTGAAAGCTGCTTACAGAGAGAATCCCAATCTCTTACAGTGCCATGTATACTAATATATATATATATATATATATATATATATATATATATATATATATATATATATGTGTGTGAAAAGACTTATGCATTTATTTCTGAACACTAAAAAGTGTTGTTCTGAATTATGGGTTAGTGAAAATAGTTAAATATGCACAAAGTAATTTGAAAAACTTACGCTGGTCAATGGTAACTGTAGCAATTTCACCTCCTTGTTGCTCTTGGCTGGCCAAAACATCTATTAAAAAACAAACAAAACACATTTGATTCAGTTATAATGAATCATAATAGCATTCAAAACATATCCACAGCGGACACTTTTTAAACAATGTGTAGACTGACACTCGGCAACCACAAAAAAGTGCAAACATTTAACAAGTTATTGATATAACATTATGAGCTGACAAAAATCACTAAATTAGTGTCCCATTTACTCCACTATAGCATAACCCATCTGGAATTTTAGAGATCTTTCTTAAAACGTATAAGTTAATACATTTACATCCTATTTTAGGAGACAATGGGGTTGTTTTAACTTCTCCACTATTCAGCAGGAAGAGCTGAGCTAGGCCTGCATGATGAGTAAGTTAATGAGCGAGGACACTGAAGAAATCTCACCAATAATCATATACTATACAAGGCTAACAAAGTCCTGCCCGCAGAACAAGCTCACTAGGCTTGGACCTTCATAAAGCATAGTGGAGTCAAGTAGTTGAAACCCCAACTCTGTCAGAGTCTCCTTTAGCAAAGAGACTCCAGTAAGTACTGAAAGCTGTAAATATTATACATCACACACACCAAAACATAAGATGTCACATTTCACAGGCTTTTGCTTGCAAAACAAATGTGCAACCTTTTTTAAACTTTATTCTACTTCCTATCCAAAGTATAGGGGAAAAATTAAAATTAAAAAAATTACTTATTGAAAAAAAACTTCACTCATCTACAAAAGGGAATGAAAAAAACTACTAAATAGGTTCTAATATTGGTCCTGAGTTTTGTTGCAGATTAGAGGGAAAAAAGTACAAGTAAAGTCTATTTTGTAAGGGTGTAAGAGGCCCCCTTACATTTTACACTATTTTTATTTTTTATAATTTAGAGGCAAGAAGAGTTTGTTTTTAACATACATTTGGTACCGGGAGGAGCACCAGGTATTTAGGCACTTATTTTTACATTTTCTTGGAACTGGACGGTCATTGGAATCTATTTTTATTAAAAATATATTTGGGGTGCTCCTGCAATGCCTTGATATTGAGGTGTTGCAGCAACACTAGCTGAGCAAAGAAATAGATTGTTGATAGACTTTTAAATGCTTTTCTAAATGCTTTTATCCCCGTGACGCGTCAGGTTAAAAGGTGTCACGCAACAAACAAGTCTTTTAATGCCTAATGCAATATTTCATTATTTGAGCAATACAAAACAAAGAAAAACAAAAAAACAAACATATTAGTATGCAATTTCAAGAAACTAAACTCAAAAACCCATTTGCCCTCTTATGGAAGAAATCAGAAAACATGCTTGAAGTTCTCTCACATTTTCTAAGCAACTCCAAATGACTCCATAAAATCTCTCCTCTGGGAACTCTTTGGAAAAAATCTTCTTGACTAATATTACACAACTCTCTTCCGGGGATGCCAAGAGCGTTTACATTTATGTCAGTTATGCCGAATTCTTTCATTACCCATAGCACCCAGTGAAGAACTTGATCTGTAGACCACTGTAGTGGGTCTAGAAAAAAATAAAAGAAAGGTATAATTAATGGCGTTTTTCTGTCACACATTTCAGAGGTCACTTACCAAGCAATTGCTTTGTCCAAAAAAAAAATATTAAAATATTCTCAATGCTATTTAAGTTACATTCTTTGTGTAATGCAAGTTGGTAGAGAGTAGCCGGGACCGTTTATGCACTCTCTTGCCGAGTCTTCTTTCAGTCTGCCTTCTAACCCAGGGGGCTGGAGGTTTTGCAGTCCCTGCTAACCTGAACCTTATTCAAACTATAGGCATTATCGAAGTTACAAACCATGACAAACGAATAGTAATGCCAAATATTAGTTATTTTGAACCTAAACGTTAAAAGCCAATTGCCTTTTCCTTCCCAATACATAATGCTTTTAACATGAACATTCTTCCCTTTTTCATAGGACAGCATGGTCATGGCTCATCTAGGTTTACCGTTGTAAGCACATTTGTGCTTCTGGTACCTGAGCATACAGGACCAGAACTGCATATATAACTGACTTGTCTGGCTGCTCAGACTCCAAGGAGCTCTTTATTTACTATAGGTAGCCAATATGCATCACAATATAAGATTAATTTATTGTCAGTATAAAAGTCATATAATGGAATTTCTCCAGATACACAAATGTGATTAAGATCAGAGTATTGTTCCACCTCAAAATAGATGAACCTCTCTCCTTCAGATGATGTGGAAAACACTACCTGGAAGCAAAAGCACTTATGGATGCCTTTAAAAATGGACACATTTTAATATAAAGCATGGCTTTACAGGAATTAACCCGATTTGCCTTACAAGTAATAAAACTATCCTCCAGTAATAGGCAAATACTTGGTTGAATTTAATAGGATTATTTGCCTTCAGCAGGACCAATACTAAAACAAATATTTGAAACAGACGATTTTTTACACAATAACAATCCACCAGAACCCAAAGCTACCTCCACTTGGCATTTATGGAAAACATTTGTTTGGCAGCAAACCTTATGTAACTCCATAGTCCGTTACGTACAAACAGAGTTGAGTTGTCTTAAGCTCTGCAAATAAACACATTTCCTATTACCATAGGGAATGCCCAGGCGCTCCTGCTCCTTCCGGTAACCTTCTAATGCTGCTGCCCACCGGGTAACTTGCTCGGATGTTTCATCGGAAATAGCTGTAATGTGCTTTGTGCCATCCAAAGTTATGACGTGGGACTCTTCCACGAGCTGGGCTTCCACCGCACCATGATGAGCATCTGGATCTATCACTACTTCAACTGTCTCCACGGGCTTCACAATCTCAAGTATGTTTAGCTTTGGCTCAAGTCCTGCAGGAAGAAAAAAATGAAATTCTCCGTTAAATACACTGGATATTAACATGAAACCTCATGATCGTTAAATGTTAAGCTGCCCAGGAGATCTAGGACATTTACCGTAAACAGACTAGTTGCAATATATCTCTCACTAGCTCACATAGCCAAAGCCATTTATACATATGCATAATATAATTTATGTCATGTATACAAAAGTAAAAGTGTTTTTCTTACATGGTTCAAGATAACGGGCATATACCCAAAAATCTAACACTGAAAAAGGCATGACATCTATCCATTTACATAACATATTGTACCTCTAGGTGTTTTACAAGCCGAGGAGAACTAACCTTGTTGCGATATAACTTGCACACTCAACTGTACTAAGCCATCAGTTTTAACTCCTTGGTCAAATAAACTGCGCTCAGGGTCAAGCTGTTTAAAGAAAATAATTTTGTTGAGTATTTTCCAGTTGACAAACACATTATAACACTGGAGATCACTTTGTTTCTCTTCTAGTCACAATTATTTACTTTTAAGGAGCACAACAAAAAATAAAAAAAAGGACATTATGTCACCAGTATCAGCCACAACAAGAAAAAGCTAAACGAGCGATCTGTACAAACAGAATACCGTCATCAAATGAGCACTATTACAAAAGAACATTTCAAAAGTCAGAACATTTCGCTACAAAAAGAGAGCTTCTAGGAAATGTTGGGAGCCGTGGCTCAGGTACTTTAACATAGCATTTGTTCTGCTTGACACAGAGCAATTTGGAACAGACGATATAACTACAAACCCCATACCTGTATGTCTTGCAGACAGATTTCATGGGCATCAAGGGAACACTGAAGTCTTGGCTCCAGTAATTTCTTGAGATTTCCAACGGGCTCATTTATGTCAATTGACTGGCTCACAAACTCAGCTGTTGTATACGTGTGCTCAATAATACTAGAACATAAAAAGGATTAAAATTAACAAGACATGGATTAATTACACCCGTTTCACTATACAATCATTCGTCCTGCCTCACCCACGTTGTGCCATGATACACTTCTGTTTGGCAGCTTATCAAATGCATATATTTCTAAATAACATTTTGCAGAATATTTCAACAATTTGATGATGTGATTGCTACAAAAGATGAAGGGTTGCTAGACAACTAGCTATTAAAATGCATGTCTTTTCATAATATGAAGCTGGAAAATAAAGACATTACCTGCAGTGTGTAGGTCACATTGTTCATTTAATTATACACACAAAATACATGTCGTTACTTTGACATTGCTTAAATTCACTAAAGTATTTAAACAAGTGAGCTACTGTCTGATATCTGGCACAAGTTTCACGCTAACAAAGCAACGAGAAGCACCGGTTTCCTGGTTCTGCAGGAAATGATATGACCCACCGACCCAGGAACTTAGGAACGCTGCGGATGTGATACATGTATGCAACAAGACCAAGGCATAAGAAAAGTAGGATGTTGTGTTTTCGTTAAGCTGGCCGTGCAACTTGAATTTAAAACGTGGACAAAATTTGAATGTTACTAGTAATGCATTGATTTAATTCAGTGACCCCACTCCAACTCACTTTCATTGTAGCAGCAAGTGACGCTGTAAGATATTACACAGCCTTGCAAATATATTGTAAATATTACATTTGCTCCTGATCATCGTTTCAGGAGTGCAGCGATCACAACGTGGCTTTGAAGCAAAGTTCATGTTTAATAAACTGTACCTTTCCTCTGTGCATTCTGGCTTCTCGGTGCCATCGATTTCTATCTCTATCAACTCTTCAGCCTCTCTCTTTGTCATGACTAGGATATTTTCGGAAAAAAATTGCCCTAAAACAAAAATATACATAAAGATCAAAGAATTCAACATTGAATATTACAAAAGCGTTTACCTGCCTTATGCATAGGATGATTGCCGTATCATGCATTAGTCTCAGAATTCACAGACGTACATAGAGAAGCCATAGAAAGGAAACGTAACAAGTTTTAAAAGATCTGTGAATTAACATTGTTCAAAAGCATTAAAATAAGAAATTTATGTTGATTTGAAATAAGAAAACCCAGCGGGCACAACTCTGCATTAATTAATTCCTAGCCAGGCAGGCTTCCGGCATCCTCACGCAGACCTACATGCATGGCCGTCAAATATCAGCTAGACTTAGATCAAACATACCTTGTCTTTGGACAAGTTCTCAATGTTGTATACGTGACCCACTGACTTTAAAATGAAAAACATACAGAGGCCAGATAAACCGTTGTAATTATTGCAAGCTGACAAACCATGCACAAACACAGACTAGCGTTTAAGGAAAGAGTATGCTCATGACTTAAAAGATAAGAGGAAAGCAGGGGGGGGGACAAACAACATTAAAAGACGGGAGGCTGAAGTATGATTCTGTGAAACACACAACTGAAATAAGGAAGTACAACTTAGTTTGTTTATAATTTAAATAAGCCCAATATTATTAAACAAGGTTTGTGGTCTGAAAGGGCCCTTCTTCTGCATTTGGGCAGTGATATCACCAATGCCGAACCCTGAGTAAAGAGTTTAAGGATGTCTATAAAATGTCAAATGACACTTGTCTGCACGCGCGACGGAATTATTGAAGTCTAATTCTTTACAGTAGTGACAGGTAGACTAGAGTGTCCAACGAGTTCCTGTCTGCAGTCAATACTACGTTTCTATCTTTAAGATAGAAGTCATACCCGCGTCCTAATAAAAGCAGCAATAGCCACAATGTTTATTAGGGAAAAGGGGTTTTAGTAACATGAAACGGAGCTGGGCTTGGTTATTTAACCCGCGATGGTTGTTGTGATCAGTCATTGTAATACAATGAAGCTCCTTTTCACAGCAAGTCCCCATGACAGGTCCTGCTGGCTCCTACAGCTGCATTAATGAGGCATTAGACTCCTGTGATACCAGCGACAGTCACCATATCTATTATTCCCACATGTTAAAAACACACACACACACACACACACACACACCATATCACGGGCAATGCACCGGGTCCATTGCCCATTGTTCTACAAAGCCTCATATATAAAAGACATTAAATAAAGCCAGTGTATGATTTATATGTTGAATCTCTAGGCCATGGCAGCAGGCACGTGATTGCAGGAGCATTAGGCCCTGGGCCCCTCGAGTCCACACCAAGCTATGTGCTAAAACAAGCGGATTAAACCATGGAGAGCGCCATAAACCAGTGCCGAGTTAATTTACACTTTACCAGCTAAGCATGGACATTCGGCGGGTATCCCTAACGAAATAATGAAAGTACCGCGCAAAGTCGGGATACGGCCAGCCCCGGGCCGCGGCACAGCTCTTACCTCACTCGCGTCCCTGCTTTGCTTTTTTTCAAAATCTCCGGCCTCCTACTAACGGAAATGAGCAGCAGCCGACGGAAACAAAACACTTCGAAGGGCGGAAAAAGAGGAAAGGCTGTTTCAACGCAACAGGAAACAAGATGGCGATGCTTCCGGTCGGGAGGCCGCAGGCGGGAATGAAAGCCCAGAGAACCGAGTTCTAAGTGGGGCGGGGCTAGGTCGGAACGTTGACGTCGCAAGGAGGACGGTCCGGGGCTTGTGTTTTGAGCCGCTTTGAATGTTTTTTTTGCCCCATAGCTTATCTTCCCGTGTTACCTTGGCCGTGACTCAGGGGCTGTTGGTGTTTTGTTAAACGGCGCAACATATGTGTTTTTACCCGTTTAGCACTTTTGTATTCTCTACAAAGCGTATATTATTTTATTATATTTTTATTTATTAACTTTTATTTTTTTAGGATGAGATGAGAGCCCGGCCTGTGAGCGGCCAGCTAGCCTTATCGTGCTTATACAAAGTTCGTGACAGGAATGGTGGGCTTTTGAGGCCCCTGATCCAGAGCTTACAATCTAATGGTTCAAAAAGCTTGTGCTGTTTGCCCCGTAAGTGGTACATATGATGTTCATGGACAGATAGGCTTTTATTGTATATGTATAGTTAAAAAATCCATGGATCGCAGTTCAATGTAATGGTTCAAATGAGAAGAAATAAGTGTTATTTCCCTATATATGCCAAACAAAATCCCATTTCCATAGTTAATGTAGCATACATATGTAACCGTACATACCTATACATTAGAAACATGTAATTTGGTGGCAGATAAGAACCATTTGACCCATCAGACCAGGATACTAGAGGCAATAGCATTCACTAAGCAATATGACATAATGGGCATAGCGGAAACGTGGGATGAGACACATGACTAGGCCGTTAACTTAAATGGTTACACGTTATTTAGGAAGGATAGAAAAAGGAGGTGGAGTATGCTTGTATGTTAACAATGAGCTATGGTCTAATATTAAGCAGCCTGAATGTGACAAGGAAAATGTGGAAGCTTTATGGGTAGATATCAGGTTGGGGCAAAAAAAAGGAAATCAACTACTGGTTGGGATATGTTATAAACCACCTAATGTTAATACTGATGAGGAAGGACAGCTGTAAGAGCAAATTGAGAAAGCTGCATATCTGGGTAACATGTTAATTATTGGAGATTTTAATTACCCGAATGTAAATTGGGATAGAGGGACTAGTAGTTCTGCAAGGGGATTCAGGCTTTTGAATCTGTTAAATGACACCTTCATGTCACAAGTGGTATAAGCACCAACTAGAAAGTATTCTTGTCTGGATCTGGTAATAACAAACAATGTTGATCTTTTGTCTAGCATTCAAGTGGCAGAGCACTTGGGTAATAGTGATCACAATATGGTGTCTTTTGAAATAAACTCAAAAAAGAAATTGCACATGGGGAATACTAAAACATAATTTTAAAAATGCCAATTTCAATAAGATAAGGGGAGCTTTACAACATATTGTCTGGCATAAACTCTTTAGTGATAAAAACACTAAATGGAGTATCTTCAAATATTAGAAACGTACACTTCTTAGTATGTACCATTGGGTAATAAATAAAAAAGAAACAGCGTGAAACCAATGTGGCTTAGTGGGGACGTAAACCATGAAATTCAAAATAAGAAAAGGCTTTTAAAGCATTTAAATCAGACAAATCAGAGGCATCCTATATAAGATATAATAAGAAAGATAAGAAATAATGCATGCAAAAAGGTGATTAGAAGGGCTAAACTAGAAAATGAGAGAGGGATAGCCAAAGAGAGCATAACCAACCTCCAAAATTCTTTAAGTATATAAATTCTAGAGAAAACAAAAAAGGAAAGTGTAGGTACACTAAAAACAGAGATAGGAGTGTTAGTTAACGTGGACCAGGAAAAAACAGAAACTTGAAATAACTTTTTCCTCAGTATATATTAAGTAGGAAGCAATGGCAATGAATATGCAAATGACTACTGCAAAAAAATTACAAACAAATTGTGATTGGATGACTCAGAACAAGGTCCTGCAACAACTAAAGGAAGTTAATGTCAATAAAACTCCGGGGCTTAAGGAGTCTGGAAATAAGTGAACCTCTGTTTCTAATCTTCCGAGATTATTTTCTTTCGGGAATTCAAAAAGGGTTCAAACTCTTTGCCTTGAAATTATAAACCTGTGAGCTTAATTTCTGTGGCAATATACTAACCATTTTGTGGAAATCTATTCATAAACAGGACTATGCAGGACTATACACGTGGTCACGCGTTTAGACTGGAAGAAAGGAGATTTAGTCTAAGGCAAAGGAAAGGGTTTTTTACAGTTAGGACAATAAGGACATGGAATTCTCTGCCTGTAGAGATAGTTTTATCGGAGTCTGTACAGACATTTAAACAACAATTGGATAAATACTTGCAAAAACATAATGTTTAAATTATGGGGAAACAGCCTCTTGATCCAAGGAGAAATATGACTACCATTTTGGGGTCAAGAAGGAATCTCCCCCCTAGTTTGTGCAAAATTGGAAAGAGTCACAACTGGGTTTTTTTTGCCGCCTTTTGGATCAACAGCAAGAAATAAACAGATATGGGAAAGGCTGAACTTGATGGACTCATGTCTTTTTTCAGCCTATGTAACTATGATACATGTTATAAAGAACGCAAAGAGAAAAGGAGGACGGGTCGCCCTATATGCAAGAAATGGCTTAGAGGTTAATCTGATAGAAGGGAAAGTAGAAAACCAAGAGAGACAGTTTGGGTAACTCAACTATCTGCTGATTAAAGAAATGATGCTGACGATGTCAATGAAAGGTGAGGTTGTCATTATGGGGACTTTAATCTCCCTGATGTAGAGAGGAAAAAACATACAACTGGGTCATCCAGGACTAGAGACATCCTAAATTATCTATAGGGAAAGTGGAAGAGTCAACAAGGAAGGAGGCTGCGTTGAATTCAGTGTTCACAAATGAACACCATTTCGGATGCCACTTTGAGAGTGTTTGGACTTCAGTAATTATCAATCTGTGGCTTGCTGTGTTGTGGTTGCTTGATGGGTTGTGTTGTCACAATAAATGTAAGATTTTTTTCTAAAATAGTAAGATGTGTAAATAAGTATTTGTTGGTCTGGATATCTTTAAATGGGGTCCAGGAGAAGTGAATATAAAAGACAGAACCGTGTGGTACTCTGCAGATCTACACGATCTTGAAAGAGAAGAAGGTCGTGTTTAGGAACTATAACTATATAGCAGAACGAGGAAGACGGAAGCAAATATGAAGATAAGCTTAAGGAGGCAAAAACGCATTATTAGATGTACCAAAGTATACACAGAGGAGAAACTTTCTAGTTTAATCCCTTCATGGCTGTTATAACATTCCTGCAGTGCTCGCGTCATAATTTACTGTAAAAAATATTGTGAAAAAATGAGTTTTTTTGACTTTTACTTGAAAATCTTTTACTCATCTATAAAAGCTAATGAAAAAAAAACTGCTAAATCTACTATTTGTCCTGAGTTTAGAAATACCCAATGTTTTTATGTTGTTTTTCTGCACATTATGGGGCAATAAACACAAGTAGCTTTTTTCTATTTAAAAACCATATTTTTACAAATCCGGTAACTTTGCCCCCATGTTCCATTTCGGGTATCTTTGAAGCTGGCCAATGCAATTTACCCCATCAAACCATATATTGTTGAAAAATATTTCAAATATTGGTATTTTAACCCTTTCCAGGCACTAATTCTACTACCAAAGTCAAAGTTTATTTTGTGCCCCCCCCCCACACACACATTGTACTTCTGGTATGAATTTACCGCTCCTGGAATATGCCACAGTTGTACCAACCATGCATAGGTTGGAAGACGGTCAGTTTAATTTACCCCATCAAAATCATATATTTTTGAAAACTAGACACCCCAGGGTATTTCAGATAACGGTATTTTAACTCTTTTCATACACACATTCTACCACCACGCTTTAACAAAATGTGTCGTATTTTTTGTGTTTTTCCCTATGCACATCGTGTATACAACTCCCGGTGCCGGCACTCAGCGGAAGTGCCGGCACCGGAAGTTGTATACGCGTATTGCGTAGATGTCTTCCGCCTGCCGTGCAAGACACCCGGGAGTCTGCCCTGGTAAGTCGGGGGGGTTAGAATGCATCGTGCGCACGTTCACCGGCAACGGCGCATCGCCGCTGCCGGTGAACGTCCGTGTGATGCGCTTAGACAACCTCCCGTGCCGGTACTCCCCCCATGGGAAGTGCTGGCACGGGAGGCTGTCTGAGCGTATCAGAGAGTAGGATACAGGTCCCCTGCACCGCTGCGGGGGATCTGTATCCTAACCCCGCTGCCTGCCCGGCGCACGGGACTGCATGTCCCGGGCGTCGGGCGCTAGACCCCGAATATAGGCCGCACTTTTTTCCCCCACTTTAAGTCTTTAAAGTGGGGGAAAAAAGTGCGGCCTATATTCGGGCCAATACGGTATATATATATATATATATATATATATATATATATATACACACTCACTGGCCACTTTATTAGGTTGGACCCCATTTTGCCTTCATTCTTCACGGCATACTTTCTACAAGGTGCTGGAAACATTCCTCAGAGTGGAAAATGTCCCTACATCATTACACCACCACCACCACCACAAGCCTGAACCTTTAAAACAAGGCAGGATTGATCTATGTTTTCATGTTTATCCCAAAGTCTGACCCTGCCATCTGAATGTTGCAGCTGGAACGGAGACTCATCTGACCAGGCATCGTTGTTCCAACCTTTCATTGTCCAATTTTGGTAGCCTGTGCGAATTGTAGCCTCGGTTTCCTGTTCCTAGCTGACAGGAGTGGCACCCGGGGTGTGGTCTTCTGCTGCTGTAACCCATTTGCTTCAAGGTTCGACATATTGTGCGTTCAGAGATGGTATTCTGCATACCTTGGTTGTAACAAGTGGTTATTTGAGTTACCGTTGCCTTTCTGTCATCTCGAACCAGTCTGCTTATTCTCCTCTGACAAGGCATTTTCTTCCACACAACTGCTGCTCACTGGATAGTTTCTTTTTTGGATCGTTCTCTGTAAACGTCTCGCACCAACAGCCATGCCGCGTTCAAAGTCACTTAAATCCCCTTTCTTCCCCATTCTAATGCACCATTTGAACTTCAGCAAGTTGTCTTGACCATGTCTACATGCCCAAATGCATAGAGCTGCTGCCATGTGATTGATGATTAGCTATTTGTGTTAACAAGCAATTGAACAGATGTACTTAATAAAGTGGCCAGTGAGCGTGTGTTTATATGTATATTTAGCTAGTTATTTATGCAGCAGAGTAAGACATTTAGAAGAATGTATTTTATTTCCACCATTTCATTCACAAACACAATGTCTGCTGTTTCTATACACATTCTAGTAACTTCTCTGGATGCAGAACCCTGTGATACCCTTCATACCCTCAAAAGAGGGACTGTCCATCCTGAAGGACAATTGGGAGGTATGTAATTCTACACTATAAATGACCAATGGAAGGTGCAGAAGAAAGACTATTAAATGTATATTAAACACAATCTAGCCGATCCTCCTCTGTATCCAGTAGATGGGAGGTTTAAGAAGCAGACAATTAGTTAGTATAACCTACACATCCTTCCTCACACCTCAGGGAGCATTAAAGACAGAAGGATGCGACGTCTGCTTTATTTCGCTCGTCGCGTGCCGTAAGCCAGTGAGGGGCGGGGCTCTCCCGGCATCCTCCTCGTGTGTCGTCATCACAGCGAGACTGCAATCTGTGACACCAGAGCAAGGTGACCGCTTCGCTGTGTCCCGGGAAAGAGGTGAGCCCGCAGCTGAGCCGGTGCCGGAGCACGGGGAGTGCAAGGACCGATAGCGGTGGTCCAGTAGCGGGGAAACCGGGCAGGGTTATAGGGAGCTTCTACAATGAAGCGCTCAGGCCCGGCCGCCGTATAACGCGGGGAGATGACAGCTAGTCCGTCTTCGTCTCTGTGCAGCACCTTGAGGGGTCGTTTTTGGCGACTGCGGGCATATTTGTTTATCTGGCTGGTTTTGGGAAACGGATCACCCCATTACCAAGTTTTTAACTCATGTGTTACCAAAGAGTCAAATGTTCTTTATAAAACCGGCAGTTTTCTAAAATGTTTTTATTTATCCCAGGAGGGTTTGCAATTTCGGTTTAAACCCCTCGCTGTAAATGGGGAAATGTGTTTGTTCTTGGAGAGATGTACTCGGTCCTGTATGGTAGTCTTACACTATATAGTGTGTATACATGTATGTATATATGTATATATATATATATATGTGTGTGTATATATATATATATATATATATATATATATATATCAATTCTATACATAACTGAGTTCACCTCTCTGAGTAAGTGCACTACCCTATTTACAATAAAGGGCCAATATATATATACCTTTTAGTATTAGATGCTGAAGGTGGGATGGATGTAACTTTTTCCTGGCAAATATATGGACAATGCTGTTGCCTGAATAGGAGATCTTGTGACAGGAGTATGCGTTGTCCCTCACTAACTGTGACAGATGAAAGGCAATTGCTATATATGTATATGTGTGCATATATATATATATATATATATATATATATATATATATATATATATATATATAATGCGTGTGTGAAGGGCATTTAGAAAAGTCTTTTTTTTTTCCCCCCTAGATATAACCATGGTTGTCCAGCGTTTGTTCCGTTTGTCCTCTGTCCTCCGGTCTGCAGTCTCTGTCCATCTCCGTAGGAATATTGGGTTGACAGCGATTGCATTCAACAAAACCAAGGAGTTGGATCCCGTCCAAAAGATATTTGTGGAAAAGATAAGAGAATACAACACAAAGAGCCAGTAAGTAATTTCTCGGGCTAGACAGCAGTTATAGAAACATAGATGTTATAACCCCCTCGCTGTATGAGCCTCTCCCGCTACTGAAGGGAGGCTGGCCACACTTTCACCGGTCTGCAAGTTTTTCTCCTTATGTTGATATCTGCAGGAAAAAAACACATTTTCTGTACTGAATTCACAAATTGTATATAAAAGCAGGCCAGTCAAGAATAATGGGAGTCATAATTCATTAGCGGTTGAAAAAAACCTACTCCTGTCCTGATTTCATAGAAAGGTAATTTGATGGCAGTTATGAACCATTCTGCCCATCTAGTCTGCCCATTTATGCTGTAAGGAGTCATTCAAGGACTCAAACTTTACTCGGTCCTCTGTCTGGTCTTGGACTTAGGGTCACATCATGCCTACTCCATGCATGAAGTATAGGCCTCTACCGCTTCTGCTTGAAAGCTATTCTGTTTATCTACTACCTCTTTGGTAAAGTAAAACTTTCTTACGTGATCTAAGCTAACCTCATCAAAAGCTCTGTCTTTCACGAGGATTTCTCGATTACATTAATTTTATTGCATTGTTTGTTGTGTCCTAGTTGCTTCAGGATGAGTTAGAAGAACATAACTTGAAAATGCCAGCAATTTGAGTAATTGTTCCATGTTGCTCACGTTTGCTTAATTAATATAGTCCCTAACTAAATAGACAATCAAGTAGTGTTCCGGAGCTCTAAAAATAGTCTGGAAATCCCATATCCGAAATACCCCTATCATCAATTTATCAAACGTAAATAAAAAGCTCACCCAGTTAAGTAAATATAAAAATATATACTTAAAAATGCAGATCCTGTATATTAATATACAAACAGAAATAATTGTCCCAAAGTGTCTTTTAATAAGAAGAATCAAAAGAGAAGCTGTTTAATCACAATAAATGTTATTAAATGCCCGTGCTTGGAGATGTCGGAGAGGTACAGATCATCTCTAGAACAGGATGAATGGGCCTTTTATGATCTTGGTGCACCTTTGTGACGCCTGTGATTAATACATAATGAAGTATTAATGCGTTTCGTACGACATAAAACACCAGGACAGACTTGTACACGCGTGAGGATTTTCCACAGTAACTCACATGCAATTCAAAGAGTTATACTCCCCCCGCCAAAAGCAGATTTTAATGAGATACGCCACCTTCACTACCTACTGGTTACATAGTTATGATTAGGGTCAGATTGAAAGGTAAGATTCTTCACTTTATAGGAGGGGCAAGAGCAGTAATGAAACCTAGAAGAATTCTTCTGGATGCCTCTACCCATCCACATGTTTTTTTTAATTTTATTATATCTATGTCTGCCTCTCACAATATCACCTTGACGTTACCTAATTTATTCCGATGTTTGTTATTAAAGGAAAGCTGGTGGCCCTGTTGATGCCGGTACCGAGTATCAGAAAGATCTTAATGAAGACATTAGCAAACTTCAAAGGTTATACGGTGGAGGAGACCTGACTCAGTTCCCAAAATTTAAATTTGAAGGTAAGCGAGTCCATAGACTGATCATCAACCTTAAAAGGTGCTCTGAAAAGCTGGTTTCGTGTGGAATGTCCTTTCTTAGGTTTCCATGTGTGTCGAGGTCTATGTGTTCTATGACACAAAGCCCCACTGTGGATATTATTTGTTTTTTTCGTGTACATTTCAGTGCCAGCGGACCTCCCAGTGGAGAACCGTGATCTTTTAATATTTTTGCGGTTTTGTTGTGTCGTTATGTTGAAATAAAATATTTATAGTTAAAGTCTAAATGCCAGTTTATTTGTAAAAGTGCTTTGATTCTGGGAATTAATATGTTGATAAAGGCAAATTTACAGTGTTTAGATATGTTGAGATACAGACCAGTCACTGTATGTTATGCTTTTGCTTTCAGAACCTAAATTTGAAGACGCTCAAAAATAAGTTTCTATCTTGGCCAAGCGAGGAAATGTCACCAGGTTCCTGTGTTTATGTTGCGTTCCATTCACTGGTAACTTAATAAAGCATTTTGATCTACTTTACCAATGCGGTCACTTCATCTGTACAATAAAGTTCCTTCAGAAATGATTACATTTTAATCTGTGTTTATTGCAAAACTGTTCATGAAACGCTGCTATTTAAAAACTGTGTGCTTTATTTCTCGCGTTTTCTTTCTCCTTCTATTTTCATTGTAGCAACTGGTTAGGATATCTTCTTGTCTACGTTGCTCAAAAATAACCATCAGTTGGTTGAATTTGCTCCGGTGGGACTTCTTGTCCTGCTTTGTGGTATTGCATGGGCTGCTGGGTGCCAGCAGGGGGCATACTTTGGCAACACAAGGAAACAAATATCACTACAGCCTCGTAGGACTAAAATATGGTTAATAGAGATGAGTGTTCCATCTCTGCTAACCTCCAGCCTTGTGCCTCCTATTGGGTTCGGAGTTGAGTTGCCTCCTTATAAGAATACTTTACATATTTAGTATCACTTCCCCCATCCTCCTGACATGAGAATATAAGTACAACTCACGACTCTACACGCTATTTTATTAGGTATAATAGGAAGACTGTAAAAAGTTATTGTAGTTGGTTAAAGGCAAGAAAAAAGGATGCCTAAGTGCAAATGTTGTTCTCAAAGTTGATTCTTTTATCCAAAAGGGAAGCGTGTTCCTGATGGGCATGTGGTTATTAATGGTGCCTCATGGTGTGTGTGGTCTTCACCTCATTTATAGGGTCCAAACAAGGGTTGTATGTTGCAGTCTTAAAAAGTTTAAAACTAGTGCAATGCCGCAGCTCTATGGTAAGCAATACAACCAAGTCAGGATTAGATAGGGCTCGTCAAGTTTGGCGTACTTTGCTGTAGCGGCAGGTTCAGCGATATATGGTCAAATAATGTTACTGACTTTCTGAAATAAATTCTCAGGACGAGGGTGAAATATGAGCCTTTTATTTATTAGTATAAAATGTCTTAAATTTACTGAATGTTAATATTACGCAAGCACATGCAGCGCACACAGACACACGTGTATAATGTATAGTTTTAGACATTTGCTTGTAGTTTATGTATAAGGCACATTAAGGGAGGTTTGCCGTATTTAGGATTTTACATGATTGCATGGCAATGTATTGTTATATATGTAATATAAAGAGGTCTGCCCAGGCCCCATTATAGCGAAATACATAGGGGTTTGTAAATTTGTATACTTGTGGTAGATATAAATTACAAATGTATTTGATCTGCTTTCTTACATATAACTGTTTGTTTAGTTGCCGTCTGCTTTGGTTAAAATGCAGCAAACGTTGCATGTCAGAATCATAACAAGTATCCCGGAGCGCCAGGAAAGCCACAGTTTGTCAAAGTTGATTCTTGAAGACGGGTTATTTTTGTCCGTGAGGCTTTCCAAAAACTCTATATGATATTTAACGCAGTGTAATATGTTTCATTTTTCGAAGAGAAAGAAATAGAAGTCGGAGAACTCTGACCATCATTAAGTGCGCAGCTATCTCCAGCCCAGCGTGCTGCATTTAGACATTAGGATGCCATGTGTACTATAATCTTCACTTTGATGGGATTTAAACTTGAATTTTTACACCAACCAAAGCAGGGAGTAAATGCGATGCCAGAGCTTCGAGCTGTCAGATAGGAATAGTAAGCTATGTGTAGCATCAGCATTGTATAGTCTGCACTATGCTCGGCCTCTGCATATCTTCACCACGGGATAAATGCTAATCTCTGCTTTAGATTTACAGCTTCAACGCCTTGCACGGCCGTTCCATACCTAGGAAAGTGCATGGAGGGTGAAATTTGTGATACAAGAATACATAAACGAGTGTGTTTCAGGAAGAAGGGTGAGAGCCAGATATGCAATCCATTGCTGTTCTGCGATGAGTGCTACAGACGCAGAGCAGCGATATGGCTTGTATATAATAAAGATGTTCCATGCTGCACCACTAACAAAGAATGCATATGCAAAGTACTTAGTATTTTAATACAAAGTATTCACCTCCTAAAGTGCTGCATGTTGAAGCAGCCCCTGGCAGGAATGGCCTCCCATTGAGTTCCCTCCATGCACTTGCATAGGGGGGAAAATGATAATTTAATCGGCCACTCAGCTATTATATGTGTTAGTGTATGTGATGGCTAGAGGGTTAAGTAAATATGAATCCATGACAGCAAAGTTGCAGAGAGCCTCCCAGTAAAGTTGGGCCTTATCTATAAGTAGGTCATATGTCTTTTTTGATGATCCTTCATCCCTTGTGGCAGCACAACGCAACTTAAATGGTATTCTGTACCTGTAGCAAGAGTCCCTCCTCGCCCCTTCGGCCGTTTCTAAATATGGTTTTGATTGGGGCGTTGGGGGGGGGGATTACGGACTGGACCATTTGCAAATTCCCGTTTGTAGCACACGTGATTTAGTATAAGCGTTGGCTTTTGATATAAGGTATTATTGTTAGGGGGCAGTACTGTCCCTTTGTATTCAATATGTATCTGCTGATCCATTACTGAGGTTGTTCAGGAGATTTTATACGGTATCGGTCAACATTATGTAGCAACAGACAAATCAAGTTAGCTAGAGATAAAAGTCCCTTAGGCCCTAGGATCTTGGACCGGGGAAATAGTGTCAAACCTAAATTTAAACAGATTCCAGGAGCGGTCCTATCTTAAATCAATCGGTATTACTTTTTATCAAGAAATACAGGGAAATATTGAATTCTGAGTGCAAGAACTTTTAGCTAAATATGAATTCCCAAACCAGACTAGTAAAATTGTTACTAACAAGAAATAACCTTATATTTCTTTGAATATATATATATATATATATATATATATATATATATATATATATATATATATAAAACCCTATAAACGAAAACTTGTAAACGCATACCAACACAACACTGATTTTTCAAATATGTTTTATTATCCTACATACAAATGTTAAATACTATACATAGATCAAAAGTGCTATTTCTTAACTACTCAATGTACATTATTTTACAAGCGTGCACATTTTTAAAGGAATCATATTTAAAGCGAACCTGTCACCCAAAAGGTGATTTTTAGGGTTAAGGCTGCCCTTAGAGCATGTCCTATTATCTAGAGACCTATTTCAAGGATACATCACTGCTTTAGCACAGTTAAGTCGGGTATACACCTGCCTGTAGTTATGTATGCACATAGAAAGAAAAAAAAACACTATCTATCTTGTGTTAAAAGGATTATTATTCTAAAATAATTTGGTTTTGACATCATCAAGATGAAATTCTATTCAAATGAATTACTGTGAATGGCATCGGCTGGTAAGACAAGAATACACTTGTCAGGAAATCGATAGGACAGCGTTTGAAAGACAGGTTCGCTCTAAAAGATGCCATAATAGGGGAAGAGTGCAAGGATGTCTCATGCCACACTTGAGAGCAACACTAAAGCTTCTGCGAGACCGCTACTACAAAAACAGCTACTTGGCTCCAGCTTTTTCAATACGTATCGACAGCATTGCATCAAACCGGTCATTCGCAATGCTATGGATATAATGATGTAAACAAAAAAACAATTACATAATAAACGTTAAAAAATACATTCTCTGATATGGAAATTAAGGCACAATGACACAAATCAGGCACTGCGGATGTCAATGAGAAATTATGAGCTGCCTTAAAACAATAGTTTATTTTACTTGATTTACTTTGACAGTGTCGTAGTAAAATCTGGACTGCGTATCCCAGCCTACTGGCCGGCTGAGCCGGACTGCAACTCCAAAGAACCTCTACCAAATATTCATGAACTACAAAAAAATAATCAAACTATAAATACCATGACCCTCCCAATAAAAATATAACATTAAATTTAATTCTAAAGTGGAATTTGAAAGAACATTTCTAATCGATGTCTACACTGTATGACCAAATGTTATGTGGATATCCAACCATCGCAGCCATATAGTTTGTTGGACATCACATACTAAAGCCATGGGCATTAAAATGGAGTTCCCCCCTCCTGCTTGGCTATAACAGCTTTCACTGTTCTGGCTTTCCTGATTTTGGAGTGTTGAGGTCAGACACTGGTGTTAGATGACAAGGATTGGCTTGCAGTCTGGGATCCAATTCATCCCAAGGGTGTTCAATCTGGTCAAGGACAGGGTTCTGTGCGGGCCACTCGAGGTTCTCCACACTGAACTCGTCAAACTGTCTCTATGGACGGTCATGCTGGAACAGGAATGGGCCTTCTCCACATTGGTGCCACAAAGCTTGAAGCACACAGTTATCTACAATGTCTTCGTTTTGGCAAACTGACTTGTGGCAAACCTGGCCAATGTTTGTCTATGGAGATGGCCACTGACACACCTGAACTCAATAATTAGGAGGGGAGTCCACATACTTTTGGTCGTATAGCTTACCTCCTCTTGTTATTGACCATCGCTTTTTTTAAAACCTCTAATCCAAAACATAAATCAAAATTACTTCATAAAAGATGTGACATACAGTATTAAGGAAAAACTAAGTTCCAAGGACCACACCACAATCGAATAGTTGGCCACAGGGGCTTGTTAAATATCCACCTGCATTCAAGGACTACATGTGTAAATGTGGTGCAGCTTGCGAGACATATACACTAAAATACAAAAATATAACTTCTAACGCTTCTGCTTCTGTTGACTAGATGCCATGATGCTTACCAACGAATGGATGAGAATTGACAAGGGGGAATGGATCAAATGCTGCTGCCATGTGAATATTTTTATAGCGTTGATTACTTTACTAAAGTAAACTGTATATGAAGTGTTGTTTTTTTCTAGACAAGCATTGCTATTAAGATGTATGAGTGTTAACAAAATGGCTTCCTTGAAGTAACACTCTTCTTGGTGCTTGGTCTAGCTGAGGTTTAAAATGGTAGATCCTAACCCGGCCTTACCCGGTGATTGGCAGACATGGTACACCACATTGTATGTATGGATGAACCCAACAATAGGGGCCATGGTATGACAATTATCCTGTATGGCCATATTTTCTCATTTGAAGCCTTCTTCCCTTCCATCACTAACAAGGTTTCCATATGGCTAACCCCCCCCCTACACACTTTTGTGTCCATAACCATATACACCTCTATAAGTCTAATTGGACAAAGGCAGGCATATTGGTTTAGGAATTCGTAGAACTAGGAAATGTGTTTCAATGATTATAGCAAATAAAACATTCAACGGATTTCAAACATGCAAAGACTGATACTGAAAGCTGTACAAGGCCACTTAAGGTTGCGTTATGGATAACCGAGATAATCCACATTATTCAGAAGAGTTTCCCCTCAATGGCCGACATTAACCAGCACTGGAACGCTGTGTGTAGAAAACCTCTTGGCCTTTTCTTGGGCTCTTCCAGTAGACTGACCCAAGTCTTTGAATGCGAGTCAGATTCCTGACTCTATACAGAGCAGATATTTGGTGTTAAGAACACTGGGTTTTTTTTTTTCTTTGAACTAATTGATATTTTCTTCACGATATCATTGGTTTAATCTCATGTAAAAATAGACATCTGTTTTCAAGTCTGTTATTCATGAAAGCGAAATGCATAGGAAGTGGTTAAAATGGCCACCTCGCCTGTGTGTTCATATGACAAAAGACTTTGTGTGCTTGAAGTCCTGTAGAAGAAGAAACAAATGCTGTCATCACTTTCATAATACTATACAAAACAGTGTTTACAATAGAAGGATTTCACCTGTCTGTATAACCCATGGGGACATTATGACCCACCGGGCAAGCTTTTGCCTGCGTTCAGCTAAATGGAGGATCTTCATAGTAAACATTAAGTTCCTCTTAATACAGGGGGGTGGTTTGTGCCTAGATACACTAACATAACAAATGGTTTCTCCAGTGAATTGAATTGTACCGTTCCTGGTACTATTCTATGGGGATGCAGTAGAATTGTGCAGTAGAATTTTTGTTTTTGGACAATAAATTTTGTTTCTAGCCCTTTTAGTTTGGACAAAATAAGGAAACAAAGTTCATTGCCACTCACCCTCAGTCACTCTCCCCCAGCTTCTCCCAGCTATCTGCTCCGTTAACCAGGAGATAGAAAGGTGCGGAAACACTTATTTTTCTCTGCATTATTTTGGCCTGGTGGAGTACTTCCACAAAAGGGCAGAGCCACGGCACGGCCCACAGGGACAGCCTCTACCCCATTCCTTCAGTCGGGGGAAAGGGTGTGTGCAGAGGAGGCCAGGTTAATGGAGCCGATAGCGGGGAGAAGGGGACCAAGAAAGAAGAACAAGGAGTAGCAAGAGAAGAAGCTGAGCTGCGGAAACATAGACTGGGACACGGATGTGGTTGGCGGAAAAGGTAGGGAGACATTGAGAGAGAGCGTGAGAGAGTATGAGAGCGAGAGCGTGAGAGAGTATGAGAGCGAGAGCGTGAGAGAGTATGAGAGCGAGAGCGTGAGAGAGTATGAGAGAGCGTGAGAGACTATGAGAAAGAACTATGAATTAACAAAATTTGGTAAATTTAGTTAAAAGTCAGGTTTGTACGAATCTGAAAGCACTTTTAGTTACAAGAATAACATGGGGGAGAGATCCAAACCCTCAAGAACAAGCAAGCAACTACGTTTAAATACATAGAAAAAATATAACAATTTTAATGAATTCCACACTTACACTTTCACTTTTGGATGTATACTTATCGGATCTTTCTTTCCTGAGGATAAAAGAGAAAAACATTTTCTTAATACTATATTCCAGTACAATAGAAGAATATGCACGCACTTATAAATATATGCACATTTATGCTTAAAAGTGCCAATAAACTTAAAAATAATTTGGGCTTCTTAGTTTTTCAATGTCCCAAATTATTTGAGAAGGCGATTTGCATATTAGAAGTTAGAAGCTCTATTCTTAGGGTGCCTGGCATTGCCTGCTTGCAGAAATTGTCAGTCAGGAAATACATCTTCAACAGGAAACAAAAAAAAACAACAATTTTGGATTGTTTCAGAGAAAAAGTTTACATGTATTGGGTGTCATTCACTAGTGCTGCCAGCAGAGGGAGCCCCATTTTCATGGGTTTACAAATAAAAAGACTTTCAACGACTATGTGCACCCAATCAAGCCTTGCAAAGGGAAGTAAAAGCATATAAAACCAGAAAAATAAATATATAGCCAGAAAAATAAATATATAGCCTGCCTAAATTGCACGCTACTGCTCTGGATGATCATGGTTGTGCTAGGCGACAATGACTGGTGGTAATTATAGCTCCATTTGTCTGTCTTAAAGGAGGGGGGGGTCTGTCAGTGTCACAGTTCTTCTATTATCTTATAACTTGTGACTCTTGTTTGAAAATATCAGTCACTATATAACGTGAACATAACTTAATGAAGTTAGTTCTTCTTTGCCCCTTTAATGCAAGTTTGGGTTGTATTATTAGAGTGAATAAATGGTTACTTACTCTGATGGCTTTCCTCCTACAGAAGAAAAGAAAACAAAAACACAGGAATTATTACAAATTGGTGAACACGCTGGACACTTCAACACATTGAACACTTTACACTGTAGATACCAATGGCTACCAACTCGCCCAGCTCAATCCATCACAGATCCTCCTAAACCTAAACTGCTGTTGGGTTTTGTGAGCCAATGTCTATATCTAGACTGACAGGCTCTGGGCTACATCAGGTTAATTCTGGATTGTGTTATTGAGATTATAATTACCACCCAATCTAACAAGATCCGTAGGTAAAATGCAGTTTTATGTCCTAATGACACGGCGTGCCAGGTAGTGTTTAATGTAAATTTGAAATAATGTATAGATTATGGTAAAAGTTTAGTAGTTTCCAGGTATTTAGATTATTATTTTTAAAGATTGTGAAAATATTACCTTTGAAAAGCCTATGAATAACAATAAAAAAGGCAGTCCTGTTTATACAGAAAAAACACTTTTTTGAAACGAAGGCAGGCGTGAAGAGGTGTTTTCGGTTGGATTTCATAGATGTTTGCACGTCTGAACAAATAAATGATATTTTTACTAAATGTTTTTCTATTGCTTTGCAGCGTTCATTAGGTGGAAAGAGAATTGTTATCTGGCTTCCGCCATCCCATTGGTGACATAATAAAAACATTTGGTTAGACCAATAAGGGAAGAGGAAGGGGGCATCATAGATTATGTTGATGTAATATGTAACGATACATATTAGATTAAAAATGTTCTATTTGTTCTGCTGGTGATGTTTGGCTTGAAATCCCAATTGCACAAAGCAGCTGGTTTATACTGTGGTGTAAATTAAAAAGTTTCACAAAAGAAAGAGTAATGTTTTAAAATAAAAATAACATTTATCAATCTTTAAGATTACATATTCTTAAACAACATTAAACATATTTATTATTAATTATATATATTAAATATATATATATATTAAATATATAAATAAATTATATATATAATTACAAATAATAAAAAAATAAGTAATATTATTAATCCTATAATTGTAACCTGTAACAATACTGTATGCATAATATAGCAAATACTATATATACATTGGGTTCATATAAAAAGCAACAACTACCACTATTTATAAAAACGTGCTTTTTTGAAACACTTGTCCAAACTTACTATTAATAAGAGGGACAATCAGCCTTAAAAAGTGAGCGTTGAAAGATTTTGAAAGATTTTAACTACTGAATAACACAATAGAACAATCCTTCCATTCCATGTGGCCATTGTCTGCTTAGTGTTATCTACGTACAGATGGTGTTTCAGACAAAACAATTGAAAAAAGGGGCCAGGATAATGTGTGCCGCATACGGTGTCCACCAGCCCCCTATTTATAAGGTTTATGACGTCTAATAACGTGTTAATTTGGGACTGGGGGGTATTAAGTGGTAGTAAACGTCGGGCAATCACCAAAACAACCAATGCCATGCCCCTGCTAATTGCTCTTTATAAATAACACTAGACACGTATCCAGAACTTTAAAAGAAAACAGGATAATTTACTATCCTATTCACTAAAGTCCAAGTTGGGACTCAACTCAACTCAAAACTCCACTCGGGTCAGCTCGACAGCAGCAGGGTGTAAGCACGGGAAGGATGCGCAAGCACTCACTAAGCAACTTCTTAACTGACCCAATGAATTCACTTATCTTATAGCGTCAGACGCATGAGTATGACAGCTCTGCCATCACCTGTTGAGGAACCAGACGTCCAACGAGGCTGTGTGAAGTCCTAAAATGTGTTCCTTGCTAGTTCCTGATAGAATCTTAATTTTATTTCTGGTTTCTTTGGGACAACCCAGTGCTTTTAGGGTTTAAGATTATTAGCGCCCTTCCCCGGAGTCCAGCTAGAGATTCCCGGGTGATGCTTGGGACATCCGTAAGTGTGCAGGAAATTATCATCAACATAATGCTGAACTCCAGCCCCAAACCTTTCTCTTTGCTTTTAGAAAGGTGTTTTAGAGAGTTGGGGGGGGGCAGCAGGCATTTTCTTGCCCTGCAAAGTTTTGAGTGTCTTTCTCTCGAGTTGTCGCACACTGCGTAGCCTGGATAATACCCGCTGTGTCTGTGTACAGCCGTTTCCTCGAGCCTCGTCCTCCCCACACTAAACACGCCTAATGCCCATTGACTGCGGTTAGTACGACTACCCCCTGCTTTCCTGTCTTTGTGTGCAGCTTGGCACCGGCTCTGTTTCCTAGGGTGTTCACTTGTTATTTATGGAAAGCAGACCTAACTGTTAAACAAACCGATGACCCCCGTCATTTGTTTATACACGTATTTACTGTATTTTCCTGGTTTGGTCGGAAAAATATCAGTCGGGTTGCAAATTTCCGCCAGTCTCCATGCAGTTCTTCTATTAGACGAGGTGAAATACGAGAACCTAAGTCCTGTGTCTACTGGTTCTTCCTCAAATATCCTGAACTTGTTTGGTCTACCTTCCAAGATTCTGTGATCATTAATGTATCCCAAAACTTTCTATGCCTACTGGTTCCTCCTTCAAAGTCCTTATAGATGCAGAAACGGGCAGCTATGGAGATTTCACCGGTAAATGACCCAGTAGTTTTATTGCTTAAAGCAGATTTACAACTAAAGGCTAAATTATAACTATATGATTGCCGCAGTCATCAAACCTATCCAATGTCAGCCTACCAGCCCACAGCCATTGCGGACATAAGTACAATTTTTCAGTTCTATTACAAGGCAAGTCACATGGAAACAGAATCAGAGAAATGTTACTTGCCACTACTATTAATATTACTGGCCGCTCCCCATTCTCCGGGTAACGGTATCTGCAACTAAATTTAACTTTGGAACATTTCCACGATTAACAGTGCTCATCGCGCCTCCCTGGGACTATATTTTGTCCCTGTGAATTATGGACGAGACCCATTTTGATTAGACTCAACTTTGAATAGATGGCGATGACAGATGCGTTGCGGATATGTTCATGCGTCAATCAACCGAAAGAAATGAAAATAATTTCAAAATGCGATATGCATAGGGGGTGGCAATAAAAGAGAGAGGCCGAGAGGACTATGGTGGAGAACGGAGAGTGAAGCTCCATAAGACTTGGGTCATGGTGAATTTGGAGGCTTGCAACCCTTTATCTGTAGATCAAATGCTCCTCTAAAATATGTTTTTTTACATTGCTTTTCTATGGCTACTTAGTGTTCATGCAGCCGTGCTTTCTCCTTGCTGTTCTGTTAGTGTCTGCGCACATCGCTTGCTGGATTTTAGACCACTGTCCATTCGGATAAGAATATCACCTCCCTCTTCTGAGAGTAATAAAACGGCCTGTTGCCCAGTTGTTCATTTGAAGCTCTGCTGGAACGTGGGACTATGTCGTCGTGTCCTGCTGGTGTGTGGTGGACTCTCCATCGCAGGCGTTGGCTGATGCCGACAAAGGCTTCCCCCACATTGTCGCCGAAGTAACCTGAAGCTGAGTGTATGCTCTTTTGTTGTCTTTGATCTTGATGCAATAAACTATTGTTGTTCTTTAAGAGCGTGTTTTGGTTATTTTGGGATGTGAACTAGTTTACTGACGTAAGTTTTTTTTCCAAAAGTTTACAGCTGGTTACCCCCTATTCCAATTTCAAAGTTCTCACTCCTGATCTGCCCCATCTGATAAGTGCAAACAAAGCGGACAGCTCCGTGGCTTTATGAACGATATCACATTTCTTTACTTACTCGAAAAGTAGCCTCTCTTGTGTGCAAAGAACACCCCGCATCCACAAAGCAATATAACAAGAGCAACGATAACCGTGGCTGCAATGATCCCGGGGATGTTCAAGTCATCTGCGTTAAACAACAAAACAACATTGTAAGGAGGACATCTTGAAATACATACACAACGCCTGGGAACGTAACTTCCATGTAACACATTTACATTTTCATATAACACATTTAATTTCATTTATAAAAACATTCCTCATACCCAAGTGGCCCATGGAAGTCAGTGAGGCCAGTCCTAGACCAAATGGCACCCCAAGCAAGAATATTTGTCTCCTATTTTTTAAGACATTCTTACATAGCATTACATTTGTTTACATCATTTAATTCATAAACACAATGTCTCTTTGCCTTGCTGTTTTATCTAAATGTAATTCAGGCCTGTAGAACACCGTGAAAGCACTCGTATGTGCAAAACATTCTGAACTTTTAGAAAGGATGGACACCTGTGGAGGAAAGAAGGGCGCAGGGACTCTGGTCCTAATGGGACAATCTGCCCCTAGGGAAAAATTGTTGAAAAACACATATTATTGATTATGATGTGATTATACATCCCACGTACTGCAGGGGGCAGCACTTTACATGGGCTGACATGAAACGTGAATTAATGGAACATGTGATTCCTCGCGACACACGGTTGCTCCTTTAGGCACAGACCCTATATGTCACTGTCAGGAAATTCCCCAGGTATGTTAGGTTGTCCATCCTAACTTTT